>NC_140907.1:32722910-33167767 GCF_045865225.1 Trachurus japonicus
AAATCACTGAAAGAAAAAAAAAAAAACATCTTTCAACAATGCTGCCACAGCTGGATAAAAAAAGTAAAAACAAAAGCTATTGTTTCATTTCAAAGTCATGTTTAGGAGCTCATTCTAAGTGTATTATCATTTGAACCACACAGTTGAAGGAGATACTGTGAGAAAACAACTCCAGCTTCTCCATGGCTTTCCAGTCTGTCTTCAACAGATTGCAGCTGTCACTCCAAATGATTCTGTTTCCATCAACATACTTGCAATGGAATTTGCATTCAAAAAAATTGATTCAAACCAAAATTAAAAGTTTCTATCCTCAAATGTAGCTGTTCTGAAACAGAAATTGCCAAAGATGTGATGTGAAACTAAAAACCCCTAAGCAGACTTGTTTTTTTTCTTCTTTTTGCAGCATTTTGGGCATGAAAAACTTTGTCCAACTCAGAGTTTGTGTGTGTTCTCTGGTGGATTTCCTGAGCACTGAATTCAAAACATCCCAAAGCAAAATACTCCCCTGATTTGTTTCTGAGCAGAAGCTTCCCTGAGACGCGTGAAAACTTCCACTTTGTCCAAGTTTTGAAACATGGAAGTTGTTTTCTTTGTCAGCACCGACTCCTGAAGGCGTGTGTGTTAGTCTCCTGTCTCTTTTGGCCTTTTGTTTTGTTTTTTTCCAGAAGTTATTTTGATTATTTTCTGAACTGGGACATATAGAATATCAGTAGAGCAGAAAATAAACCTGCACTTACAAAAATAAGATTAAAAAAAAAAATGCAGCAGCATAAATTCAGGTTTTACTTTTACACGTATCTCACACACTAACTCCTCATCAAACAACCTTCACATCACGACCGACCATAATAAATCTATTGAAGTGAGCCATAACATCTACGCTGCACGTACACATATCGAAAACAGGTGCAGAAACATTCAAGTTGAAGGAGAATACGTAAATTTTTCAGAGGTGAATCACTCCAACTTTCTATTCCATCTTACCAGAGCACATAAAGTACTGGTGTTTTCTTGCATGTATGTAGGTCTTTTATAAGTTATAAAAACCAAGGGGAGTGTTACCATAATCAGAAGACCAAGGTGTGATTCATCAAAACAAAGTCAAAGGCTGTGACTGGCTGTGCACAAAAACAATGCGATGTTGTAAAGATCAAACTGAGGATGAGCTTGGTAATCAAAGAATGAACGTAGGTCTGTTAAAAACAATCAAAAACATCATAACTAAAACACAACGAAGAGGAAGCTGCAAGTTTTTAACTGAGGCAGCAGCAACATGACACTAAAAACAATGTTAATGTGACATTCACTGTCACTTCAGTGTCCACAGGGAGAATTTCTGCAGTGGTCGACTCTTTAATGAAGAGATGCAAGTACCTCTTTTAATTGGGAACATCTGGTTTGGAAAACATGGGATACTCTTCCAGGCATAGGGGCACAAAACATGACCTTTGCACTTTTGTAAAACATATAGAACACACTGGTGTGGTGGAAATTGGCTTAAAGTGTTCCCAGGTATAACATTTGAAAAGGTTACACACTTCATTGTGAAAGAAGAACCCTTTGTGACATTTGGGCTGTGGAGTAAATCCCCACAGACTGTACTTCACTGGTAGATGTGAGGATTTGGTGGCGATGCTGAAAGAAGAGCAGGACAGTGTTTGTTCTTATACCTCTGGTGATGATGCTGCGGTGCTTACAGACTGTGAAGCAGCGCGGCCATGATCCAGCCTGAGAAGAGCCTGAGGTGGAAAATCCTGATTCAGCCACATTTTCAAGGACAAATCCCATAGGTCTATGTTGACAGAGGTTTCCCCCGAAGGCATCATTACACAGGTTTGATCGGTGTTTGGTTTTGATAAGTTAATGATGAGAGTTTAAATGGAAATTGGAAGATATCATCTTTCCCCTGGAAACAGAGTGCAGTTTTGCTGAGCCTCTCTCTCTCTCTCGGTCTTTGGACAGAACCACAATAAGAATTTGACACATGGCTGCTTTGGGGGTCTCCACCAGGGGCCTTGTGTCGAGAAGTTCGATCCCACTCCTGCCAGTGTGCCAGACGACCAACATATCTAATAAAAAATAATGTGCAAGCATTTGCCTGGAGTTACTATTGTCCACAATGCTTAGTACACTGTTGTTGTGTTACAGTCAAACCAACATGTGGACAATTTAATTGAGCCTTAGCTACTATATATATATATGAAAATATAAAAAGCAATCTGCATACCAGCACCTACAGTTTAATAATGCTGCTGTAGACACAATGTTTAATGTAGAGCCCTGAATGCTCCTCTCCTCCTGTTATAATTACCATAACTGTTGCTCTTAACAAGCTGAAGCTTGTACAAATGACCTACGCTAACTTTTTTTTCTTTTTTCTTTTTACAAGATGACAGTCCAACAAATAGCTGCACTGTAACCACAACTGTGTAGAAATCCTCTCTGTGTATGTTTGGTCCTGTTTTTCTCTGTGTTTTGGGCTTTGGCCCTTCGTTCCAGTTAATGCATCTGCAAACAGTTTAGTTGCTAGGCAGCTCGAGGAGGCTAATGATGCCCACACACACAAAGGCAGGCTCACGGAGACATGATCCGACCTCGACCCCATTCAACACTTTTCATATGAATGTGAACGTGGACTGTTGTGGCTGAATGAGAAGAAATCCCTGCAGCCATGCAAAACTTTACAGAAGACCTCCCCAGAAGAATGACAGCAGGGTTTATGGGGTGGGAATGAAATATTCATTAATTAGATGGTCACAGACCTTTTGATACATATATAGACAGTTAAAGAGATAGTTCAATATTTTGGCAAATTGGCCCATTGCCTTAATCACTATAGTTTTAGCAGTAGGTTTATTACCTTTAATTGTAGGTGCAAGCTATTTTTAGAGCGGCGGAGCAGAGCCATGAGCTGCTCAGAGCTATGCTACAGAGGCAATTGAATTTCTGGTTTCCCTCTACAAACTCATCAAATACACAATCCAACAACTCCAAAACGCTCTGGTGGACAAGTTGTGACCTGCACATTCACCACACTATGAGATAATAACAGAACATTACAAGACAGAGTTGTTTTAGAGGTAAATTAATGCAAAACCGCTGATGCGCATTCCCATCAGGGACACTTTTTCAGCAAGCAGTCTCTGCATTTACCTCTAAAACAACTTGTTCCGTTATTATCTCATAGCGTGGTGAATGTGCAGGTCACAACTTGTCCACCAGAGTGTTTTGGAGTTGTTGGATTGTGTATTTGATTAGTTTGATGAGGGAAACCAAGAAATCCCATTAGCCTCCGTAGTGTAGCTCTGAGCAGCTCGCGGCACTGCTCCGCCGTTCTAAAAAATATCTTGCACCGGCAATTAAAGGTAACAAACCTTTAGGGATTATGGCAATGCGCCAAAATGTTGAACATTCCCTTTAAAGTGACAACACATTGTTGTAGTAGTAGAAATCAAAGATCACTAAGCAACATTTAACTTTGATTTTGCTCAATCTGTATCTGTATTTTCTTTAGACACAATTTAACATCAGATGAGGACATGTGTGAATCTGTCTTTTATTTCAGCACCATGGACAGAGCCACAGCTTCATCAACACATAGCACAGTGAGGTTGTGGGTTGGAGAGGGAGGATGGCTGATATGTCTGTGGATTAACTGGAAAAAGTGAGACAAATCAGCAGATTTCCAACAAATATACTCAAAATCAAAAAGCTAAAAGCAGTATTCCTGAATGTAAATAACATGACAGAGTCAATGATGAGAAGTAATGGATATTGTTCCTCATAAATCTATAAGCTTCAACACAAAATCTAGATGATTGTATCTTCTGTACCAGCTCCTTTGTGACACAGCAGCTGAGGCAGTCATCTCAAAAATGTGAACATAAACCAAACTGAGATGAGGACAGATGAGGACACAAGAGGCTCCATGAACACACTTGACTCCATTGAAACACCCCCACTATCAAGAGAAGAGAGGTGAGTCGGGCAGAGTACGAGAAAGAAGAGGAGGAGAAGAGAAGAGGAAATTGCAGGTAAAGTGGAGTCAGGATGAGGAAGAGCTGGAGAGTGCAGGGTGAAGCTAATAAAAGGAGAGATAAGAGAAGACGAGTTTAGAGGGGACAGGAGTGAAAGATGGGAGGACGTTCTCCAAACTGATTTACCCTGAGTGGTGATAGTACTCTACTCTCACCTGCTCCAGTCTTTCTCTCAGCGTGGAGCGCCCTGTTTCACAGAAAGAGAGAGAGAGAGACATTGCACTATAAAGAGATAACAAATCAGCAAATACTGCTGGGTCTGCAATTAGTGCAGGGGTCAAAGTTCTGATTAATTCCTGCTCTGTGACTGTGTGTGTGAACAGAATTGATTGCACAGCCAGGTCAATGGTGCTACCAGTAAGTAATGACTTGATAGATGTTTGTGTGTGTGTGTGATGTGACCAGAAGATTAAAATGTAAGTGCATCAAACAGACCTGTGGGTATTTGTTGAACTGTGTGCATACCCCTACAACAATGTTTACACACAGACACACTACATTCAAAGTACACTGCAAAAACCCCAAATCTTTCCTAGAATATTTGTCTTATTTCTTGTCAAAATGTCTCATTTCTAGTCAAAACTAAACTCTTTCCGCTTAAAATAAGACTCATCACCTAAAAATTAACTTGTTTTTAGATCATTTTCACTGGTTTCAAACTTATTTTTATTTGAAATAAGTAGAAAAATCTGCCAGTGAAAGCAGTTTTTTGTGCTTGTAATAAGGAATAAAGTTGCTCCACTATCTAGTCAAAACTAAACTAGTCAAAACTAAACTCTTTCCGCTTAAAATAAGACTCATCACCTAAAAATTAACTTGTTTTTAGATCATTTTCACTGGTTTCAAACTTATTTTTATTTGAAATAAGTAGAAAAATCTGCCAGTGAAAGCAGTTTTTTGCGCTTGTAATAAGGAAGAAAAAGTTGCTCCACTATCAGATTTTTCAACTTATTCCAAGTGTTTGAAGTAGAAGATTTGTTATGACTAAACATGACATTTTGACTAGAAATATTCTTGGTAAGATTTTAAGTTTTTGCAGGAGCTTTGCTGTCATATTGTGACGTACTGTCATTCTGAAACCATGGGCTCTAACCTGCTGCTCTAACAACCTCTGTTCTTCTGGGAAGCTCCTCCACTAGATTTTTACAACCTGGCTGCAGGGATTCAGCCGCATATACGTAGGAGGAGCATGAGCATTATAGTGAAGGTCGGCCACCGGTGATGGGCGAGACTCGAGAGGGTCTGGTTCATAGTTGTCGTTATACTTCGTCCCAAAGGTGCTGCTGGCTGAGGAGAAGGTACCTGAGCAGGACGGTGAAGTTTTCACACAACCAAACTCAGAAAATAAACTCTCATAATAGACTTTGCAACCTGTGCAGGGGAAAATGTTGTATTGAAACAGGAAATAGTATTCTCGGAACTGCTCCCATGAAGTTAGAAACACATTATTATCTAAGTTATTAGAATATTGTGTTGTGTTAAAGTTCGTCTTAAATGCTGTAAATTGTATAAAGATAGATGTTTGTGTTAAAGCTCCATACAGTATAAAAGTAGATGTCCATGTGTAGTGTGATTATAAAGCAGCTCTAGGTTCTATATTAATACTGTGAAAGTATCAAAGCTTCAGTCCACAGAGAAATGCACACAGCCTGTATTCAGAAACTGAGCCTTAAAACCAGCCGTCAGGACTTCCTGTCACTTTGTGATGTCACAACAAAGCCCCGCCCCCCGCCACCTGGACCCAAAACCATAAAAGAACTTGAGGATTTGGATTCCTCTTGTTTAGCGGAAATCTGCTGTATTTTTCATCAGCTAATCTATGAGCGAATCAGAGGAGGGACTCCGAGCCTCCTCTTCTCTGATTGGCTAACATCAACCTGTTGTTATAAAAGCTCCAGAGAGAAGCTGAGAGAAGACATGAAAACTACAACTAAACTAGAGAAAACTACACCAACTTGGTTTTTAGTTTTTAAAACCACAAAGCTATCTTCCTGTGGGTCAACACTTCAAATAAAACACAGTCAGTGTACAATGTGGACCTTTATATGAAACAATAGGATAAAACACAAACCGTGAAAAACAACTACTGCAGCCTGTGGACATGGGTGTAACAGACACCACATGTCTACTAATTAAAAAGAAGAACAGCACAGCTACACGTAATTACATTTATACACAACTAATTTGCAAAAGCAAATATGTTTTGCAGAAAATGTAATTGCAAATTGATTTAATTTCTATTTATGGAATTAGTACATTGTTCATTTACATATTTGGCAAGCTGCAAATATATTGATACTGGGTAGAAAAATTAAATTTTCACAGGCAACATTTGTTTTCCACCCAAATATCTGATTTTGAAGTAGCCGACAAAAAATTATTCTATAGTGACTGGCTGCAGTTTATTACATTAGTTTTTGGTTGCATGGTTTTATATTTGGGCACTCACAGCCTTTAGAGAACTGCTTACTTTAAGGAACCCCAGGTGTCAGTTGTATAGTAATAATATTTTTTATAGGAGAGACGGATGTAAAAAAAGATAAAACACTGATGCATCACCTTGTGTGTTATATGTGTGACGGTGTCAGCGAATGCCTCTGTGCATGTGGGATGAAATGAAATTCCTGCAGCTCCTTCTCACTGCAAATACCGTCCTCTGCTGCTGCTGCTGCTGCTGCTGCTGCTGCTGCTGCTGTCCACGTCGCCGGGCGGTTATTAGCTGTCAGCCGCTGTCAATGAAAACACCACATCACAGTCAGGGTGATGAAAGAAAGGGCAAAGAGAGGTGTGCCGCTGACCCTGCACCAGTAACCACCTGTTCCCCACAAACACAATGTGACTGTCAGGCCCAGGAAGAAGAAGAACCAGTGAGGACACAGACAGTGTATTCATATAGATGTTATTTTTGTAGTTGCATTAATTAAAGTGGTGCTCACCAACCTTTTTCACCCAAAAATCCCAGAGCTCGTCTTAAATGAGACGGTTCTACTCTTTATATTTGTGCCGACTGTATTCAATCACACTGCAACCCACCAGTAGCCATTATTTTAGCAGTATAAACCTGTTTTAAAACTGTGCGTAACTAATTTAACAAAGTTTTTACAGGGGTGACCCTTGGCTTTATTCTGCAGTAAGACTGTCCCTGCTTTGACTGTCCCTCATCTCTTTCCTGCAGCTGCCTCATAAAGACATGAAATGCCCCAAAATGTAATTAAAAGGAAAAAAAAAACTGTCAATGGAAAAAAAAAAAAAATCATTGCACTGCTTTGACTGAGGCAAAAGGTTCATCCTGAACCATCACTGCTCTCCTCTCCTGTAGTTGTGTGTCTTTTATTAACTTTTTTAATTTCTTTCTCTCATTTTAATTTGCATTTTAATGTTTTTATGTTTTTTTTCATGTTTTTAATGCACTATGTGAAGCACTTTTGAATTGCCTTTGTGTATGAAATGCACCACACAATTAAACGTGCTTAGCCTTGCCTTTTGTCGCTGAACATAATTTTGCATAATCACGCGCTACGAAAGTACTTAAAATACAAGATGAGTACTTCAAGGGTGGCTCGGTCTTTTCATGTGCTCCGCCCTGGGTGAGCACTTTCTCAGCAGCTTACAAAAGGAAATCCAACATCTGTACATTAATGCAGAAATGACAATAAATGCAGAGTGTGAGAAAGAGCAGGAGATGGATTTTTTGAAACCACGCTGTTCATATTCGCCTATTTACACGGTGGTGGAGGCAATTTTCAGGAAAGCAGTCGTGTGTATGTGTGTGTGTGCGGTCACTGTGAACGGATGGCCACATTAAATGTTTCAGTGTCTGGCTTTATAGCTGCTGACACAGCATTGTGAGTGAACAGGTATGCACTCGCCATAAAAGTGAGACTGACACGGTAAAGTGTGACGGAGCTACACTGGTAATGTGATGTGTGTGTGTGTGTGTGTGTGTGTGTGTGTGTGTGTGTGTGTGCATGTAAGCAGGTAAAACAAAGCTCGACCCTTCACCGGCAGAATAATCAACATGTAATTCGACCTCACATTTACACTTTTTACACTCCCCCGGTTACATTCTCAGCACATTTTACAGATAATAACTGAGCGTATAGCGGTGGCTCAATGGAGCTTTTCTCCATAAAAAAAAACTTATTGCAAATATAGAAAGACATTTTTGTAATTGGACGCATGAACAATGACGTTGTGCGATGCGTTAAAAGGTGGAAAGCTGAACCTGCTTTGGAAGAATTTACTGCAGAATGTAAAAAGAGCAGGAATAAAACTGGTCTGTGTTTGTTTGTGAGTCTTTTATCACGCTGTTTTCACCTATTGTAGTTTTTCTTTTTTAACATCAATACAAACTGAACAAGGTGTCTACGTCTGAGACTTTTTCTTTGTGGACTTCTGAACGGATCAATGTGCAGAATTTAAGGTCCCAGAGTTTAAACTCCCCCTCCATTTTAATATTGAAGAGTTAATATCAATACCCAAAAAAACATTATCTGTCAGGCTTTTCTCTGCAGGTTTAACAGGTCTGTGAGGTTGACCGACGGTCTTCACTGCTCCCATTTATCTCAGCTGGTTGCCCTATTTTACAAAGCAGAGCAATATAAAGCTGAAGATCCTGCTGGAACCTTATTGAAACAGGTTCTTTGAGGAACTGGTTTTCATTATGAGAAATCCCAGGTTCATCTAAGATCACTGAGGAACATCTGAGCTCCTGGAAGTGCTCCATCACCCCTTAGGTATCCTACTGTAGATGTTCTTCAAGGACCTACTCTTTTTTTCTTACACTGGTACAGGAATAAGACATGATGTTTCCTACAGACTTTGTTGTCTGGTTCTTCTTCTCCCAGTGATGGTTCCTCTCCTCTCTATACTTCCCCTTTGTCCTTCACAGTTTTCAATTTCCTCTTCAGCTCATGTTGCCCACACTTCATCTGTCTCTGTCCTAAACTCCTCACTTCTCTGGAGCGTTTCTGTCACTGGTGATCCAGGGTTTGTTCCCGCAGTTCTTGCTGCTGTTACAGTGTCCATAGGAAAGTTAATGTAGTCCATTTTTTCCTTCAGTGAAAGTCAGTGTTCTTCCTGTTCTTATTTTCCTGTGACTTCAGCAGTACTTTCCAATCTGTGCACTCAAAACAGACTTCAGAGACTCACAGGCCTCTCAGGTCCAGTTCCTGACTGAGCAGGTGGTTGCAGTCTGACTCAGTACACAGGGTTTGCAGGAAGTCTGCAGCACCGTCTGTTGTTCAGAAGTCTAAACCTAAGTCCTCCAACTTTATTCTTTTCTCTTGGTGTGTGTGTGTGAGGCTGAGTAAACCTACACAACAGTCTGGGGTGCCGTTGTTGTTTGCACTTTCGATTTACAGTATAGACCTGCTCTATGACTAAAATCTAACCAATTATACAATATAGGAGCTTTAAAACCACATAAAGCACTCCCTTAGCTTGTCCAAACAACCTGTGGCCACACTAACGAGGAATAAATGACAGGCCTTTTTTATGGAGATTGTCGGTGAAAACCAATATGTGGGGACTATATTTTGTTGTTTCCCAGGTAGCTGGACAATAACAGTGTAAGGATACGTGATTGGAGCCTTTCGGGCTCCCCTGTGCGTCTTAGGGGTGTGTTTTTTAGTTCTGTGAAGGGAGCTATTAAAGGGCCAATTTGTGCCGGGCAAAGAACAGGAAACCGAGACGCAGCAAAACATGGTCATTTCAAACAATTTATCTGGAGGCAGGACGCCCTCTAGACCTTTAAGGTAAATAACTGCAGCCCCTGAAAACACTGGACTGTCTTTAAAAAGTGCTTGTGTATCACTGCATCACCAAAAACTGATTGGGATTTGATTCATATGTCGAATGTGTGTTTACTAAACACATAATTTAAATGTCTCAGACTTCTCTGAATAAATAGACTGGTGTGTTATTTGTGTTATTTCCAACCAGAGGCAGATGTTAAAAGTTTGTTCCTCTACTTCAATTTTCATACACAAATGGGGACACTGTGAAGTCCTGTGAAGCTCACGCGTTACGTAAGTGGAGACAGCTGGGAGGCCGTGCATGTGGAGGAGGTAGAAATAGCAGCTCACACACAAACGGTAGATACTTTACTTGAGACCATATTGTAATCTCTTATCCATGAAGTGTCTCTTTCATCTGCCTCTCTAAACAACAGCGGACCTGGAGTTTACTGCCCTGAGATTCTGCAGCATGTGCTATTAGAGAATGAGTCGTTTCTGACTTTAATAATGTTAAATGATTATTTTGTACGCAGCAAAAACACCACACACTTCAGCAGTGCAGCAGTGAGGGTCCTCATCCATCCACTTGTCCATATCTATAATTTCCAATTCTCCTTCTCACTCTCTCATCTGCTCCATTCAGTCCTCTCTGTCCTGATGTAGTTACTGACATGTCCTTATCTAGATGTCCTGTGGAGTCTGGGCACATTTCTTAAAAATATAGATAGGCCTATATTTGTGTTACAAAAACACTCATCTCCCCACAGCATTACTTAATTTTACAAATTTTCAGCATTGCCTCGGGTAACATGTTTTTTTTGTTTGTTTTTTTCTCACATGTGAGGGCGACACATTTTGTCCTGTCTCCTGTCCCAGTTCAGTTCAGTTCAGTTCAGTTCAGTTCAGTTTAGTTTCAGATGGCATAAGCTCTCCTGACCCACCTTTACTGCCCCGCTGATACAGGCAGAGTGGACGTGGAGCCACAGGGGGGGTGGGGGTGTATGTGGAACAGATGGACGAAAAAGCCAAGAGCCCAAGTGGGGGCCCCTCATGTGAACATGTCAGCTCAGGTCGCACAAAGGCATCCATCCAGTGTCATATACAAACACAGGGCTTTATAAGCTGTAGTGCCTAAAAGAAAGAAGCATAATCCACAAATTAAAAGCATGTTGGTCCATTGGGTGTGGCCGGAATAAAACGGGGGGAAAAAATGGCATTATATAACGGTGATATTTCAAAATCGCTCTTTTTTTCTGTCTCCTTCTCTTTCTGTTTCTGCCATTTTCTAAAGGAACTGATACAAAATGTCAGTGGACTGTCTCCGTCTCCAATCCTGAGTCCCATCGCCCTGAGCAGCCATTGTTTCTGTGGCCCAGATAGCAGGGGTTTTTTTTCTTTCTTTTTTTTCACTGCTGAGAGAGTGGGTGGACACTCTGCATACTGATACGCATAACTCTCACACTCCCTCTTCCACTCTCATTAAAACAATGGAAGGACAGAGGGGAGATAGGTGGCAGCTGAATGGGGAAGCGAGAGGGAGGTGAAAGACGGAACGTATTAAGACAGAGGCGGCTAAGAAAGGGAGATAGGACGGACGGACGGGTGGATGGAGGGGACGGAGGAAAAGGGGGGGGTGGAATCATTAAACAAAACGCTGGTGCCGCTGCGGCGCTTTAAGTCAGCTGTCAAGTCGGCGGCCCTCACAGCGAGATAGCGGGAGGGAGGAAAACAGCGAGAGAGACATGAAGGGAGATATCGAGGGAACTTAAAGGTCAGAACACAATGAGTTCCCATCAAGGAGGAGGGCAGAGTCAAGTGCTCACATCTAACAGCAGCCAGCCGATATCTGTTTAATGCTGCAGGCCACCGGTGTTGATTCCTGCACAGGCGACGACGGCAGCAAAACAAAACTCTCCGAGCCCCAGAGTGAGAGTCGGATCGCTGCAGTGCATGAGCTACATATTCAACATTATGTAAATGTTCTTTTTTTTTGCAAAGCGACAATAAGGCCGTTTGGTCCTTGAAGGGAAAGAAAGCTTGGTAAAACAGGATGTTTTCATTTCACGGTTTAATTTTTAGTTACAGTCCAACTTTAATGTGGTTTCATATGAAGGCAGTTAAACAACCGAGGCCACTGTTGGTGTCTGTATTTTAACTTGTGAGGATGTGACAGCATCAAATGGTGCAACTGTGTTTTCCAAAATTAGATGTAAGTGTTTGTCAGGGCTGCTGTCCACGGTGCTGACAGCCGGGGCGCTACAATCACTTCCTGCTTTGTTTAAGACTTATTTAGTTTTTATTTCAGTTCCTTTTACTTGGCACTTTCTTTTCTAGTGTTTTATTTGAAGTGTCCACTCATATGAAGATATATTTATTCACTTTTACATTCCTCTTTTGGGCTCCTTCATGAGGCTTATGTCAGTCAGCCAATCAAAAGAGAGGAGGCTCAGAACGTCCGTTCTGATTGGCTGTCAGTATTGAGTGATCACATAGAAAATAGATGGTATTTCAGGCATAAACACTCTTAGGGCCCATTCACATGGAGCGCCTAAAAACGCATGGAAAACGCCAGCTGGAGCTTTTTGCATGCGTTTTTCAAAGCGCTTCGGTCGCGGTTCCAAAGCGCTGCCGTTGGTCGCGCTGCGGTCGCGCTTCTACCGTCTCTAAGCAACCAAAACTACCTGCTTCTTCTTCCCCCAAAACTTCAAAGGACGTTCATTAAAAAGTAGCGATGGAGGAGCGACTGATACTTCTTGTGCAGGGTTACCCCGAGTTATATGATCTGTCTTCCTGCAATTATTTTGATACCGCCAGGAGGAACAACACCTGGAGGATCATAAGCACGGAGCTTGGGATAACTGGTGAGCATATATGTTATTTATTTATATTTATATTATTTTATGTGGATAACGGTTGAGCTGAGTACGCTAACGTTAGTTCATTCTGATGTTTTTCTTTCCTTTTCTCTCAAAGACAAACATTTCCAGTGTGTAGCAAGTATAAAAAAAATATGTTCAGCCTGTCAGCAAACATTATAGCGATCCAACAGTAACGTCCTGTCAGTCAAGAAGTTATATTGTTTGCAATGTACGTTGCCCTATATTACCGTTACGGTTTGTTGTTTTATAATATTTATACGTTAATTGCTTACTGTTTGTTGTTTTATAATATTTATACGTTAATTGCTTACTGTTTGTTGTTTTATAATATTTATACGTTAATTGCTTACTGTTTGTTGTTTTATAATATTTATACGTTAATTGCCGTTGTCTTGTCACAACATCGTATTTACACAGATGACGAAGCGAGAAAGAAGTGGAAATATTTGAGGGACAAGTATATAAAGGAGAGGAAGGCAGAGAAGGAGAAGAAAAGTGGCTCAGAGGGAGGAAACAAAAGGAGGTGGAAGTACATGGGAGCCCTCAGTTTCCTTGAACGTTTTGTGAAGGAGAGGCCGACTTCCTCAAACATCCCCGGGTCCCCAGAGCAGCCTGACTCAGAGGTAGATTATAAGAACGAAATTAATAATAATAATAATAATAATAATACCCCTAAGTAAGCTCTTCAACAAGAGTGTTAGATTTCTGGTATATTTGTTTGTTATTATTATGATTATGATTATTGTTATTGTTATATTGTTATCATTACTACTAGAATATTAGCCTACTTCTATAGTCTATTTTAAGAAGCTGTACAGTGATGAAAACAGTTTGGATTATTCAAACGTATACCTATTTAAAATATATGTGAGAAATTCATAAGTATTTGTCACATTTAAAGATATTTTGCTAAAACAAACCCTTCTCTTATCCCCATAGGAAAGTCAGGGTGATAACCTCATCACCCTGACCCTGTTTCCAGTGGAACAAGACACAGAGCCAGCAGGAAGCAGCCAGCAGGCACGCAGCAGCCAGTCCCTCTCACCCCAGCCCCCCCTCCCTGTTACCCCTGTCTCATCTGGACCACGTGTGACGAAAAAAAGAAAGAACACTGAAGAAGATCTGAGTGACTTTCAAAAAGTTATTCTGAACAACCTGAGCAAACCTCAAGATCATGACGAACTCTACTTCATGAGTCTTGTGGGAACATTTAAACGGCTATCGCAGCAAAAAAAATCACAAGTTAGAATGAAAATTGAGCAAATTTTATATGAAGCAGAGTTTCAATGAGAATCAATAAATAGATTGTTAGAAATGAGTCGAAGTTTCATTGTTTTTTTTAACAAATATAATCCATTTATTTTATCATGAACACAATTTATATTTGTAGATTCTGTATGATTCAGATATTGATAAGATATTATGATATAATGTTAAATAATGTCTTCCTGCCATGTAACTGCTCCCTCAGCAGACGAGAAATATTCTGTGAACCTCTCTCTGATGGCGATAGCCTCCCGTGAGGCGTTGTTGCTGCTCAAACGTCTCAGGCCCCCCATGGCCCTGGGACTATCTTCAGATCCTGTTGTGGTCTGTGGATGATCATTCGACAGACCTGCCCTGAGAAGATTGTGGAGGACACATGTGGCTTTGACGGCTTTCTCTGCCATTTCCGGTGTCACTCCTAGCACCCTTCTGTACAGCCGCCACTGTGATGCCAATATGCCGAAGGTACACTCGACCATGCGTCTGGCCCGGGACAGTCTGTAGTTGAAGATTCTCTTTTCTCTTCCCATGTTTTGGCCGGGGTATGGCCTCATCATGTATCTTCTCAGGGGAAATGCTTCATCAGCCACAAATACATGTGGCATAGGCCCCAGATGTTCAGCACCAGGAAGTGTTGTGTCGTCCGGAAGAGCAAGAGTTCCCTGACAAAGAGCTCTTCCAAATGTTGAGACAGCTAATGTCCCACCATCACTGCTTCGACCATAAGCTCCAACATCTACCACTCTGAAGCGATACTGGGCATCAACAACAGCAAGCAGCACAATAGAGAAAGACCCTTTATAATTATAATACAGGGATCCGCTGGAGGCAGGGGCCTGGATCACCACGTGCTTTCCATCCACTGCCCCGACACAGTTGGGGAAATTCCACAACTGATGGAAATCGGCCGCAATTCTTCTCCAGCTTTCTCTGTTGGGGGGTGGCATGAACTCTCCTACCAGGTTGTCCCAGATGGCTTCACAAACGTGTTTCACGATGCCAGCAACTGTAGAGTGTCCCACACGGTAACTGAATGCAATGGTCCTGAAGGAATCCCCAGTTGCAAGATACCTGTAATAAATAGAATATATATTAATTGTATGTGAGAAACAGGCTGAGAATTATTGTGACAGTGATTATGTTAATGTAATTTAAAACATTTTTTTTTTAAGTAAACCTAGGACTCTGTTGCACATAAAAATCCAACAGGCCAAATAATTGCAATGCAGTGGCATGATAGATATATGACATGATGTGACATTTTAAAAAATAATTTGTATATATGTGACATTTAAAAAAATAATCAGTTTGGGTAAGAATAAGCATATCTGTGTTTATTTTCGTAATTAAAAATAAACATCAACAAATCCACACAACTGACATTGTTCATCGTTGAGCCATCAATTATGAGATTACTGATGATAGATAGATGATTGATAATTAATTCAGTGGCACTGCTATTTGTAGTGGACAAATGAGGGTCATATTTTGAGCCTTAACATACAGTAAACACTATAGCGGCTGAGACAAAGAAAAGAAAAAGAAAAAAAGTATTACAACCGTCTCGGGTCTCCCCGACATATTGAAATAAAAAAATAATTACCTCAGACAAATGCACAGCCGTTGCGCTGGAGAGATGGTTTCACGGCAGACGCTCTGTCTTGTGATACTGGGGCCAACTTTTCTGAGGAGCAGCTCAAACTGATCTTTATCAACTCTGAAATATTCCTTGAACCTGCCGTCGTCCAGACGAAGCTCCTGGATCAGATGATGAAATTCACCCAAAGTTTTCCGACGCTGAAGGATGGGATGCACCCAGACACGGCGAGTTTTTCTCTTCTTCTTCACAAAGACACCAAGCAGCAAAGCTGCTGAGAGCAGTTTGCGGTGCTGGAAATCCATCTTTTTCCTCCAAAGGTCTCCTCCAGCAGTGACAGGATGTTTTTGTTGAAGTTGATCTGCTCAATTCTGATCAGATGACACGCGGTGCGCGGGCGGCATTCGAAAAAGTTGAGAATTTTTCATCTCCGTGCGCCTGGGACGCGCCTCGATTGCGCCTCGGACGCGCACGGAAAAAAAGGCGCGTCGCACCGCGTGCGCGGCGCGTCGGCGTCGCTTCGGATTTGGCGCGCGCAAGGCGCGCGGTTACATTGAAAACAATGGAAACGCACGCGCAAAAGACGCTCCATGTGAATGGGCCCTTAGAAACCAAATCCTGCAAGAGTTGGATGGTGGGTGCAACTGGGCGGAGCTTGGAGCTGTGACTACTTTGTTGTGACATCACAAAGTAACAGGAAGTCCTGACAGCGGGTTTTTGAATACAGGCTGTGTGCCTTTCCCTGTGGACTGAGGCTTTAGTACTTTGACACTGTTAAGTTCACCTTTACCAGGGGTAATAACACTGCAAATGGCATGGTCACCATTTCAATCAGAAAGTGAAAAAACATATAATTTGTTGAAAAATGAAAAACTTTGTATGGCATCAATTTTTAGAAACAATTACCTTGTGTTTGGTTTGTGGCTTCTCCTCTGTTTTAAAATATCATCACTGCTCTGTTATTACAGGTTTTTACCTCTACAATTCAGTTCTCATACAGTCTTTTATATTATTCTTTCTGCTCTGATGTTGCATTTAAAGTGGAAAAAGAACGTTGTCGCCTGTCGCTGTTATTGTGGAGATTTAAGCAGGTTTGCTGAAGTTTTGACAGAAGAATATAAAACTGATTCACTTGAGGACACAAAGCTGACAGAACAGTGTATTCATAAAAAACATTGGAAACCAGTTGTTTTGACTTTTCTTTCACCTTCTACGCTTGTCTTTATGGACTTTTCACACAAGCAGAATCCTGTCAGACTAATTTGTGTACCAGTTTCACTCAGGATGCAGGAGCTGAATGATATTACAGAAGGACTTCTCCCATGAGTCAGCCGTTTCTTTTTTTTGTTTTTTTAAAAAAAGGAAAAAGGTTTGCTGTGAGGAGGTGGCGTTTGAGGCTTTGATTTAGAAATGTAAATTTGTCTCTCATAGGAGAAGGTTGAAAGGGGGATTTGTTGGGGTGTAATTTGAAAGCTCAGAGGAAACCAGCTTTCTCTCCCCCCCTGTGCCTTGGAGAATAAATGTACTTTGAAAGAGTGCTGCGTGTTTTTTTGGGATTATCAAAGATATCGCATTTGCTGATGGAAAGATCAGATAGTGCGGCAAAAGCAGCAGCAGAAGCATCATCGTGGTGGTGGTGGTGACAGGAACGAAAGCAGAATAACGGAGAGAGTGCAAGGCGACAAGAAAACATTCAGCAGCAGTTAAGTTAGTCATAAAAGAGCTAAGAAAACTGTATATTTATATTCACAGAAGAAAGTGACAGATTTACGTTTTTTTCATTTTCATAGTTAAACAGCTATTAATGTGACGTACATACACTCAAGTATACACAACCATAAATATCTGCTCGATGGAAAATACAGGAAATCATGCAAATATAACACTTTATTTCATTTGTCATAAGGGACGGGTTTTTTCCACCTCTATACTCTGGATTCTCTTAATAATTACAAGTAGTCATTGCACAGTCCCCGACCACTTACAGAAAAAAATCTCACCCCCTCCCACCACCACCCCTCGACACACACAGCGTCTTCCCGCCCCTCCCCCTCCCTCCGCCCGAGAAACATAGAGAGATAACAGGCTCAGTAGAAAAACAGTCATTTGTTCCTACAGTTTGTACAAAATTCACAGATTTATCTTGTTTGTTTGCCTTCTTTGTTTAGTTTACACACCGTCTTCTGAACAGGCAACCAAACTGCTATAAAAAATAAAAACATAAAAAAAAAGAATAAAAAGGAAAAAAAAGAAAGAAAAGAAAATCACACCAGAAATAGATCAAAGTATGCAAAATAAAGCAAACAACAAGTTGAAGAAAGACTGAACACAGGCGGGGGGGATAGAAATAGCAGCCGCTGCAGTGGTGTGATGCTCTGAGAGCGTTACCATGCTGCAGACGGTTTGGTTTTTCACATTTCAGCTCATTGCCTGGATTTCATCCATCTCCACACACGTGTCACGCCGCAGCGTCATGGTTTCCCTCTGATCTGTCGCCTCGCATCACAAGCCCGGCTAATAACTACTGGCACGTTAATAAAAAGCCTTTATTAAGTGTCGACCGCAGCTCTTTCTTTTTTTTTTTTTCTTTTTAATTTTGCAGATGTTAGCAGACTTGTGTTTTTGTTCCCTGGGAATACTGGGCTTGTACCAACGAGTCTGAACAAGAAGAGCAGAGAAGAGAAACACATGCAAACACGACGATAATGAGAAAAGCATCACTTTTTAAAATGGATATGTGTTTGATAAAACTAGACAAGACACACTTGAGGGTGAAATTGTAATACAATCTGATGTATTTCCATTTTTTTTCAGTGTGCAAGGGTTTCAATAATCAACATCGCTCTCAAAAATGGGTCTTGAAGAAGGAAAGCCATCCTGGACCTGCACCAGTTCTACCTCATCACAAAGTAAAAGCAACTCCAGGCAGTACAAACATGACACTACTTGTCTAAAGACATGATGGTGCAATTTGTTGAACCGTAACATTTGGAAATGGAATAAGAATGTGATATGTGATATGTGATATTGTGAGTATAGACTATGATCCACAGTTGTCAGGTTGAGTGTGAGTCCAGGATGAGGTGGCAGTGACAAAAAGGATCATCTTTCATCTTTTAAAATATATACAGTATTATTGAATTGGCAGTTGTTTGTTTGTGTATGTCATGTATTGGGTTGATGTTTATTCTACACTTTATAATAATTACAATTACAAGCATTAATCATTGTTAAAAACTGAATTTGTCACCTATGAAGCATTATTTCTATTGATACTAATTAGTTAAGGTCATCATTTGTTAATTAATTGTCTTTTCATACTTATGGAATATGATGGATTCAGCAGGTACAAATCAAGTATGGTATCAATAACAAATCAGTTATTCAGGAGATGTCAGTGGTTCATCAGATCATTAATAAAGTGTCAGTAAATGATTAACAAACTATTTATATGAGTGTTTATGCTGCACTTGACACACTTGATGTTTCACTGATGAGTTCATTAATCCAGAGTTAAACATTTATAACTGTGTTTATAAACCACATAGTAATTAGTGTCAGCGTAGGAGGAATGCTTTATAAATGATGAACTGTGTATTCTAATAAGGCTTAATTAATCTTTAACAGTGTGTAGTTGTTATAAAATGTCACCAGATGTGTTTATTAGAAGAGAAGTGAGATCAAAGCAGAAACATATGCTGACAGTGTCGGAGGGCTGATGTAAGAAGACGCCAGAAAAACTGAGGCTGTTCGTCTGAAAATGAGATCAGCTCGGAGGAAACGACGCATGATTAGATCATAAAATCATTCACCTCTGCTCACGGAACAATTGCATTAGACGAAACGACGGCGTAACAACGGAGAAGATTCATAACGTTTTGATATCAGATCGCTCCTCTGCAGGCGCTGATTATCAAAGTAAATATTATTAACAAGACTTAACATCCCACTAATGGTCCCTTCAGGCTGCGGTGTTCATCCCACTAAAACGTAAGAACTTGTTCCACATAATCAACAACACGCTGATGAGTCTGCGGCGCTTTACACCCCCGAAAGATGGAGAAAAAACTCAGATGAAACGTTTGACCCACAGGTTGTATAGAGTCACACAGAGCACAAAGGTCAACGAAACTGGCCCACATTACAGTAAATCATATTCTTAATAGAGTATATAGGGAATGGTATGGGTTCATCCTCTGGGTACCACAACAACTATGCATCTTCTGTCTCCTTACTACTTGAATCTGTGTCTTGAATGTATTATATCTATTGTTCTACTGTTGTTGCAGTGGTATCTGGCACTTTTAGCCCACAACAAATTTCCTTTGGGACAGTAAAGTATATCTAATCTAATCTCATCTAATCCACCACGAATCTCCATTGCAGGTATTATATATTATAATACTACAAAAATATGGCCATTTTAAGTTTTCATGGTTCAATTCAATTTGTTTTATCTCTCTCTTTTTGCTCTGGTACGTTCAAGAGCTGCTCTCCCAGTCTCATTCATAAAGAAACAGCGGGAGGGTTATGGAGGTACATTTGTGTCTTTATTATTCAATAAAAAAAAGTTGATTCAAACAAAAAATATACTTAAAAAGTGTTTGAATGCAAAAAGAAAAAGAAAAAAAAGAGACCCCCCAAAATTGTGTTTTAACCCTTTTTTTATTTGATTTAAAAGTTTTTTTTGATTGAAGTGAGTTATTATTTGATTGAAAATGTCTTTTTTGTTTAAATCAACTTTATTTTTTTTTGATTGAAGAATAAAGACACAAATCTCCATACACGGGACTGTAGGACCAGTTCAGGTTGAGAAGTGTGAGGCATTTAGGGAACATCTGTAAATCATAGCTACTAGTTGCAACCTGTAGGAAACACTGCAACACCTGGTGTTATAACAACAACAACAGTGTATTTTTCTTTTTACCACTTTGGTAACACTCTGAGTCGTGTTGAAGCTGAAAACCTGTTTCCACCTACAGTTTTTCCAGGAATCGAGAATCAATAAAGAATCAGATCGATACGCAGAATTGATGATGGCAGTGGTATCTGTAAAATCTTATCAATTCCCATCACTTGTGTTAACCTGTGTGTGTCTGCCTGTGTGTACTGTATCTCAATCCTCCTCCTCCTCTTCCTCCTCTTGCATTACAACAATGAGCAATTAACTGGTGGGTCTCCTGTGGCGTGTGCACACCTCCACTCTCTCACCTCAAGTACATTAATGTGCACGTGTGAGTGTGATCCTGTGTGTGTGTGTTTGTGTGCACATCATGTGTGTGTTATTCCTCAGCGGGAAAGTCTGACACTAATGTCACTGATATGAGGTCACAACAAAGTCACAGTACAGTGTGTGAAAAATTGCCGCTGGGACAGACACACACACACTCGCACACAGAGGGGCAGTTACACACCATGATTAGGACAATTAAACCAAACACACGCACACACACATACACACATATACCATTAATGTAATGTGCTTGGCTGTAATAACCCTCCTCCTGTTGTCCACACAGACACATTATTGTCATCACTCCTCACTCTTTTCCTCTACAACTCCAGTCTAACTGCTGTGTTTTGATTCTCCCATCTCTTCTTGCACCAGGAGCCCGGCTGCTTTTCATCAACACGCACGGAAAGAAGATGAAAGAAAATGCAAAAAAAAAACAACAACATGAAAGCAATAGTGAGAGAAAAAGAAACATGGGGTGTGAATAAGTGAATAGTGTTGCACATTACTACTTGAGTTGTGTTCTTAATTATCAGCACGCTGTGTGAAGGAGCCCTGTCATCCAGACCCGACAGGTTTCAGATCTTCTCAGGTGGTCGACGAGAACTGACACACAATGAATTGAACATGAGCGTCGCAATCACGGCCAGGGGGGGGCGGGAAACGAGGGAACAGGACGTTCCGCGCTGCATTGATAAGTAATCAGGAGGATGTGGACTGTTTTATTATTGTTGTTGGTGTTTTTTTTTCTATTTCTTCTTAAAGTTCAGCATGAGAATGATTGAGATGATGAGTCACGTCCATAATCGCTCATAATTCATTCCGGTGCTCGGTATTCGGAGGACACAGCTGCGTAACCTCATTTCCTGTTAATTGGTTGGATGTTTGCTGCGACAAGGCTCCACTGGACACCGTGATGTACCGACTGCATCTCTAACGAAAAAACAAAAAAAGGTTGGAATTAAAACAGACACACGCACGGTTTAGAAAATAAAAAGCAGGGCAACACTCTCATCTGGTAGCAGCGGCACATAACACTCAGGGTGCTTTCACACCTGGATCGGTTGGACCAGTTGTTCCGAAACAGGGAGCGGTTTACGTCAGAGATCGGATCGTTTGGTCATATGTGAACACAACAATCCCAATAGGATGCGGAACAAAACAAGCGGGCCAAGATCGCTTGAAGAGGTGGTCTCAGTTTGTTTGCAGTAGCCTCGCGTCAGGAGAAAAGCCTGGTTTCTGTTTACTAGCTTGGTGCTTTTATTTTGACAGAAAGGCCTGACTCTGGTTCCGGTTGCTTACCGAAACAGCGAGTCAATGGCCCCAGACAAGTTTGCAGTGAGAACGTAATAAGACACATACTGACACAGCAACCGACACAACCCACTATATGCTGCTGGTCTTCAGTTGTTCTCAACGACCAGGCGTGCTGGTTCATACTGGCCAACCAGACGCGCTAATTCAGGCCGAGTTCGGGTCGAGGATCACTCCGGTCAGTTTCCTTTTTTTGCCAAGTCAGATTTGGACCGAAAATATACACAAAAGACTCAGATTGGGTCTGGTCTGGGCTTCAACCACGGTTCGGGCTGAGTCGGATTTAAATTTTCAGGCCTGTTTAGACCTCTCTTCCATGGTTTTTATTATTCCCGGGTCACGTCCTCCTCCTTCCAGGTAGGATTTCTGACCAATAACTGAAGAGTTTGTTCGCGCATGGCATTTGTTTACAATTTTGGACCGCTTGGAACTGTTGCCGTGTGAACACAAACTAACCAAAAAAAAAAAGAAAAAAGAATACAACAGTTGTATCGGTTTAGTTGTTGTATTGGAATAAAGCAAAGAAACCAGGTGTGAATATGCCTTTAGACTCTTGAGGCCTGAGTTTGAATCTGACTCGGGCCCTCCCTTCCCCTTGCCTCTTAGTCCTTAGGTTTAAAGTGGCAGTACAATAGACTGGCAGTGATTCGGCTTCTCCACAGTCGAGGACAGTTGAGGATGAAGGAGCAGAAATTAAAGAGGAAAAAAGTACAAGAGAGGAAATGAAGGGGACGGCTGGAGTGTGACACGCCACTGCAGAGTGGGGCGATGAGGGGGTTTGTGGTGTTGAGTGTTGGGGGGTGGGGGCACCATCTATCTTGGTCCCTCAAAAAAGAGGCAGAATTAGCTCTGAAGAGAAGAAGACTCTCCTCTGAGACAAAAGGGCGGGAAACGTGTTGATTGGTCGGTCCGGCAAACGACCACTTCAGAGAGATAGAGCATTGTCGGGGCCCCGCTAATTGAGATGGGGACGATAGCCCGGCTCAGCGTGAGAATAAAACACGTCACGATGGCAACAGCGGGAGATATGGGGGATGGAGGGAGGGAGGGAGGGAGGGGGCTGATTAGGGCCGACGTGATCGAGGTCATACAATGAGTCGTGAAAACACAATTATGTGATTGTCGTTGTGAGAAAGTGCTGGAAGTGTGAAGGTGTGTGGGAGTGAACACCTGGACGTAAATGCAGCCATTACAGTCTATTATAAGGAAATGTTTTCACCCCGGCAACTCAGACCAGCAAAGTGGAACCTGTAATTTTCTCTCTCCTCTGAGTCTGTGGATGAATTTTTATATATCCAATGAAGCTCCTTTCATGTCCCGAAGAGAGAGAAATAAAAAACACTCAACGCCAAAATTAAATAGCATCCTCTCCTGCACATTAATTTTTAGTTCAAAGAAAATAAATCGTAATGTGAAGACATGCTGAATTTACATGTGGCTGTTTGTTGTCGGGATGACACAGCAGGGGGATGATGAAAAAAACAAAACAGGAATAAATCACATTCCAGTTATAACAAAGACATCACGGCCTCTAAACTCGCCGCCGTTCGTCCATATGTGTCGGTATAACACACATCTCAGACGCTCCATCATCACTGGAGAATACAGTGTGGCGCGCCGCTATGCTAACTGTCAACGTCGCTAAGATGTAATTTCACACTTGTCAGAGACGGAGGTGACAGTGGCGACACGTCACCGCTGGTGCCATCCCAGTGGAGAACGAAGAGATCACATTAACATGAGTGACAGCTGTGGAGGCCGACACTGTTACTGATGGTGGAACCAGCTGTTGATTACTCCCAATACAAAGCCTGATTCACCATAGATACTGTGCAGTTCACTTAAAGCGAGACACTAACAGGCAAAAACACATGCACTTTTTCTTCCTTAACATGTATTCCTTCAGAAAAGTTGAAAGAAATGGTAGAAAATCCACATTAATGTTTTTATTTTACTTCATTTTGTCTCTTTCGTCAGTAGATTTCTCCTAAATTCACCAAAAGTTAGTCTGAGCCATGTCATGTCAGGTATCATTGTAAAGCTCTCTCTCTCCTGAACAATTATGAAGGCTCCAAAAATGGACATTTCCTCCATATCCGCAAACAATCGTAAAAGGTACAATTTACATTAATAATCTATGGAATTTTACAGTACAAGTCTTTAAAGGTTTAGTTAAAATGTTTACCCTATTCACCCGTAGGCTAGTGTCTCCCCTTAACTTTGTCTGTACTCATTGATTGTATGATGTGTTTTTACTTTGTCTGTACTCATTGATTGTATGATGTGTTTTTACTTTGTCTGTACTCATTGATTGTATGATGTGTTTTTACTTTGTCTTCTGGTGCACACACGTCTAAGCTCATCTTATATAAGCATTTAATCAATGTTGATGTTAGGAGAGAGATCGATCTCATTCTAATGACAGAGTGCTACGCAATTAAAGACTTTCAGGGAGGGGAGCAACATTAATTCAAGTAGGATAATAAATAAAGCCCAAACTTTGAATACCTTAAAACATATAAATAAGTTTGCCTATCCTCCCTGTCTCTGTGCAGGTTTCCTTGGCGACTCGAAGTTGCCCGGAGGTGTGAATGTGAGTGTGAATTGTTGTTTGTGTGTATGTGTCAACCCCGGTGATGGACTGGCGACCCGCCCAGGCTGTACCTTGCCTCTAACCCAATGTCAGCTGGGACTGGTTCCAGATCTCCTCTCTCCTCCTCTCCCCTCCTCCCCCACCCACACAGTGACCCTGGAGGATAAGTGGTGGAGCTAATGGACTGGACGGATAATACGTTCTTAAAGGTGTGTTATCAATCTAAAGACAGAGGTACCGCAGAGATTACGAAGCCCTCTGAGGCAAAACTGTGAAATAATGCGTATCATGATGTAAATAATGGCCTTTCATAAACATTCCTGCAATGCAATCTACAGTATAGACAACATCTCCGCAGGGAAACAAGATGATAAACTCCACTATAGCATGGAGACATTCAGGTGCATGGATAAAATATCCCACTTGACTCCAACTAATCAACTCTTACTCTTATCAATCACAATCTGGCCACAAACTCATCCCCAACTGACCTCAGTCTTTTTCCAAGTATTTGTAGTCGCTGGATCAGAAAATACTTACACATTTGTGCTCATTCATGCTTTGATGTAGCCTGGCTAACACCAGACCTCAACTCAGTGTAGATTGAGATTCGATCTGGGAACCAACCGTTCATTTTTCGTATTTGAGGCATGGTTTATGAAAGCCCAGAGCTGTTTATTGGGCACTACGAATGTCTATCAAATGCGTCTGTACGTAGCTTATAGCCAATTGTATCAATCATACCCGATGAGCGACAGAAATCCGATGAGGAAAAAAACGCTAAACGTTGCCCTTTTTTCAAAATAAACTTGTGGTCTAAACTACTTAAATCACTTTCTAATGCTACATCAAAAGGTAAAGCATCTGCCGCCATGTTGGATCAACAAGCTATCAACAAAGTTGCTTCGGTGTTTCGTCATCGTCTTTCTGCCCCCTCCCCCATTCTGTGATTGGCTCCCTCGTTGAGGGAAAAATTGGGTCCATGGTTTCCAGGCTGACTTGCAGAGCGAATAAAATCGTGCGCAAGGCAGCATGGGTATACCCAGGCTAGCTTTGGTGGGAGATTTCTAGCTAAACTCATGTAGCAGTTCCACTGGACACCATATGGGGGGCAGTGCTGAGCAGCTTAGCCCACCATTCAAGCCAGACCAGCAAAACACAACAAAGGCGAATATGAACGATGGAAAGTTTGAAAAATGGCAGAATATTTTTTTGTCCAAGTTGGTGATTAATTATAAAACAAGTATACAATGTTCAGACTGGTTCATTAGCTCCCTCTAGTGGATGCTCTGTTTAACATTCATCCCAGTGCAAAAGGACACGTGTGTGTGTGGTTAGTAACCTTTAAAACGGAACTCATAAATCCTCCTTTACTGCTTTTCTTATTTATAATGATGGGTTATGTGTACAGTATTACATGCAGTGTAAACCACTAGAGTTTAAATCACTCTCAGTGGGTTTGTTTATGTCTCTGCTCCTGTAGTGGACAAGAGTGTGTGTGTGTGTGTGTGTGTGTGTGTGTGTGTGTGTGTGTGTGTGTTGTTTTGAAGACCTCTATTGATGGATCGGTCCACAGTCCAGTGTAATACCCAGCGCTCTCCCTCCAGCTGTCCCGCCCCTTCTTCTCTCCCTTCCTGTTCATTTAGCCCAATCTGGGTAAGTGGCTCTCAAAACAAGCCCCACATTAGGATGGAGGGGGGTATCAGTGATCAAATGAGAGGCCCACACCCACACACATGCACGCTAACACACACTTGTAAAAAGAAAAAAAAAAAGAAAGAAAAGGAGATGTGTAATACATGCACACACAAACACATCCAGCAGATTTCCCCCCTGCGACATGTACAGGACGCACATTAAAGGACGAACACACACTGTGTGCACAAGTTAATGTGTCAGACCATGTGTTCCTGTTGTTTCTATGGACACACATGCAGGTTTATACACACACACACACACACACACGGTTTCTTGTCGCCTCAGAGGTGCCAGGCACATTCTGATGAAACTCCAGGAACATGGTGTCATTTCAGCTGCAGAAGAGGCGGGGGGATGGGGGATGGAGGAGGGAAGCTGGAGGGAGAAACATTGGAGAGAGGTAGAGAGAGTGGAAGAGTGGAAGCGAGAGAGAGAGAGACGGGACAGGTGTTTAGAAAAAGAGGGGGAGAGTAAACGATAAAAGAGGGGGAGGCTGGTGCTCGTCCAAGCGGGGCTCAGGAAAATCTCTTTGCATCGTCTCCTAATAACTGTCCCCTCTCTCTCTCTCTCTGCATGCTAAGTGTACTATTCTGCCTGGAGCACAACAAGCTGCCTCTATCACATTTCATAATACGCGACACACTTTTCCTGTTAGGAATTCCCGAACGCTCCTTTTTTTCCATCTGTCCAAACCTCTGACTGTTTGTTTGTCCCCCTGCTGCTGCACACTGGAACAGTGGATTTAAAAGGATTAATCAGAGAAATGAGCCTTCGAGAATCTAACCTTCCCAACGTGTTGGAAAAAGGGTTTACACCTGATGTTTGGATTCATTTACAGGAAGTGAAAAAACAGTAATTTTACGAATTATTTTCTTAGAAATCCCATTGCCATTAATAGTAGATTAGATAATAAACAAGTTGATCACAAAATGCTAAACGCAGCGTAATTGGCATTAGCATCTGCCATGTAAAGCCAGCATTTGAAACAGTAATCCCATCATCTTATCTACCTCAACTAAAGCACACTCACTGTTTTCTAATGAAGGGTAGAAAAAGACTGTGACATGAGAACAAGCCTCAGGTGTGAGTCTCCTATTTAAGGCGAGGTTCAGCAGCAGCAGTGTAACAAAGTCGACAATGAAAACATGTTGTTTCCAGTGACCAAAAGCTGTACTTTTATCACATTTGGATTGATCTCAGTTAGTGGAATACGACTGCCTTTGTGAGAGACATTGTGTTACTAATAACACCTGTAACGTAGCAACACTCCCCAACACAAACAGTGACTTTTGTTTGGGATTTCCTCTAATCAGGTTGGATTTTTCTTTCTGTGCTGCTCTCTCTTCCTGTCTTTTCTTTTCTTCTTCTGTTGCAGCTCAAAACGACCCAACTCAAGGCGCCGCATGCCAAAGTATTGATCCAGAGAAGCCTCCAAACAAGTGGCTTTTTCAAACCGTAAATAGCAGCGCAATGGACATGGATTCGTACGGAAATGTTACAGCTTCTCAAATGATTCATGATGGTATAGCCAATGTTAATTTCAGGCAACGATGCAAACTGTTGTGCCAAGAGGCCAATGACCGCTTGGCAGTCAGGTTTGCACGCTCTTTATGGGTGAGTGAGTGCACCCGGACCCTCCGTTACAATGGCAATGGCGTGCTCCCCAGCCTCATTGACGAACTGAGATTTTCCTATATGATCCAATCCTCCTCTTACTTTCACTCCTGATCCCTTATATTCACGCAGTATATTACAGAATTCCGCAGCTTCTTGCTCAAAAGTTATAAAAACAGGATTGTCGGTGTTTGTTGCTGCAGCTTTCCATAACCCTTTGTTCGCCTACTTGCTGTCAGTAATCATCTCCAAACTGATATCCAACAGGATATCCGTTAAGTCATCTCCATTCCCACTATCCTCCAGACATTTCTCTCTGTGATTCCCTCCGCCCTCCTCCTCTCTCTCTCTCTCTGCCTCCCTTATCTATAAAAGAGCAATTTCCAAAGCAACTACTCTTTTAGTATCGTCCTTTGCAATCGCCCCGTCCTCCTCAACTCTGTTCCCCTCTTTTTCCTCTCAGCTATTCTATCAAATCTCCCTCCTTATTCAGTCCGACTCTCAGTCACTCCCTTTGTCGTTTGCTCTTCATTTCCACTTCCCCATCACTTTTGCAACCGTCATTTTCCCTTCCCAGGATGCAACACACCTACTGATTTTTGCTGCCTTTGATCTTAAGTACAGTAGAAAAAAAAGTAGACTCTGCTATTTGATCCATTACGAGCAAAAGAAGGCTTGTAAATAGAAGTTTTACGGATTCACATGTGGCTTATTTACCGGGAAAGGTTGTGTCATGTTCACATGTGTGGGTACTGATAACAGGCATCAGTCATGCTCAGTGTGAATAAAGGCAACACTGCATGGTGGATCATGGACAGCATTGAACCCCCCCCCACCACCTCTCTATCATTGGTATCTGGAGAGCCAGCTCTCCAAAGCCGACAATCCCAACAAGCACAACAATCCACGCAGTGACTGACCACCTCTCTCTCTCTCAAGCTCTCGTCTGTTTTTATGTTTAGAAACGAGTGTGACAGCGTTGATGCCTTCGAGGAGAGACTCTCCAAATGTGTTCCCCATTATCCTCATTTGTGCAATTCATTGCCCCTCACCCTGTCGATTACAGCAGGCTATTTGTCCCACCTTTGAGTGGGGCCATTGGGATCTGGTATAAACACCACGGTTGGTTTTCAGCTCTGTGCCCCCTCGCTTCCCGTCACTCTCAACCTTCCATCAGCTGAATTTCTGCAACCATACCCTTATTTTCTTTTCCATCTGGGTTTCAATCTAAAAGCCTTTTCTCTCTGTCTTTTCCACTGAAGCTGAAGTCTGCACCATCTGTGGTTTCCGTTATTGCCTTCTCCAAAAAACCCCTAGACCCTTCTACCTCAGGAGTACACCAATGATCCAATTTCTTCTTCCCTTGAACTACATGTGAAGACTTGTATCGCAGACTCCTAAACACTAACCGATGGATTTGGGATTGATTAAATTGGGAGGGTGTAATGAAGTTTAGTCAGGAAGACAATCAGTATTTAACAGTGTCTCTCAGGCTAAAACCTCACTGTGCTGGTATACTGCTACACACCATGCTCAACACACTGCGTACTAACTCTGCTAAGCCAAGAACACGACTCTTGGGGGCTTAACGTCCTCTCTCCAAGCTCAAGCTAAAAGATTTTATTGAGCTTTTACATGACCACAAAGTCACACCAGGCTGTGTCAGGCAACTATATGTTTTAATAAGCGATGGAAAGGCCACGAGCTGATGATTCATTTTCAGCTCGTCCGGACGTAAGTGTGGATTGTCTGTCAGGGTAAGGTCAGGATAGACGTAGAAAACGACACTTGACTCTGCTTGAAACTCTGGAGGACGGTTAAAAGACAACAGTACAGTGTTCCAGTTTTAATCGGGTGGCTTACACATGAGAGAGTTGCCGGTACGTTACTTTGCGTCTAATCAGGCAGGTTTATACATTAGAGAGTTGGAGAAGAAAAGACACTTGCCCGTTTAATCGGGCAGCCTTTCACGTAGTATGGATTTAAGAGATGACAGATGTATACCGCTGCCTGTTTAATGAGGTAGCGCTCTCACATCAGATCCCTGTACAAACAACGCCAGGCAGTTGTGTTGCAGTGTTTCTCAACAGTGCGGCTCTGATGAAAGTCAGCCGCACAAAGACCCGTCTTATCAAATCAAACGATTCAGAGCTCGCCTTTCATAGGAGCGTTGCCGATTTTAACGTCTCCGACCGCAGGTGATGGGGATGATGATGATGACATCACCACCCGGCGGCTGCTATGTCGGAGAAAATCGTCCAAATTGGCTCTCAATGTCGAGAAGCTATACATAATTCTTGTTACTTTGCTGAAGAAGACATCAAGACAGACAGGACTCCCTTGTGCATGAAATGTTTTGATATTAACCTCTTTGAGGTTCTGATCCAACATTTTCACGGCTGTCCAGACGGGTCAACACAAATAAATCTTGTATTAGAGATTCTGAACGTCACACACAAGGTCTGTGACTAAGATTGTTTAAAACATGCTTTGTTTAAACCCTCCTGTTGTCCTCCTGGGTCAAGGAAGGAAGGACGAAAGAAGGGCAGGAAGGATGAAGGGATATGGAAGGACGGAATGCAGGAAGGACAAATGGAAAGAAGGAAGGTAGGAAGGACAAAGGGATAGAAAGAAGAAAGGAAAGAAGGCGGCAGGAAGGATGAATGGAAGGAAGGAAGGAAGGAAGGAAGGAAGGACAAAGGGAAATATGGGAGGAAAGAAGGAAGGAAAGATAGATGGAGGGAGGAAACAGATTGGATCAATTGGGTCAAAAAAGAAGGAAGGAAGGAAGGAAGAAAGGAAGGAAGGGAGGCACAAAGGATTGTGGAAACAAGGATGGGAAAATGGAAGGAAAGAAAGATGGAGGGAGAGAACAGATTCGTTCAAGGAAGGAAGAAGGGAAAGAAGGAAGGGAAGAAAGATGGAGGGAGGGAACAGACCAGGTCAATTGGATCAAAAGAGGAAGGAAGAAGAAGTAAGGACGAAGGGAAAGAAGGAAGGAAAGAAGGAAGGGAAAATGATTGTGGAAAGACGGAAGGGAGAAAGGAAGGAAGGGTAGTGACAGGACCGTCAACTGTCACACACACACACACATAGACTGGATGTGTTTTAAGTGTGTGTTTCCCTGCAGCATCCTCTACTGTCTTTGCCGTAGTGTCAGAAGCCAATTAAAGACGGCCTGTGTTCTTATCTGCTACCTAGCAACCGTGACTGTTCCACCCGTCACCCTCTGCAACCACTGTTGCTGCCTGTAATCGATTGCCTGGCAACCAACAGGAGCACTGAACCGCTGACCCATGGAGAGGTGAAACATCTCTGGTGAAACAATGTTGTGAAGTTGTGTTTTTTTTTTGTTGTTTTTTTTTAAAGCCACAACACAGTTTGGTATCAGATAACAACAAAGAACATTTAAAAGGATTCACTGTCATTGGTTGACAGGAAATGTCTGGTTTGGCGTCAGTGCCTATAATCCAAGTGTAAGGGCTTCAACAAGAGGCCTGGTTGGTTTTTGCTGCTCACCTGAATTAAAAATCAACCATTTTCATAATGTCAGATTAAATTATTACACATTTATAAAATTACATTAACCTTTCGGGAGAAATGAGCAGAGGCCACTCAGTCACGAAGCATATGTCACATCTAGTGAGTGTAGCAACTGTTTAGAAGATTATAGAGTGACTAAATTGATCCTGAGACAAAGTCTGTCAAGATATGTCAGACTGAGCTCATCAGACTACGGTGATGGATCGATCGATCACACAACTGAACCCCCAAACAAGCATGCAGGGCAGGGAAACTCTTGCTTTCATGTTGTTGTCGTTGTTATTTCCAGCAGACACATATTGTGAGTGCCAGATGATGCCCAACAAAGTGGAGGCAATTTTTAGGAGAGGTGAAAAGGTAATCCTGGGGAAATGCAGAAAATTGCAAACTGATGGAAGAAGAACATGAATCCAGCTTAGGAACAGAGAGAGTGGGAGAGAGAGCGCACCAAGAGATGAAGAGACAAACTATCATCCACTAAATGTAACAGACTCAAGGTTGTCTAAGGAGTATCACTACAGGACACACAATCCAGCGTACAGAGCCAGTCACTGCGCCCCCGCTCTGCCTCCTAACGTCTTCTGACAACTGCTGGGTCTGCAGCCGCCTTCCTCCGCCCGCTCTGTTCGGATGCCTTTTATTAAATTTGCAGAGTTTGTTTGCCCCCGGGAGCGACCGAGAGCATAAACGCATTTCCCTCTGATCGTGTTCTGGAGTTATTATTTAAGTGACGCTGAAGGAACCAGGGGTGGCGTTCTGCTGCTGTTCTCCACTATTGTTAATGTTTTAATGCACGGCGCTTCGTTCTGCGGGGAATCCAACGACTCCGGTGTCGTCAGACAATTGGATAATAGCGCCTTTTTGTTAGTGTTTTGGCACGTTCCCACTGCATGGATACCTCTGCAGCTATCAGGGATTTGGCTGTGAGATGCTACATGTTCATGCTAATGCTATTAATCTGCCAGGATGACTATCTGAATGCACCTCTTTGTGTTACTAAATATCATTGGCAGCGCCTACACTTTATTGTACTGCACTAAAACAAACTGTAATTGGACTTTAACTTAGTTTCATTGAGCCATTTACATCTAATGTTAAACGGCAGTAATGTAAGTAACAATACACTTGTGGCTGTGGGACTGCAGTACTGCACTGGTTCTGTGATTACACACTTTTAAATGGCATAATAGGTTACTTGTTGTTGTGGTGTGTGAGTTATTGTTGCTTGGCGTTAATGCTAACTGACCACTTCCTAATGTGGAATGACTGTGATGTCTGATTGAATTAATGCTGCAGGGTGGTACATTTTCCTAACTTTATTATGACTTATATTTATTTAATTTTACCTAATTTCCTCTTTTATTTTGAAAGGGGCCCCTTATTCATTCAAACTGTGCTCTTATGTCAAGTGTAAACCTTGTCTGATATTTTGTTTTAATCATCATTAAATCACATGAAGACCGTTCCCAAAACATTGCCCGTTAAGACAAAGTTTGATCTTGTCAACTTGTGCCACAGAGCTCCAACGCTGGAAGACGCCTAAAAGTGGATCAAAATAAGCTGCTTGTTGAAGTTTTTGTTTTTGCATCTGAAAGTACAGATTCACTTTTTTTCTCCGACTTGCAGCTTCTGGTAGGTTTAGGAAATCATTTCCTCCAACAGTCCAAAGACAAGCCACTAGATTAAACGCTGTCTCTAACTGGTCTTTTAGTTTAAGGTGGTTATTTCATATCCCACTAACAGCATCTTCATATTCTTATCTGTTCATGTGATGAGCTACAGAGCACCATCACAGTCTGATGGACATCAAAGTCCATCACAGACGCTTTCAGCCTCGGTGCCTTGTTCAAGGATGTTTTTGACAGTCAACTTGCACGCGCTTGGCTTCTCTTTTGCAACGCCGCGTGACAAGGTCATTTACACAAGAGGAGATTTAACAGCGGGAGGTTAAGACCTACTCCAGAGCTTCCAGCAGCATGGACGATCAAGAGGCTGTAGTTTACTTTGTGGACTAATGTCATGGTCTTCTGGCACCAGATAATCTCCTCCAACACCCACTTTTCCTCTTGTGCTTGTTCTCTCACAGTTGATGTTGTAATTTTCTCTTATTCCTTTTTCTTCCCCTCTCCATTTTTTTTTCTCTCCGCTTGCCTGACTGAACCCAGAGTCAGTCAACAACAGTGATGAAACCACAGCAGCTCTCGGGTTTAAGAGCCAAAGTTTAGAGCTGTTTTACTTAACCCTGCTCTCTGTGTGCGGTCAGACAACATTTATTTTTGCCCATGTTCCTTGATGCTGGGCCTGGGGGGGAATGTTAGAGGCGACCGCACTGGTTGTCAGAGTGCAGGCTAACCTGCTGTGTTAATGCTAATCAGGCGACAAGGGGGCAGGAGAGTCAGGTGTGTAGAAAGCATTAAAGGAAAGGAGGGGAGGGAATTCACTCAACAGGAGGATGGAGAGATGATGCAGACGTCTGGAGGAGTACGGAAGAGGACCAGGGACATGTGGAGGAAGTTTGATTTTCTGAATCAGAGTTTTTTTTGCATACATTTTTAGATTAAAGTCACAATTAAAGTTTGTTTCACATGTGGCTCTAATGTATATGTGACTATATTACTATGTTGGTGAGATGTTGTGTGTGTGTGTGTGTGTGTGTGTGTGTGTGTGTGTTTGCAGGGCTGGCAGTGTGTCATTACCATCAGTGTATTTGTGCGACGTGAGATCCATGTGTTTGGCTGATTCTGATTGTGTACGTGCAAATAAAGAGTGTGTACAGAGCAGGCAGTGTGCAATTACAATCAATGCTTGTGTGTCGGAGTGAGAGGGAAGGTGTGTGTGTGTGTGTGTGTGTGTGTGTGTGTGTGTGTGTGTGTGTGTGTGAGTGACAGCGAGCGAGTGAACAGCCACAGCCTCATTGTAGGGCCCTGCAGAGTGAAAGGCAGATTAATTAAAAAAAGCCTCAGATACTCCGCCTCAGCCGTCACTCCCTCGACACAGCGGACCCTCATAACCAAATCCCTCAGACACACTTACACACTTACACACACACATCCTTGTAATGCTATCTTTGTGAGGACACTCATTGACATAATGTATTCCCTAGCCCCTTACCCTAACCTTAACCGTTCAAAACAAATGCCTAACCTTAACCATTACACCTAAAGTCTTAATCCTCAAACAGCCCTTGGAAAAAGTGAGGGCTGGCTAAAATGTCCTCACTTCCCAAAAATGTCCCCACTCTGTTGGTTAAAAACTCTTTCCGGTCCTCACAACGTAGTAAGTACAAGAACACACTCACTCAAACATACTATTATGAATATGGATGCTACTGCTACCCGGTCTCATGTTAAGGATGCACTCATGCAGAGCTGCACAGCCAGACATGGCAGGTTATTTAAAAGAAATGCACATACACATGCATGCATACTATCGTACGCACACACAGGATGATACAAATTCCTGCAGCAGCACCAGCTCAATCTTCCAAAAGGACACACTCACACTCTCCTGCTGTTTTTTTTTCCATCTTCCCTGTCTCTCCAAGAAACAAGGTCCTTGAAAAGGCCAGTGGTGACAACAGCTCTGATGTGACAGGCATATTATCAGCTCTTACGGTGTGTGTGAGTGTTGAGTGGCTGGATGTGTCTGTATCCATTAAAAAAATCTTCAAATCTACTTTCTACTAAAAACCTGAAAAGCTGCGACCAAAATAAATAAATAAACTGCATCTACTCACGCGGCTCGATTAGCTGATTAAAAATTGTGCTCCCGAGTGTGTCTCTTCAAAGCGAAGGGGCTTCTTCTTTGGTTGCCAGAGGAAATTATAACATGTAATTGAACATGTGATAACGCGCCGAGCTGTGACTTTTAGAGAGACGGATCAGAAGGAACCCATGAGAAATCTGACATTCAGGATTCAGGCAATTTCATTCTAACACACACAGAGATGAGGACAGATTAACACATGTGACACTCAGAAAATACAAACAGTTGAGGGTAAAATAAAATAAAAAAAAGCAACAGGTTATACAGGTTATTAAATACATAAAAAAAAACACAAAACAGCTGTTTAGGTTTTCTACAGATGTTTGGTTGCGCTCCTCCTGCACATTAAACTCGCCGTTTGGGCACTTTTTTAAGACCATTTGTGTTTGTAAACGTGGATAGAAATATTCAGTCCATATTTTGTGTAGGCAGGTGTGAATATGGTACGTTTTGTATATGTGTGTGTGTGTGGGAAGGTGTTTGTATAAGTGTGTGTAATGTAGACTCAGTTATTTATGGGAAGGTACAGTATATGCTGTGTCTGTTCTCACATTTCATGTCCATATAGTGTAACTCTAATCTATTCAAACACATACAGTATATTCATTGATTCTCTACATTAGTGTATGTATGTGTATGTGTGTGTGTGTGTGTGGTTGTGTGAGTGTGTGTGTTTGTCACAGTTGGCCACCGGTAGATTCTCCTCCACTTTTGTTGTGTGTTGGTTTTCACAGGGGAACTCCCCTCTGGTCAGTCTTTTCTCGTTTTGGTTGAGGATGAGTGGAGCGATCAGCGGATCGGGGTCGACCCGCGGAGGAATCAAACGAATTAACGACTCAACCTCAACAGCAGACAGACAACACTGTTTGCAGTTAAACCACAGTCCTGCTTTCTATACTTAGAGCTGCTGAAGCTAGCCAGGGCAGAGGTCAACAGGGGTCAACGGAAGGGAAGGAGGGTCAAAATCACTGGGAAGATTTCTGTTAGATATAAAACCTGTTGTTTAGGGGGAGACTGTCTACGAAGAGAAAAAGAAAATGTGATTTCTTTAGGGCAGAGCCGACTATCAGGAGAGTTACTGTGGTTGAAATCTACATTAAAGTGAGAACATACCTCTACCAAGGCTGCACGATCGTAAAAATCTGATAGTCTTATGACAGAAAACATGAAAAATCTGCAGGACATCCAACCTGAACACAGTGAGTGTTGGTGGATTGGCCAAGAAGCGTGCGATCAACTACAGAGATATTGATCATATCTAAACAATTGATGGTTGCAAGACAAAACAGTGCTAAAAACAGAGCTAAAAAAAAGTGATAAACACTGAGCGTTCATTGATTTACATTAACGCCGACAGACTGTCGGGGTCAGGTAACGACCCTGCAGTGAGTCTGGCTCAAACAAACCAAACCCTTCGTTACATTTAAAAAAAACCCCCTTCTCTGTGATGTTTCGCCTTGTTCGTCGGGCCTTGCATTGAATGGAGCTGAGCCAGGTTGTGTGCTTTTTGAAGGGCCGGCGGCGGCGGGGGAGGTTAGGGTGAGGTGAGGTAAGGGTGGGGGGGTTACTTGTGCTCTGAATCGAGCCTTTAAAGCAGCACTTTCTCCGAGTCTTTCCACAGCTTCCAGCAACTTCTGTCAATCAAACGATCAAAGAAATGGAGGTTCAGATCGGGGGCCATGGGGTTGAGGTCTTGTCAGTCCAAGATGAAAATGTGTCTATACATCCTGAGATGAAGCAACGATGCAAAGAAACCTCCTGGAGGTTGTTTTTTTTTCTTTTTTGTTTGGCTCTGCCCTTCAAGATTCACAACAGAAGCACTGCAGCTCTGCAGACATATTTATCTGACTCAAGCATAATATTCCATGTGGGTATTAAAATGTGCATGGCACTGCCACACCATGTTAAACTGATGAACCCCCCCTGGCTAGTCCGGTTTCAGCTCTATAGTAGAAAACAGGACCGTCCCACCCTGTCACGCTATAGCACAAAAATACTTAATCTTCAAATTGCACCAAACTGCAGCTTCGAAATATATCTGATGTAAAAAGGTATTATATTTTACATGTTTACAACATAAATATATTATTCTGTTTAGCAGAATGCACACTTTTTGTAAAGGGAGATAAATGTATCCGGGAAAAAGTTGGAGATGAAATTCAAGGGACATTTTTGTCAAATTCCCTTCATCTGTCCCAAGACTCCCATTTTCTACACTTTGATATTAAATGCCTGGAGAAGTAACAAAAGTTATATTCACAGCACTGGTTCTTATGGTCCATTAATGCGTTAATGGTGAAAAAAAGGGGAAGGTGGGGGTTGGGTGGGAAGAGGAATGCTTTTGGGTTCATACTCCTGCAAGTGTGAAGCCAGCCTACGTCTGTACAATGTTTTAATGTTCACAGCATTAAAACAAAGTCCATGTTTCCACTGCAGACCTGGTTGTGTCAGATTTCAAAAAGAACAAAAGAAAGAAAAAAAAAGTAATTAAACAGGAGCAAAGAGACCTCACCGCCGTTCCCAGGGAGCCATTGCGAGTCTACGGTTTCTCTACCGGAGGTTCACATAGAGAGCAACTACGACTCCGAAGGGAGGCAATCAGGAGGGTTTCTCCCTTATTTTCCACAACTATTGATTTGTGTTTTTCAATAAGCAGGAACTTCGAGAACTTACACAACTGAAATGAGAAACCAAAACTTAGCGTAGCAATGAGTCCCCGAGGCAGCCCCCCCCTGCAAAATCATCTACAACAGTGTAAAACCACCTTGAATTAGTCCGGGGTGTGTAGAAACGGCCCCTCCGGTCCCTCGATTAATAAAAAACCTTGTTGCTTATTCACCAGAGCTGTTCCATCCGAAAGTACCTGTTTCAGAAAGACCATATAATCTCCATGATGTGTCAGATTTCCGGCACATGCATTCTCTGCAAACTCCCCCAACTCCCAACCCCCTTTCCCACTCAACGTGGGGAAAAAAACGAAAGGCCCGGTGGATGGGATGATTATTTTTTGGTTCACACCACGCCTGATTACCAACATCACTGTACTTGTGGGATTCACAGCTCTGGACAAAGAGGCTTTTTGACTCCACTCCTCAGAAACTGACACAAGTGCTGCCGTCTCAATTGTTCCCCTGCTGGGAGGCCTGGGACTGTCAGCCGCTGCCTTCACATTGATTCATCACTGTTGTTAATTGGGCAGACCGGAGAGAAGACACACACAGGCGATTCCCCTAAGGTAAAAGTGTCTGTACATCCGTCAGTCTCAACTTGTGGATTCTGGGCCCCTGAGGACTGGAGTCAAGACGGCCTCTCTTTATAAAAAAAAACAAAAAAAAAACCTTGCTGTCGACTGAGAGTGACGGCTGGATGAACACAGAAGGGTTGTATGTGAGCTGAGGCAGAGGAACAAGGCTTGGTACCACATGCATGGACTCGATGTTCATGTGTTACATCAGTAATATGCACCTGTTTGAGGAACAAGTGGAGTCAGACCGACATAAACGCTCAGGTGTGAAATGAGTAATGTCCTTAGATGTAAATTGTGACAATTGCACACACCGTGCTTATGAATAACTGAGCTAATGTTATTCCTTACATCTAGGGAAAGGCCTTGGGGGTATATGCAGGTAAGCTCAGCTCGATTTCCCCCTTCCTGTTCGTCCAAATGAAGTCATTATTTTTAAAAAGCTTCCACCGCTGCATAGCCCGTGGTCCTAATCTATAACTAATTGATGATTCCTTGGACCTAGCGTGGTGGGGCGGCTGCCAGTGCAGTCTGAACAAAAAGGCCGAAATAGAAACGTGAGCCCTCTTTTATAAAAAATGGAGGTTGTCCAAGCAGGAGCCCTGAGGGACTCCCCTTTTCTATTTTTTTTTGTTTGGTCCCACCTGCCAAAATTAAGTTCTATTGATCTGATAGCAGAGTAATGACACGCCTTTGACGTCCCATTGTGAATGCTAGTGGGGTTATTGGATTGGCTGCCACAGATGACATAGAGAGGTGGAGGGAAAGCCATTACTCAATATGAAACAATGGAGTGTCAAAACCCAAAAAGCAAGTGCACAGGAATAAAAACAGACGGCGGCTTTTCGGCTGCGGCATAATTAAATAGTCGCTTCGCCCAGTTAACAAAGCACATCTCCTCTGTAACCCCCAGAGACATCCAGCTGTTCAGACAGTTTTTCAGATGTCTGCCTGAGATGTCGGCCCCCACACTCACACCGCGGAGGTGAGAGGAATTTTGTTTGGTGTTTTACAGCACTGACGAATTGTGATTAAAGATTTATCCCGGTTAGACACTGATGTGACTGCTTGGATCTACTTTTTTCTTATTCCTTTAGAAACGGTGTCTAACGAAGAATTAACAGAAATCTTATTGTGTCATCTCACTAAAGATTCATATATTTCTGGATGACCTTTTGAATGGAGCAGAGTCTCTGTAGGTCAAAGAGTGTATGCCACACTCTGTTCTCACTTTCCACATCAGACTCACACTTCAAACAGCGGGTGAATTCGAGCGCTGTCAGAACAATGACATCAGGATTAAGCCAGTGGAAAATCAAATTGGAATGCATAACTTCCGGGCCTGACAGACTGGTCTTTCCCAACCGATCAGACTCAAACAAAAAAAACAAAAAAAAGGAGGGAGAATAACACCCAGGAGGTGGCTGGATCCCAGACCAGCTCACCTTGGCCTACTCATGACCGGCACAGTCATAGCGAGGCATGAATCTGACCACGGTGTTTCCAGACTGTTTGTTTCAAAGCATCTGATGAGGGAGGAAGGGACAGATAAAAAAAAAAGAAGAAAAAAGAAAGAAAGGAGGAAGGATAGGCAGACGAAGGCAGCCGTCATTAATTTCAATCAGGCTCCCAGTCTGGCAGAGTTAATAATATCAGCACGCTCTTCTGACCTCCGATGATGGTACGACATCAACCTCTGCAAATTACTCATTAATTTACCCCATTAAGTTGGACAGAGGTGGCAGGCAGTGGAAGAAAAAAAAACGAGGGGGAATGAATTAATTAGACATTTTAAAACAGAATTTATACAGTTTCCATTGAGATGTATCACAGCAGAGAAAAGAGAGGTCAGGGTGCCAGCGGTGAGGCGAGGGAGTGTGGGCAGATAGAGAAATAAAGACGACAGTGGAGTTATTATTTTGACAGCGTGGATGCTGATGCGGGCCAAGAGAGAGTGGAGATCATTTTCACGCATTAGAAGGAGTTGTGTGTTTTAAATATATATAAAAAAAGCATAAAGATCTGTACAGTTGTAATGAACAGCATGTGTTCTCATGCATGTACCAAGCCTTGCTCCTCAGATTTCATCATAAACGCCCCAGAAATTCAAACCCAGTTTTTGATTTATAACAAATAAAAAACTCACTTTCTTCCTCCATCTTGTTCTCCATTGAAGACTGAGGAACATAACAGAAAATAGAAACTTGTGGAATCATACCTCCCAGGGGCACTTTGGTCCGTAGCAAGCTCCCGCTCAGAGCAGAGCAGGGTCATATATATATTGAGTGGAGAGTCAGAGCACATCCCTCAGGCCTTCACTTCCTCCTGCTGTCCCGTTTTATCTCACCATGTAGTGCAGGGTTGGATTTGACATATTATTTTTTTTTTTTACGTTTTCTGTGCCGCCTCGCCTTGAGCTGATCCATCTCCACCTGAAAACACTCTGAACTCTATCTTGTCCCCCCCTCCAACACTGGCATGTTGAGGAAATGAGATGCAGCTACAGTAAACCTCTAACCTGCTCTCAGACTGCCTTTATTACTAAATGTGATCGCTGAGGGTCTTTTTAATATAGGAACCAACACCTGTCTTGCTCACCTGCATAACCCACCCTTAAGTCATTTCTGCATGACTCTCACTATTGAAATGTAAATTTACACTACATAAGCTCCTCTTATCAAAGGAAATATGCTACACCTTTGAATAAGAAATGGGCAAACAGACAAAAAAATGCCTGCCGGTCTAGAGAAGGTTTACTCCATGCTATCCAGATAGACAGGCTGGGCTAAACGCCTACATTCATCTATGCACGCACATATACGGACGCAACTTCCCGACGGGGTTGTTATCTATATGCAAAGTATCTCCGCTGAGCTATTTACTTTGCCACCGTGGAGGAGACTGAGAATAATGGACGACTCAGCCACGGCCCCGGCCCCACTCTCCCACATGCCCACACACACCACTGAACATATGTAGTTAGGTGTTTCAAATCGATAAGCATGCTCAACACACAGCCTCCCCACCCCCCCGACCTACTCTCTCTCCGTTCGCTGGCTAATTGCCAGGAAAGAACAGTTAGCCTGATAAGTATCACTTAATGTCCTCCCCAAAGAGGGAGATTCAGGCTATTCTAAAACAAACGCACCTAATTCCTCATCCTGCTCCCTCATTATCTCCCCTAAACGATGCTTCTATAGGAGAGCAGGTGTTGGCCCACGCCGTGGAGTGATTGTTTTGTGAATGGTGGTTTGATGGGATTAGAGAAAAGAGGGACGGGGGCTTAAGTCATGAATGGGGCTGCTTGTGGTGAGATAGCTGAGCTACAGTGTGCCAGTAATGAGGTAGAAGACACTTGCTTATCACCACCTTTGCTTTGCTCATTAGTGGGGATTCAGCGGGTCTATAGAAGCCTGTGAGGACCAAAGTGCCCAGTATGAGGCAGTCTGGTGAACAGCTTGATTCTTCTCAGTATTGTGGTGAAAACAGCCAACATCAGAAACAACCTCTTAAAATGTCAATGAATTATCAGAGAATCGAAACTCTAGAAAAAAACCACCCAGAGAGAAAACTGGAACTCTGGATCGGGCGGATCCATCAGACTCGTCGTTATCTGTTCCTGCTACATTAACATATATTCCCTTCGTTAGTCTGCTGTTGGCATCCAACTTTTACAATCTCCCCGTTTCGTGACTTTCCGTCATCAGCTCACAGCTTCTGCTGGGCAGAAACTCCCTTCCAGTAGTCCAAGATGTCGTGAAGGTCCTCATCCTTGGCGAACTGCACCTTCTTACGCAGGGCGTGGCCTGCCGCTATGTAGGACGCCTCCTCTCTGGGACTTTTCTTGTAAGGCCTGAATCGCTCCCAGATCCGCAGTGTGCTCTCCGATGAATACTCTGGACTGGAGGAGTAGCCAGAGTTGTAGTTGTGGTGGCGAGAAGGTGAGAGCTGGGAGTAGGCGGCCGTGGCATCCCTCTTGGAGCGCCCCAGCGGCTTGAGGAACGAGGCCTTCTGGGCCGGCGTGGGGGACTCGTTGCCGCCCTCGTAGTAGAGCGCGGGAAATGAGTGGCGGTGCTCGGAACTGTGGTAGTCCGGCTGAACCTCCAGGTGGTGCTGCTGCTGCTGATGCTGCTGATGCTGCTGCTGCTGCTGTCCAGGACCGCCCACTCCACCGCCTCCATTCCCGTTATTACATCCCATTCCGCTCCCATTGAGGCTCACCCCGCCACCGTTTACGTTCCCCATTCCGTTCCCATTGCAGCCCCCTACTCCACCACTTACTCCGTTTCCACCGCCTCCACCGCAACCCACAGGGCTGCTCTTTTCTGTCGGGTACTTGGGAGGGTCGCAACGCTGCTCAGGGATATCCACACTGTACACCCTGGTGTTCTTGACAGATCCTGGAGGAGGGGCAACGCAACGGTTCTTCACCACAGCCGTGTCGGCGCTCAACTGCCTCTGAAGGGGCCGCACTGCGTTGGCTGGGGGTGGGTCGCGGTACGGAGGGGAGAGGAACCCCCCACCACTGATGCCTGGCCGCTCAGACAGGGGCATGACCAAGGGCACGGGGGCCATAGAGGACGGGTGAGGCGACTGATGCAACTGAGGGTGCTGCTGAGGATGTTGTGGAAGATGGGTCTGGGGGTGAGGTTGGGGGTGAGGCTGCGGGTGGGGCTGGGGGTGAGGCTGGGGGTGGGACTTTGGATGCACCTTCGGAGAGGAGGCCATGATCTGATCTCCGGGGTGGCCTGGAGAGAGAGGCAGGAGGTTGCGGGGGAGGGATGTGATGCAAGCTGGAGGCTGGGAGGAGGACACGGAGTTGGCATTGTCAGCTGTGGTCACAACATTAGCAGAGGCGTCCAGCTTCAGGGCATCAATGCAGTTGTTGATGATCTGGTTCACCTTGTCCACCTCCTTGGCGATAGTGGAGATCTCTGATGCTGAGCCACGGCCATCGTCATCCGAATCCTCCCCAGCCTCTGTCCCATTTTCAGCCCCACCTCGCATATCCACCACTACCTCCCCTCCGACCACTACTCCTCCAGCCACCACCCCTCCCTCCCTGCCTTCCCCCACCATGCCCGCCGTCCTCACATCCATGTAGTTGCCCTTGCCGCCCATCGCCTCGGAGAAGGCCGTGGCCATTTTTTCTACCTGCGGCAACGTGGAGAGACGGGAAGAGCTGGTGTTGGCCGAGCCGTGGAGCATGCCCGTGCTGGAGGAGGTGGACTGGGGCAGCTTCCCTCCCGACCCTCCTGAGTGATGGTGTTGGTGGTGCGCTTGCTCCTGGAGGCGCTGCATGGCACCCGGGTCGTTGGTCACTGCGGCAGCTGCCTCTGGGCCATACCTGAAGAATGACATTCACTTTAGACTAAACAATACTTTTAATTTCATCATCTGACGTCATAATGTGTACATTGAAGGTAATTAATTTCAATATATCTTCTCAGAGATGCAGTGGGCGGACAGAATAATTGCGATTTTAATTAAAGCTATGAAAAATAGAAATAACGCAAAACCTAAGCAAAAAGAATAGTGGGAAAACAATTATGCTCTTGTTTGTCGTAAGTAGAAAAGAAGTTCAACAACCTCTTAATGCTGTCAGATAAATGATTTTATATATTTAAATAAATCATATACACAGTAACTGATGAAGGAGATTCAGGAAATTGCATTCACAATATAATAGTGAGTAAAGAATTAGCTAATGACTATAATACCAAGGATGTCAAACAGTTTAATCAGACATTTGTACAGACAGTGAAATTCTGTCATGGCTACATCCCAGCTGCAGTTATCTATGTTGTGGCTGTTCACTAATGAATTGCCATGAAAATGGTTTAAGTATATGATTAATTTTTGCTATTAGGACACGTGACCAATTAAATGCTGAGATGTGAATTGCTGAAATCTGGGCCAAGACGGTGACATTTATTAAGAGAACTCATAATTTCTATTGTATATTTATCTTATTATACAACGAGAATAAAGGCAATCTTGATCTTGATCTTGTATTTCTTGGAAGATATTCAGACACTGGTTTCAACCAGCTAACCTGCTTAACCTTGTCAAGGCTCAATAAATCTGAGGCTTTTGGTATGTTCAACAATAAAAAAAAAAGAGATCAATAAAAGTTAGACAGCATTGAACTGAAGTGAGAATTTCAATGATTGTGTTTGTTTTTCAGCCATATTTAGTTTCAACTGAAAAATCTGATGAAAATGATTGACATTAAAAGCCAGAGGTTTAAGCTCTAATGTTTCAGAAAACCCTCCAGTTTTTGAGAGTTGTTTTTAAACTGTGTTGAGGTTTTGGAACACATCTAAAACAAACTATAATTCACTTTAAAAAAGTGTACCTCATTTCCAATATAGTTTTCTTCACACTTATAGCTTTCTCTTTCTCCTCCTGGATGCGTCGCCGTCTGAGACAGTAGTAGACCAACCCCAGCACGATGACCATGCCGAACAGACATCCCAGGATGGTCATGATGTAGTGGGTAGTGGTGGATTGATTAGTCCGGTGGTCCTCCGGCCCCATGGCTTGGGTGGTGAAGGACAGACAGGTGTGATTGTAGCGCTGAGCTTTCGTCATCGACGCCACACAGAAAGTGTAGTTGGTGTGTGGTTTCAGCTTGTCCAGAGGGATGATCTCCTTCTTGTTTTTAAGGGGCATGATGTCTGCAACAAAACTGAAGTTGTATTGGGAAAGTATGTACATCTTGCTGTACGGTCGTGGGATTTGCACCAACAGCGAAGCGGTGTGAAGGGAGACTAATTGAAGCTTCATCGAAATCTGATGGTTATAGGTGGGGTCGGCAGTGGACGATATGGTCGGCTGGTGGTAAAGGCCTGGGTCTGGGTTATCGAAACCAATCCCCGAGCCTTGGTCTTGATCTGGTATCTGGGAGGTCATCCCTATCGCACCTTCATGACACTTGGACATAAGCCTGTAGAGGGCGTTTCGTCCATGTCCAGGCACCGGGCTCAGGAGCGGATAACCGTTCATCTCCGGAGGGGTTTCGCACTGGAGGCGGTCGTAGGTGTGGGTGACGTTGTTGAAGGCCTCCAGCCAGGAGAGGAAGCTGTAGAGATCGCAGCCACAGTGGAACGGGTTTCCCGCCAGCTCACACACCATCAGCCTGCTGAGGCCGGTGAAGGTCGACGGGTCAAGACGCGCCAACTTATTGGAGGATAAGTCCAGGCTGCTGAGGCTGGGGCACTCCCAGAAGGCGTTGGTGGCAATCACCTCGATGAGGTTGTGCTGCAAGAAGAGGCACTGCATCCGCCCCAGACCTCTCAACATGCCCTCAGTCAAGTTGGTCAGCTTGTTGTAGCCTAGTTGCAGAACCTGAGACACACGGAGACAGAAGATCCTTGATGCTTTTGAACAAACATGATGATTTTTAGGATATAGTCTCACATTTTGTTTTGGCAAGACTAGATACATCATTCTGTCACATTACTACAACGATGCAAGCTTGTTAAATTTTCAACAGCCATCTACAAGCAGATTGCAAGAACTGAAATCCTTGGTTCATGGATGATGACCACCCTCACTCATCATTATGACAGTTGGAAGTAATGTGACAGAGGGAAGTGTTAAGTCTTAACGACATTTTGTTAAAGCAACCACAAAGAACTTTCAACTGGATTATGCAAAAGTCTCTGGTTCCTGCTGACGTCTCGTTATGACCTACAACAGCAAATGAGGCAATCGGTGGGCAGATAAGCTCTTTCTACATAGTGTAACTCTTTACCTTCGGGAGGCATTGGTCGGGTCGGTCCATCGGACGTCCATCCATTACGGCACTTAGACCGGAGGCTATAATTTAGCATTGAGTTGTTGCTATGCTATTCAGTAAAAAACAAGCTCAATTTCATCACTAGATTTTTGTCATGGCTGAAACTGGGACAGAACCCGCAAAGAGAAATCTACCATTTTTGTCCACAGGGGTCGCCAAAATCAACACAAAATGAAAGTTCTTTGTAGTTGCTTTAAGTTCCTTGCGTCGGAAAAGTAATAGAGGAAGTACAACTTTCAACCAGTGATTAACAAAGACATAAAAACAGAGTAGCATCCTTGTCTGCACACCTGTAGGTTAGCCTGTCCAGCAAAGGCCCCATCCTCGATATAGCTGATCTCATTCTTGGTTAGATTGAGGTCAGTGAGGTTTGTGAAGCGATACATGGAGATAAAGAGCACAGCCTTCAGTTTGTTCTCGTTCAGCCTCAGGTCATGAACCTAAAGGAGACAGGAGAGGGGATGACTTTCAGGTGATGTAGTGCACCTTCTGGCAGCCGGAGGAGGAGGAGGAGGAGGAGCAGGACACTCCTCGCCAAAAGAAATAGCTGCCAAGAGCATATTGCACCTCTACACGTCCAAGTTTCCCACCTAATGAGCACTTTCCCCAATTATACATCTGATCAAAATTTGTGTTTAGTTAATCACAGCCCCGCTTGCAAGCAGCTCGGCGTCCCTCCTGAGTTATCAAGCAGAGGTGGATGTTGATGCTAGGAGTGGAATGCAGTTGCATGTTAACATTACCGTTGGGTGCTTAAATAAATGATCTAAAGTTTTCCTGTTTTACATCATTTATGCTGCAAATTGCAAATGGTTACACTAATTGAAACACTTGGAAGTTTTAAGTCAAAATGTGTATGCAACATCAGGCTAAACGATTTGTATTAGCACAAAACATTACAGTAGTCTGGTTGGATGTAGAACACCTTGAGGTGTTTGAGCGTACTGATCCTACAATGAGTTATTTTAGGATTACAGTATCTGCTACACCTTTATACACATGTGTGGCAGCCTTTAGGAGGTAGCTGCTAAAGTATTTCCAAAAACAAACAGCTTGTTTAGGTTTTAGTTGATGCTTCTAAACCTATTTCACATTTACTGTATTTGCTTTAACAGCTTTGATTAAGATGTGTTTTTATTACCTTAAAATAATTAAATTGCATTATATATAGTCACTATAAACCATAGATATTACAGAGATTACATTCACTTGCAGATTTTCAAACCATGATTAATGGCATGTGCCCTTTAGCTGACACCATCATTGCTAAAGTGCACAGCAGCATACGGTTTTATGGAGGTGGTGGTGTAAAAGGCCTGCAGATAGATAGATAGATTCATACTGACCGTGCTGTTGATGTGCTGGGGGATGGTCTCGTACGGAGGCTGGTTCTGACTGCAGATAGCCAGCCAGACGTAGCCTTTATCCCCCTCGATCAGCCAGCAGTCCCCTCTCACCTCGCCAGGCAGGCGGAGGAGCAACAGCGCAGGGAGCAGGACGGAGAGACACAGGGACGGAGGCAGGGAGGACAAACGCAGTCTGCTGCTGGCCATAGTGTGGATCTGAAGGTGGTGGTCTCAGTAGGAAAAGACCGGAAAAGAGGAGGAGGAGGAGGAGCTACAGAGAGGGGGGAGGCGGCGGGCAGCGGGTTCGAAGCAGGTCAGGTGCAAGCGAATCGAAGAAAGGTAGAGAGAGAGAAAAGGTGAGCGGAAGGGGGCGTCGTCGCGGTGATTAGAGCTGAGCGTGCAGCGCGGCGGAGAGTCCTGTCCCCATTTTAGGTGTTCCACGTCAACGGGTTTTGGAGACTGTCACCCCAGCAGCTACTCATGGCCTCCGACAAAACCAACAACGTCTTGACAGCACAGATGAGGAAGTCGTCCCTCTCAGAGAAAAGGCAGAAGGCCTATATATAACAGAGAGAGAGAGAGAGAGAGGGAAGAAGGAGAGAGAAAAGGAAGGAGGGGGGGAAAGAATATTAACATTAATAGTGATAATGACAAAATGATTAAGAGGTGGCAGAAAATTGAACCACAGTTCACACATCCCCAGATGGTTTTGAATTAATTGAGTTTGGTTCTCATTTCTAAAAAGCACTGTGTTTGAAAAAAAGGAGCAGTATATGAATCTAATACCCATGCTGCCCAATCCCTTCAAGGTAACGCACCACAGTAATAAATCTGTTAACTGACATGATTATTTCATTAAGTCTTAATAAAGCCCAGAGAAATATATTTTGACTTTTCAAATGAGGCCGGGGCTTTTTATGTTCTGTAATTATTCATGTTCGTGAAAAATAACGACCCGCTATGAGAATAAATTGCAGCTCTTCTCTTCTGACATTAGCATATGATGCACCAATAAAAATGGAAATTTGCCAAGACCCTGAAAGCAACGCTTCTTCTTCTTTCTGTCTTTGGCATGTTGCAGCTGCACGTCTTTTATTTCAACCTTAAAGCTACACAATGAAACAATAAGAAAAAAATTGAATAGCAGCAGTTTATATAGGGGTGGAAACAGCGGGGGGTGATTGTCTAAGTGGGGAAACACAGGAGGGCTGTTGTAATTTGCATGTTTTAACAGGATACTAGCTGACATTTAGCTATTTACCTTTCTCAGGGGATTAACCGTGGATTAGGCTCTAATCCAGCGTAAAATATTATGTATCTCATCACCACAGCTCCCACTCTTTTTAATTTGTTTCCAAAAGTTTTTGATTCCCCCTCCCAGGGAAAAGTTATCTCGCCACGACATGAATGACAGGGAACTGATAGGAAGAACAACTGAGGGAGAGACTCTGAAGTATTCTCCAAATAAATTTCCCCTCAGTACCTTTTCCTTTCTTACTTTCTCTCAGCTGAGAATATAACCTGCTGCAAAGACACAGAGAAACCCAATCTGCTCGGGGATAATGGAAACCAACTTTAGATGCTTCTGTTAAACTGTCCCATCGCTAATAGCTTCCTCCTCCTCCTCCTCCTCCTCTGTCCCGTCCTGCTCCTCTTTTTGGCCTCTAGTCACTTCTCATTTCTGTCATGCCCCACCCCGAGCAGCTCTCAGTCCTCTCTTTAAATTGTTCCATGAAATTGATATTGACAATTCAATTCCTCTACCACAGGCCCCTCCAATTTGCCTTTGACCCACAGCACCACCGTCACCCACATGTGTGTGTGTGTGTGTGTGTGGAATAAAAAAAAATAAAAAAGGGAAAAAGAAACTGACAGAAGAGCAATCTGCAGCTTTAGCACGGTGGAACAAGAGCTAAGTTTTCACCTGTTTGATTATCATTTAGTATGTATTCAGCTGTGACTGGGAGTGGGACGCATATAGAGTATCTATATATATATATATATATATATATATATATATATGTGTGTGTGTGTGTGTGTGTGGATTGTTGCTTTAGCTGGCGGCACGCTGTGACGAGAAGAAGCAAACAGAATTCTTCATCAAACAAGGATTTGGACGTTGACGAAGACGAAGACGAAGACGATGACGACGGCGGCCGCGCTCACACTGACACAGATCCCGTCGTCATGTCGTTTCATCCCAGCTCTGGATTCCTTCTCTTCTCCGTCTCTGGAGGCAGCTGCAAGTCTCATGTCACCGCGTAATCGTACAATACTTCACGGCCTGTTTTTTTTTCTTTTCTTTTTTTTACCACAGGGTGTTTTAGTGTTGTGTTCATGATTACTGTAATCCTGTAAATATGAGTTTCTGTCGGGTAAAAATGACAAAACGCGCAAACATGAAAGACTAGTCGCTCAGGTTAGTTATTTGATCAGCCCAGTATTTTTGCAGTAATGATCATGACCAGACTCTGATCTGAGTCTCTCTCTCGTCTCTTTCTCCATCTCCACATCTGGATTTCTCTTCAGCGTCTTGTCTCCAGCTGCTCTCTGCTCATCTCTGTCCTCGTCTTCCTCCCTCCATCCATATGCCTGCTTATCTCTGCTGCTTTTCATCTACAGACACAAATGAATATGCTTCATCGCCAAAACACAACCTGACACCCCCACCCTCCTTCTTGTCATTGGTTTTTATTTTGACAAGAAGCCAGAGGATGAGATAGCTGCATCCCCCAACATCACCACCACCACCACCACCACCACCCTCCTTTCCTAAACCAGACTGCCTTTGTGTATAATTACTGTCCCTGATAGCTGTGTTTTAATTAAAACTTCATCTGCATCTGACAAACAACATTAATGATGTCAGGTCACACAGGCAAATGGAGAGTTCCCAAAAAATCAGACGGGCAGCCGCTGGAGACCCCGGAGAGGACAAAAAAAAAAAAAATCTGTTATATTTGAAGACCAATAATAGTCACAGTGGCTCAGTTTGCTCGAGAGAGGAAAATGTCACCTGAATGAAAACTACATTTCTATTGGCTGCTGAAACTGATCACACATGTTGCTATTGTTGCCTTCTCAGCTATAAAAAAAAATGGTCATGCTCCAGTTTACTTTTTACGTTTTTATAAATTGTTAACATTTGTATTCCCATTATTATTTTACTCTCCCTGGTGCTACGAGCATCTTGCACTTTAACTATCTCAAATGGGAGAAACAGCACTTTATTCTAGAAAACTAGCACTTTAACTAACCAGCACTTTAACTTATCAGCCCTTTAACTAATGCAAACTCCATGCACTTTATTGGCCCCAGGAGCTGCTGCTGGCCCACCCGTTGGTGTTCTGTGATCCTACCTTTTGAATGAGGAGATGTATGTATGTGTTTTCAGTGTAGTACCCCGGTTGCCCACGGGGCAACATGTGTGGCCCGTGTGTGTGGTGCCTTTGTGTTCACCTGTGTCTTTCTATGTCTTGGGCCTTTTCTGTATTTCACTGTGTTGTGTATTCTTTGCAATCTGTATTTTATTGTGTTTTGTATTGTGAGTGTCGGGACTACAGATGGAAATTAGCCCGAGGGCTAAATCTGGTACAACCATCTTTTCATTGTTTTTTTTTTTCAATTGACTAATGGTATTGAACACTGTCCTGTTTCAATAAAATCAACAAAAAAACAGAAAACAAAACACAGATTGAGACACTGGATGCTAACATGTGGACGCTAATCAGTTGGAAAGTCAGGTGACCTCTGACCTTTAAAGCAGAAGTAAGCTGAATATTTGTGTTAATATCCACCTTTTTCCGAACGTCAAAAACGTAGCCTGTTTTGCCGGTTTTGCTCTTCCGGTGGAATTTTATGTTTACGTTTCCATGGTTTCGGTAGTCGCGGTAAATGCATGGATTTCTTTTTTTTTTTTTTCAATGAAAATCTGTAAAATGCATGGATCATCGAACCAGCTTTTAACAGTGGATATCACACAAATTGACATCCGTGTTAAAAGCCAGCGTTAATAGATCCATGCGTTTACCGCAACTATGACAACGACTGAAAACCATGGAAACGTAAACGTAAAATTCCACCAAACCGGCAAACCGGAAGCCAGTTTTGACCATAGATGACGTTCGGAAACTTGTGGATAAGTCTTAAATAGTTCTATCTTCCGACGGCAATCACTTATATAGAGTGTTTGGTCTGAAACACGGGTCTGTCAGTCACTCTGCTCTGCTGTAAGCCGAGGAGAAAACTTTCCTTGTATCCTACAACCTTTATCCAATGAGGAGAGAGAACGGCATAAAGGGGCGGTCCTCTCCGTGTGTGCAGCCACAACTTACGACTTTGTAGCATTTCAGGCAACCCACTCGTGTTTTTCCGACCTGTTTTACTGGTGAAAGTCACTATAACGGCCACTCGTAACTTCCGACCGGTGAACTCGTACCAAATCGAACTGGTACCACTTCACGGTCGGAAAAATACGAGTTTCCTTGAACGCACCATAACAGTCCTCGTCCCTACGTCACCACATTCACGGCGTTCCTTGGCTGCACACACAGCCCTGCATGCCGTTCTCTCTCCTCATTGGATAAAAACTGTAGGATACGATAAATGTTTTCTCCTCGGCTCAGAGCAGAGCAGAGTGACTGACAGACCCGTGTTTCAGTCCAAACACTCTATGTAAGTGATTGCTGTCGGAAGATATAACTATTTAAGACTTATATTAACACAAATATATCACTTACTTCTGCTTTAAGTAATACCAGAGGGATTTGCAGAGAAGGAACAAGGAGGATGAGAGTAAGAGCCAACTGGAGACCGGGTCAGGAGGTCACAGAAGATGGAGACGAGAGACAGACAGGAGACGGAGAACAGAGATGGATGTTGAGGACCGAGGGACATGACAGGAAACATATTTTTCCACGGTTTGTCAGTGAACCAAGTCAAGCAGTCAGTGAATGATGCAGGAAGCTAACAGACAGACAGACAGTCAGTCCAAAGATCAGACAGCAAGTCAATCTGTGGATCAGCCAGTCAGCAGGCATCTCAGATTGTCAGTGGGTCGATACATCAGGCTGCTCAACAGTCAGTCAGTCAGTCAGTCATCCAGCCAGGTAGCGGTGTGGGAAGGCGCCGTGGAGACGAAGCTGAGAGTGATGCCTATTAGTGCTATCTGTGAGTCGCAGCCTGCCATCCAGCCAGTCTGCTGCTTTACCTTCAAAGCTGCTGCTGCACTGTTCCTTCAAATCCATTTTTCTCGCCCCCCCCCCCCCTCCTCTCCTCTCCTCTCTTTCTCCCTTTCTCTCTTTTTTCCTTTCAACCTTTCATGAAGCTGCTGCTGCTGCTCTGTCTCTTCACATCCTGTGCATACAGTGTATTCCCTCTCTTCCCATGTCTCGCTCTGTTTCTCTGAGGTTAAATGTATTTGGTGTCTTTCTGTCAGTCAACGCTTTGGTTTCTTTTTTCAGATTTTTTTTTGCCTCTTTCTTTCTTACCATCCATGATTTACATTGTCGCTCATCCGCTTTCTCTATCTCTTTATACACTCGATCATACGTTATTGAGTTAAGATTAATTTAGAGAGAGCACCTCCTTCTTACAATACTCCAAAATATATGTTATGAAATTTCCAACCCTGGTGTCTTGCGGTAATTAAACTCTATATTAAAATTAAATGACACACATACAATGAGTTTTACAACAGAAACAGTAGAAAATCAAATCAATCCTATTCCTGCTTTCCCTCCGTTTCCTCCCTCTCCTCCTCCTCCTGCTCGGCTCGGCTCGTTCCTGTACATCAAGTTTTCTCCATCGTTGTTTAGAGTTGATGTCAGATCTGCCGCCGTCTGTCATCCAAACTCCCACGGGGGGAGAGAGAGAGAGAGATATAGAGAAAACCTGAGAGGAAGATGAGCGCTCTCAGCCACTCGCTGTGTTCAGTAGGAGCCGGGTGGATTTTGCCAATATAAGCTGCAGGAAAAGAGGAGCATCATGGGACGGCAGAGCAGGCAGCCAGGAGGAGAGACAGAGTAAACAATTTACGTACACTCGCTGGCCACTTTTTCACAAGTACACTTTCTGCAGTTGTTCTCAGAGGGTTTGTTCCTGCTCATGAAGGCGTCACACAAGGCTGCTGCTGCAGATCTGTCAGATGCACGTCCGTGATGTCAATCTACTGTTTCCACTATTATCTCAAAGGTCAAAGAGCGGTTTGAGTCCAGTGAACTGAGTTGAGTTTGAGTTGATTTGAGTGGTAGGACATGGTGAGCAACAACACTCAGACAGGCTGTGGGTGTCTACATGATTCTCAGTTGGTGCTAAGGAGCTCAGGAAAACAACTCACACATGTTACACCAGCAGCAGCAGCAGCCTGGATAATAACAATTGATCTATAATGCGCTTTTACAAGTGCTTAAAGGGATAGTTCAACATTTTGGCAAATTGGCCCATTGCTATAGTCCGTAGTCATAGCAGTAGGTTCGTTACCTTTAATTGTAGGTGCAAGCTATTTTTAGAACTGCGGAGCAGAGCCGCGAGCTGCTCAGAGCTACGCTATGGAGGCTAATGGGATTTCTTGGTTTCCCTCATCAAACTCATCAAATACACAATCCAACAACTCCAAAATGCTCTGGTGGACAAGTTGTGACCTGCACATTCACCACTCGAGTTGTTTTAGAGGCAAATGCAGAGACTGCTTGCCGAAAAATTGCCCCAGATGAGAATACGCATCAGCGGTTTTGCATGGATTTACTTCCAACAACTCCAAAACACTCTGGTGGACAAGTTGTGACCTGCGCATTCACCACGCTATGAGATAATAACAGAACGTTACCAGACAGAGTTGTTTTAGAGGTAAATTCATTTAAAACCGCTGATGCGCGTTCCCATTGGGAACAGTTTTTCAGCAAACAGTCTCTGCATTTACCTCTAAAACAACTCAAATTCCTCCTCCTCATTTTAAAGTCACTTAAATGCACAGACTTACTGCTATGTGATTAGCCTATTAAATATCTGCATTTATGGGCAGTTTATAAAGACGTGTACCTAATAAAGTGGCCGGTGAATGTATATTAGTTCTGGCTGCTGTGATTTACTTCACCCTGAAAACCGTATCCATTACACTGAAAGACTTGCAAAGGATGAGATCATTCACATTTATCTGCAGGGCAGAGAGTGTGTTTAATTCATAATATGTACATATAACACAGCAGCCTTTGTTAAAGAGGGGTTTTTCTGTGCCCTCGTGCACGTGCGCGTACACGTTTGCTATACCTCTGTGTCTTAATTACTCGTTAAAGCCGGTGCAGAAGCTCTCCCCTCCAGCTGCACTCAGCAGGTATACGCTCAGGCAGCAGTAACAGCGCTCTATGCCTCGGCCGCTAGGGAGGCAGCGAGAGGAGGAAGTGAGAAAACACGAGGAAGAAGAGAGCGAGACAAAGAGGGAATCGAAAACAAGAAGAAGAAGAAGAAGGAGGAGGGGGAGGAATAGAAGAGGGATTGTAGCATTAATTAATTCCTGGGTTTTAATTCCGCCTCTCAGTCATTCAAACAGGTTAACCCCGGCGGGGATTGAATCTTTTTCAAGGTTGACCTTTCCATGGAAATGAGAGATGAGGAGAGGAGGATGATGAAGGGGAGGTGGAGAGAGCAGTTGTTAACCTTTATTTAACGAAGCAAGTTGAAACGAAAGATCCAGTTTCCTGCAAACCAGCTTGAATCCTCTTCCTTAAGATCAGTGCTCAGTCAACAATAATACAAGAGATCAGAGGGTGGAAATAGTTGCACATATGCACAAGTTCACACATGGGAGCCGTCCAGTACGAGCGCAGATTTATTTATTTGTTTATTTTCTTCATGGCTGGCAACCGGACCAGCTCAGGGAGCGCGAGCCTGGGAGCCGACGAGCTTCTGCAGAGAAACGCTGCTCAGCTTGGTGCTGAAAAACAAACGTGTTTGTCTTCACCGGCTGCCAATTAAAAAGAGTCACTTCACCAGAAACTCAAGACAAAGCTGTGACATCACCCAGGCTGATGTCTCTAACACACCAGGAACATGGCAGCGCCGACTTTTATTTGTCTCAAGTTGAAGACGTGTGAACAAAACAAGTGGAGGTTGTGTGTGTTTAAAGTGCTGAACAGCAGCAGACAATTCAGTTTTAACACAAAAAAACACAACACAACCTCATAAGAGCAGCGCTGGGTCTGAAAATGGGCTTTGTCTCTGGTGCAACTGCCGTATCTAAAATCACACTCAGTTCATGTACAGTAGCACACTGTACACATACACAATGCCCCCAGACCACAGTATAATTTAAAGCAACAACACACACACACACACACACTTAAAAATACACAATCACTGAGGTGAAACCAAGACCTAATATTTACGACTGTCTCCAAAGTTTGACTCCCCAGCAGAACCATTAGTTTGACGGCACATGAGCCACGTGGACCGAGTGTTCTCCACCGAACTGTCACAGATCAAGATGTGTTAAAGGAATAGTTCACCAAAAAACAAATTCAGTCATTAGTGACTCACCCTCATGCTGATGGGTACTCTGGAGTATAGTTTTTTTTATTCCTCAAAGTGACTGGAGACCCGGGAGGCCGGTTCATAGTCCAACAAAAACTTTATATGAGATTAATAGGGACCGAGACAAAAACGTCCATAAAACTACAAAAACCTTGAAATATTCCTCCATACTGCTCGTCCACTGCCATCCAAGTGTCCTGAAGGGATATAGTCCAGAAACGACGTAATTTAGGCAAGTCTGGTCATGTCCGCGTGCATTGCGTGAACGTGAGAGCGTGCCCCAGGCAAATTCAATACAGGACTGTTTAGGCTGTAAAAATTTCCTAAATGGCGGCGTTTCCAGTAAACTCTGGACTATATCAAAAATAAAAGGTCCAGTGAGAACGCACCTTTAGAAGGACCATGTTGGGTCGGGCCGGGTTGAGAACTCTATTGTAGGCTTTGGTGAACTATTCTTTTAACCAGCTACTTGTACTGGTTGAGATCAATGGAAAAAATGTTGGCATCAAATCAGCAGGCTACACACACACACACACAGCTAGATGAAATAAAAGCTCAATTTTCTTCACACACACACACACAGAGGAAGATGAAACTGAGATACAGTGGGAGACAATAAACGTGACGGGGAGCATGCTCAGAGTCATCACTCAAAATAATTGCGTTTAAACACACTGAGGTGTTTTGTGTTGCCTTGCTAAATGTGCAGCACTGACAAATCCAAACAAATCATAAAACACACACACACAGTGTTAGCTTAGGCATGTGAATTAATCACATTATATTATATCCTACTTGTTCTTGTAAAGAGGTGACTGTTCTTATTTTGAGAGTACTACAAAACTGAAGTCTTCTTTTTTGGGGGGATCAGGTGGCTATTTTACATTTTTACATGCTTTATTTGTGAGTCTTAAGTTTTTGGAAGTGTGTCTATGAAGGAGGAAGTCGTTTTGGCAGCTTCCTCCAAAATGAAGCCTCCAGACCAATGAGTGCTGCCAGCTGGAGAGAGCAGTGTACAGTACCTTCACTGTACCGGCCCCTGTTGAGCCAGAGTTGTGTTTGTCCAGGCTGCAGGTAGGTGGACAGACTGTGAGATGTCGGCATGGCCGGTCAGTTTGTTCACACCTGTACAACTTAAGGTTTCGTGAATACACCGGCTTCATGCAACTTTTTTGCAACACTCAATGCACCGCTACTTGCAGAATAAAGGGGCGTTCACACCGGACGCAATAGACGCGAATGGAGCGGCAACTCTACATTGAAAATCAATGTAAATGGCGCGATGACACGCGATTCAGGCGGAGGCGGCGCGAATGGAGCGTCTGGAGCGATGAGACGCGGCGCGAATGAAGCGGCACGTCTGAAGCGGCGCGAATAAAGTTGAAAATATTGAACTTTTCAGGCGGCATCGCGCCGTGACATCCAATCAGCGACGAGTTCAAGCCGACGACGTCACTTCTCTGTACGGTTGTTTACACTCAGAACAACATGAAGGAGAAGCTAATTGTATTTGAGCTGTGTGTGGGCACCGCTGCCGTCTTCTACACAGAGTGGACAAAAAAACAACAACAACACACACACACACACACACACACACACAGTGAACCAGACACGACGGTGGGTGGTTTTCCGGTGTTTCTGAGACTTGTACAGCGGTAGTACAGTGCAGCAACGGTGGTGATATCAGCCACGATCGACGTGCAAAGAGAGCAGGTTGAGATCACCGGTTTTCAAATGAACGGGCGGAGCGTCTAGCGCGAATGATCAAGCGGCGCGATGGAAGCGTCTGGCGCGATTATATTCGCGTCTATCGCGTCCGGTGTGAACGCCGCTTAAGACGACTTCATGTACAGGAACTACTCATAACACAGCAGGGTGTCTCTAAGACTGAGTTAGTCCCCATTGACTCCCACGTTAAAGGGATTGTTCAACATTTTGGCAAATTTGCCTATCACTATAATCCCTATAGTCATAGCAGTAGGTTCATTACCTTTAATTATCGGTGCATGTTGTTTTGAGATCAGCGGGGCAGACACGTGAGCTGCTCAGCGAACGGTACAGGTCCCCTGTCCCTCATCAAACTCATCAAATACACAATCCAACAACTCCAAAAATGCTCTGGTGGACAAATTGTGACCTGCACATTCACCACGCTATGAAATAATCATGTAACATCACAAGACAGAGTTGTGTTTTTGAGGCAAATGCAGCCGGAACTAGATTCCAGACACGGCTGCTGGGCGGAGTGATTTTTAAAGGCGCAAGTAGTTCCGAGTATTTCCTTCATGTGTCATAATAATCATTATACATTATTATAATGTAGCGTGTAGTGGCAATAGGCACATTTGCCAAAATCTTGAACTATCCCTTTAAAATGTTCATCTTTCCAGCAGAAATAAACCTGTTTACAGCCTGGTACAAAAGCAGTTGTGGTCTGTACAGCTCATTTCCTTCTCCATACCGACTGCACAGAGGTGTGGCCACCTTTGAATGACAGGTGGATGAACGTACGACACTGCCAAGATGGCGACAGCAGAGCAGCCCGCTTTGGCATTCAAAATTGCTCTTTGTCACAAAGGCAGCCAGCCAATTTTTTTTTTTACAGTCTATGTAACTCCAAATTGAGTTTACCCCTCCATGTTTGGTCATCGCTTAAAAACCACAACTGATCTTTGGCTTTTTATTCTAAATAAGGTTATTACTAATTACATGATAATATCGGTTTTCTTGTGGGTTGCCTTGAAGCATAAAATGAGTCTTCTTCAATCCTAAGCATAACAAGTGATTATTGAATCACTTAAAGTAAGATGAGCCTCAGAAGTTGGTGATTGAGCCCTTGATGCTCTTCTACAAACTGTAGAAGGGCAAAAAACACGGCTTTTCTTCAGTTACTCACAGGAAACAAGAAGGACCTCTGATCTGCACCTGCATTACATGGCAGTATGGTGTTGTGCACTCAGCTGTTGTCTTTCACTCAACAAGGCACCAGCTGCTCTGAGAGTCAGACGGATCGAGGATGTGATAGCGCGAGGCAGCTTTTTGAATGTGCGGAGCCAAAAGTGTGAATGAAATCTGGCTGAAAAACGAGTCGGTGCTCGGATGAATCTCCACAGATACAGTATGTGCTGAATTCAGAGAGAGAGAGAGAGCGATAAAGAGAAATGGAGCTGCGCAAACAGGCGACTCATGCTTTGCATATTTCACATGATTTCATTTCACATTTCACCGTGTGAATAGCAGTGGCACGAAGTGAGTGGTGTGTGTCCATGTGTGTGCAATGCATCTCTTTCTTTGTGAACAACACAGCAAAAAAGAGAGAGAAGAGAGTGGGATAAGCAGAAAGATCAAGAGAGGAACCAAAACAAATCAGCAGTGGAGGCAGAAACCCAACACAACCTTCACAAGAAGACGAGACAGCAAAAGAAAGCAGCAGCAAAAAATAAAGAAATAAAATCAGGCTGACAGAGAGCTGAAGTGTCAGGCTGGAGCTGTGGGGGCTCTGGTGTCTCCAGGAGAGTTGGGTATAATCAAGGACATTGGCAGATGCAGTTTTCCATCAGATTTCCCCGTCTGCATCAGCACAAACACAACCCTGAAAGCTGCACCGTCTTTTTCACAGTTTGTGAAATTCTACCTGAAACAATCCAGCAGTGTTTGTGTTTAGATTTAAAGGGAAAAAAAAGAAGTTCATCCTCGCTGTCAAGTGTGCATCTGGTGTTTGGAAGCTGCACTTACTTATCAGCTCACTCAAAATGTGCACTTTAGTTTCCTGTTGAGAGCTGAGCCAGACCAGGCTCAGGAAGGACGTCATCATTCATTCAAACTCTTGTTTTGCACGTCCTCCTTTAAAAGGCAGGTTTGAGGTCTTACAGTGAGGGTCAGTGATATTTTGTTTTCTTTATGCCTCAGTGACTTTGACAACCACAACCACAGACAGATTGTTTTGGGCTTGTCTGGTCGTGAGATCTCAATGACACCTTGATGTAACTTCTTCAAACGCTCAAAGACTGAAGGATGAGCCAGATTTTAGTTCTTTTTTTTATTTAAAGAGTTGAGATTTTCAAGGTTGTGAACAACATCTAGTCCAAAATAAAGTTGTGAAGTGTCTGAGAAAAACTTTCCCCTTTGGAAAATAATCTCTCTATCTATCTATCTCTCTATCTCTCTATCTATCTATTTATTATTTATCTATCTATCTATCTATCTATCTATCTATCTATCTATCTATCTATCTATCTATCTATCTATCTATCTATCTATCTATCTATCTATCTGGGATTACTGACAGATGTGCTGACAGCTGACAGTGACAGTTTCCTCATCACTAAAAACCTCAACCTCAGCATCATAAAAAACGTTTCAGTTTTAGGGGGTTTTCAGCTGCATTTTTTTTGCCAGTAGGCAAACTTGAAATCGGGTGCACAAGCGAGCGCAAGAGAAACACAGAGCGCCGGTGTTTCTCTTTCGCTCGCTATCAATCCGCATATGTTATATGAAAGACGTTCATATAAAAACAAAAAATAGTGGGGGAAAAACAGACGCGCTGTCACCACAAAATGGAAATATTGTAATAATTCCGGTGACCAGTGACCACAGCTGGCCACAGTGGACTAACTCGAATCACTGAACTCGACTACTGTAAAGCCATGTGTGGGTAAAGAATGTAAAAATGCAACAAGATACCAAGGAATATATTTGAATATACTGTATACACTGACTTTGTAGCTGATCTTTTTCTCCTTGGTGTCAAATTTTGAAAATCTACAGCATTCCCGCCAGAGACATCTCAAATCCTGACGACTGTCTTTTCCTTCTTTTCACAGAATTTCAAACACTCATCGCTGAAACTGGATTTGTGTGTATCTTTGTTTGTCTGCTCATTGCCATCAATCAGTCTCCAGGTTTAGTCTTTTTAGAAATAAATGAATAAACATGACCAATTGAAAGAGAAGGACAAGAAAAAAGAAGAAGAAAAAGAATTAGAAGAGGAATGTCAGCTGCTGGTTGCTCTGTGTCTATCATACGACTTCTCGTCGAGCTCTGGCTGCTTCCACCATCGCTTCAGATCTTGACTCAACCCTCACCAATAATTCATGGTGAGATCATCAGGTTGTCTTCATCCTCTCTTTATAAAACTTTAATTTACATTTTTCACTGTTCTTCCACCACGTGTCATAAATTAACTTCGTTTTTCACCAGGAAATGGAGAAGCAGGTGTGTTATAGAGCTTCAGGTAAACAGGTCCACAAACCAGAAGGTGCTTCACTTAATTATGTGACAGCGGACAAGCTTTGATTTACAGACTCATAACCTCAAGGTTGTGATAGACTGTGTGTGTGTTTGTGTTGTGCTGTGATTTGCATAGTAAAATTGAGTCGAGCACCGTCAGCTGCTTAAGTCAAGGTCCCGATGTGATATGACATAGGTCACATTTGACTGGAGGCTGTGGATGTTGGCAGCGCAGAGAGAGACAACACTCAAGCTCTGCTGTTTAAGCGATTACAAACATTGTGTGTTTTTCCTTTTTTTTTTTTTTAATTTCATGCCAGGGTAGAAGCTTTGAGCTGAAGTGAATTTACTGTAATTGGGGACAGAGAAGAACAGACACAGACAGTCAAAGCATCTGCAGGTTTCACAGAGTCAAACTTTTCCAGCGAACACACAAACTCCCTTCGAGGCGAGAGTGGACGCCAGAACAATAAAGATCCTGGCAAAACTCCGACTCCGGCTTTTTCATTTGAACATCGCTAATGAAAGTGATGAAACAACAGATTGGCAGCAGAGGACGAGAGGGAACAGGAAATTGAATGGTAAGGGAATAAAGTCTAACTTGGTAATGAAGTAGTTTTGATCCATATTGTATTATTCCACTGTTTAATCTACTAATGAATATGAATACGGAGAAATCTGTCAGTGCAGAGGGAAAATACTTTGGGGTATTTTAAAAAATGACACTCGCACTAACAGAGATTAAATTATAAGATAAAACTAAAAGTTTGCATAAAGCAAAACTATGAATCTACACAGAGAGGCTGGTGGTGGCTAACATCTGGAGTTCAGCCTGATGCTAATCCATTAGCTTTGTAGAAAAGTTGGTAAAACAAAAAGTATTGGACAAATGTGGGCCTGATGTTGGTGATTCATGAAAATTTGTGTTTATAAAGCGACTCCATGTGTAACGGCGGGTCCGGGTGAACTCACTCACCCATAAAGGACATGCAAACCTGACTGCCAAGCGGTCATTGACCTCTTGGCACAACGGTTTGCAGCCAGATTAACATCGGCTACACAAGGATGTTCCTCACGTCTTTTCCACAAAAACAACACTTCTTCTTCCTCTCTTCTGCCTTTCAGATTTACCGCTCCTCCCTTCTTCTTTTTACCTCTCTGCAGCATCCCTCATCTTGGCCTGAAGACTTCTTCACTTCTCCTCCTTCTCGCTTTCTTCTCCTCCATCCCTCCTCAGCTTCCATAATTACCCCTGTGTCTGAATCTTAAGTCTCACAATCCACGATTATTCCCTCCTCCTCCTCCTCCTCCTCTACTCTCTTGTTTCTCTTTGATTCGCACAAAGCATCTGGAAAAAAAAACAACACTCTTTTCATCTCTGCCTCAAACGAGGTGACTATCTCTCCTGCTTCTTTCCCAGCTCCTCTGGCTCCGCCCTCTGTCCTCACATCACAACCCTTTGACTTTCACCTCCTTTTCTTCTTCATTTTTTTCACGCCTTTTCAGTTTCCATACAACCATCTTTTAGTGGGGCTGCTTAAGTCCATTTTTGAGCCGAATCGTTCACTTCATGGTACAAGCACCAAATTTGGTACAAATGATGTCCAGGACATACCTTCTAATAAAAGTACGTTGCCCAGCTGAAAATCCAAGAGGGCCGGCAGTTTTCAAGATGGCCGCCTCGTCAAACGCCAAAAAAAGGTTTTCGAGGTAGAACTTGAATTAACAGAAGAATGTTAATGATCCAAGCATCAAAATGAATGTATTATGACTGGAATAACTCGATGGTGTCAATTGAATTCCAATATGGCCACCAATTTTCAAGATAATGGCTATTAAATGACTAAAAAGTAGCGTTTTCGCGTTTTTTCTTCAGTTTTCTGCAATGATCTTAAGTGAAAATCTGCAGAATTCTGAGGGATGTGTTTTTTATGTGAATCATTTGTGAAAATGTGTCCAAACTTTTGACTGTCACTCACCACACACACACACACACGCACACACACACACACACACACACACACACACATACAGCAACACAAGCGTTCTTTACTGAAATAAAAGTACTAACTTAGCAATATAAATGATAATTCATTAAAATTCTGTGGTCAACATTTATTGGTTAGTAATTTTTTATAAGAGTGATGTCAAAGCACAACCAGGGCACACTGGTGACATCACTGCTGTGAGACTCAGCATGGGGTTCAGTGTCAGCTTGTAGTGTACTAACTGTAGTTGTAGTTTACTAACTGTTGTAGTGGTGTACTCACTGTAGTTGTAGTATACTTTAGTGTCCCAAATGCTATCTAAGAAGCCCCTGTATAGACTCAACTAGAAGTTTAGTTAGTTGTAGTATTGTAGTTAGATAGCCGCACCTGAATTGACAGGATGTGCCAGCGCGGGATAGCCGAGCCAAGGGTAACGGGGCTTTAGTTACCTGGATGGTGTACAGATCGCACGGGATTTATGGCACTGGATGAACGATCGGGCTAGGTGTAGGGCACCAGATACTTGAACCTAGTTGCATCCCATATTCCAATGTGCTATGATATTTTGTATGTTTGGGTGGTAAAAGGATAATCCCTCGACCTTCAACTGTATAAGATGTCTGCCGATAATCCATTGAGTTGTGCTACTAAAACTGACTGGAGCAAGTGTTGCCTCTGTCAGACAGATACAAAAGCTATGCTTTGACACCTTTTCTGTGTTTTTATACCGTTATCTAAAAATTTAAATAAAAAATAAATAAATAAAAAAATAGCCTATACAAAAAAAAAAAAAAAAAATGGGGGAGACAAAGACAGCCTCTACGTGGCCTCCCCTACAAGTAGCTTACAGGTCCAAAAGCTTTAAGTGAAACTAATGTCTTTGGGCTCTACTTTCGTGAACTAGGTGCAGGCGGAGCGGATCAGGCCTGCGCCTCGCCTTCGCTTCGCCAACGGGAAGTGGTCAGGAGCAGATTGCGATTTTCCTTCGAAACGCAGCGGAGCGCATCCCGCCTACTTCCCTCCCACCGGCGCAAATGGCATAGAGGGAGGAGAGAAGGCGTGGAGTGGGTTTGACACAGCCGAGTCAGATCTTCACCAATCAAATGAGCTCCTCTCCTCGCCGTTTGATTTCACCGTGGAAGAGAAGATTTGAATCAGCACCTACAGATTACAGCATAGACATTCAGCACATCTATATCAATTGTCCCGTCACACTGATGACCGATCAAAGGCTGCACAGATGAAAGATGAGGATGGATTACTGCTGTGTTGACACTACAGGATTATCTGCTATATTTATGTATTTACTTATTGATTTATTGAGCCGCATCGTCACGCGACCATAACAAATAAAACTAAAAACAAATAAACTATCATCTCTCACAGCAAACCACAATCAGCCTGGCATCATAGTGAGCAGATATTAACATCTCCCCTCTCAGGTAAATTCTAAAGAAAAAAGAAAAAGAGAGACGCTCTGTGATGCTTCCGTTACGCACAGCTGTTTGTTTATATTGTGATCTGTGCACACGTGTTTAAAATATAGGTTACTAAATATGAGTGTCTTTATTAATGGAAAAGGGGTGTGTGTGTTTTGTTTTTTGTTTTTTTTTTACTGGGCAACAGCTCTCAATCTGTCAGAGCAAGTGAGACGGGAGGAAACTGATGTTCTGGTCCGGTCCAAGCTGGCAGTGTCCGGTCGCGCGAACAGACCTCACAGGCTGATGATGCAAAAGTAGTCTGGGAGGGAGGAGGGAGGAGGAGGGAGCAGGTCTATCTATCTATCTAACCTATATTTAAACACGTGTGCACAGATCACAGCATAAACAAACAGCTGTGCGTAACGGAGGCATTTCAGTTTTATTTGTTATGGTCGTGTGACGATGCGGCGCTGGCCCCTAATAAATCAATAAGTAAATAAATAAATAAATAGCTGATAATCTGCAACGGCACAGTGTGTAGTGTCAACACCTGCTCTTGGGACATCCACGGCTGTCTCAGTCCCTCCCTGGTTTCATCTGTGTTAATTCAGTCAGGCTGAGTTTCCATTACGCAAGCCTTTGATCTGCCATCAGTGTGACGGGACAATCTACCTATAGATATAGGTGTATGTGCTGATTCAGATACAATAAATAGGGGTTATTGTGATGATGATTATTATTATTATTATTGTTAATTGCATTTAAATGTGCCTGGAAGTGTGGAAATCTGCCTGTGGGGTCTTGGTGACGTGTCTGCACTGCGCGCTGGGCAGTCAAATTGCCACTGCGCTGGCTGCACTTCGCCTTGCGCTGAGATTAGACCAGGTTGGAGCTGGCGAGCTTTCGGCGCACTCTCCGCGCGGTCTATCGGCAACAAATTGTCACTGCGCCACGGCGAATCTGTCGACACCTCCCCCTGCTGCGCGACCACTCCCATCTCAGCGCACAGCAGTCTACCAATTTACCGAATCCGCTGCGCACCTTGTTGCACTGGACGATAATACCACTTCGCCAGCTGCGTCAGGGCTCGCTTCGCTGCGCCACCCTGAGTTGCGCCAAGAAATTAGGGCCCCTAGTTTGTGAGTGTTTTTTTCATTTAATTCGCATTGTATCATCATAATATTCAATAATTTTGATTTTCTAAATGCAGAGTTGTATTTCTCATGTGCAAAAACACATATTTCAATGTATAAACCATCAGAATAGGACTATTCAATCAAAATATAGTTCAAACGCTGTTTCAAACCACTTCGAATGGCGGCCATCTTGAAAAATGGTGGCCACTTTGTTTGTTCAAGTGGGCAACGTACTTTTATGAGATAGTAGGTCCAAAAGCACTTGTGTACCAAATTTGGCGCTTGTACCACAAAGTGAACGATTTTTCATTAATGTGCTCCACTATTTCCTCACATTTGCCGCCTAAAGTTTCGCAACACTTCCTCTGTTCTGTTGTTTCCCCTCTTTTTTCCCCTTATACTTTTTTTCCTCCTCACAAAGACTTTCCTCTGTTTGCCTTGGCATCGAGCTTTCCCTTTATTTCTTCTCCCCTCGTCTCGCTTCCTGTTTGACTGTCAATAGCTGAACTGCTACGCTGTCAAACAGCCTCTCTGCTTTGCATTCTTGTCTGTTATCCTTTGTACACTTCATGTGAAATCCATTTCTGAAAAACCCCCAAACTCAGCCTGACTGCACGGCTGCCTGGACACATACACCCGGCTCTCAGCTTTCTCAGTCTGTTACACATTCACACTCAAGTGAAGCTCGGTTGATTCCTCCTTCTTCTTGCATCTCTTATGTAACTTCACATATTTGTCCCTTTACGCTGCCATATATGTCATCTGTATAGGAATACAAATGTATTCATTTAAAAGAGGGACAATGCACAAAAAACATTAAATGGACCCCGAGGAGTTTTTATTTGGTTATAAAAAACTCTCATATTAACGTGGATGAATCTACATTACCCACACTTGTTAAAGGGGAACTATGCAAGTCCGGTCGCTTTTCCGCTGTTTTGGTTACGCTCCTCTCAGCCATGTGCATTTGTTTACAACAAAGCTGGTGAAAAATCAATAAATGGAGCGGTGGATAACGTTACATAACATATGACGTGTGTGTTTGTGTAGTCTTAACTGTTATAAACAAAAGATTACGGGTTACGGAGTGCGTTTGTGTCACGGTGGCGCAGAGACGAGAGCTGGGACACCGGGGCGGAGGCCAGGTAGCTACTACACTGATGTTGCCAGGTTGGTTTTCAGCCATGAGATGTGAGGTGGAAGGTAGAGAGCCTCAGTTTCCACCAATAGTCCCTTAGTGGGTAAGAACAGATGAAGAGATAACAATATTAAAGGGATAGTAGCATTTTTTTAAAGTGGGGTTGTATGATCTACAAATAGCCAATTAGCAACGCCAGCCCATAGCCCTGCCCAGAGATTTACAACATACAGTGTTGTGAACAGACCCAAACAAACAGCCTATTTTCGCGGCCTAAAAGCATTAAAAAACCTGAAAAAAAAAAAACACAGTTCCATTGTTCGCTATAATATAATTTTTTCCAGCCCTTCAAAGTGCAGGAAAAACAGCGAACAATGGAACTGTGTATTTTTTTTCAGGTAAAACCTCTTTTAGGCCGTGAAAATAGGCCGTTTCTTTGGGTCTGTTCACAGCACTGTATGTTGTAAATCTCTGGGCAGGGCTATGGGCTGGCGTTGGAGTGCAGAGAGTCTTCTACTGCAATTAAAGTACTTAGGGGCTATTTATAGATCATACAACCCCACTTTAAAAAAATGCTACTATACCTTTAAAATCGTTGAAATGGGTAAAAATCATATGATGGCCATAGTATTTTAAAAGTAGACAACACAAACTAACAAAACAGGGAACAAGAGCATCAAGTCATGAAAAAATGAAATGAAAAAAATGTGTGCAATATATTTGAATGGGCTAGACACTGGTCAATATATGAAAATGTTCAATTTCTAATCATTTCCATGGATAATTGTTTTATTTTTTATTTGCCATATCCGTGTAAATATAATATTAGTGACTGGGCAGGCAGTATGCACACTGTACAGAGGTCCTTCTGATAATTAAACTTAGTTCCCCTCTTCTCTTCCTGCCTGGTGTTTAATTGATAGTCAGGGTGTGTATCTGCCGACCTGCAGCTGGAGGCTGAGGCCTTGTTAGCAGGGCTGTATATGGCAGCAGCCTCCGACGGAGCAAGACACAAACCAAAGTTGTTGGAATCCACCGAGTACAAATGGATTCTTAGAAACTGAACTTTATAAAAGAAAATCACAGCCTTTGCTGCTGTGAACAGGTCCCGGCTGTCAGCGACATGGGCGGCATCGATTCTCTGGCAAAAATTGGTTGTGCTGAAGTAAAAAAAAAAAAGCAGCAGCAGGTGTAGTTGAGGAGGTACAATGGTGGATTCCTGCTCTTTGATTGATCCGGTCTCATTTGTAGAAAAAGTCGCCAAATTCAATTCTTTTTATTAGTATTTGGGAAAACAGGGCTTTCTGGTTCAGCTTATCGATCGATGGAAGAATAGTTTGGAGAAATGGGCCATCGACTGTCCTGAAGGAAGGATGGGAGGTATTTAGAACAGAGGCCAAACTCTCACAGCACACCTATGTTGTTATCAGTCATTCCTTAAACAGACAGTGCTCATGTTCCCTGATTGCTGATGGAGATCTGAGGGTGTTTCATCAAGACACACAAGGTAAAAGAGTCTGAAGAACTAGAGAGAACATGTAATTTATGTATCTGTTGGCTGCACTTCTTTATTTTGACAGATTTTGGATGCAGAGTATAGATTTCAGTTTCTGCTGACTGAAGCTGAGACAGGGGATGGATATGAACAGACTCATCGATCGGCAGGCGGAGGGCTCCGGCCTTAAAGGAATAGTTCACCAAAAATTGAAATTCACCCTCATGCTGATGAATACTCTGGAGTAGTTTCTTATTCCTCAAAGTGCATCTGGAGACCCGGGAGGCCGGTTCGTAGTCCAACAAAAACTTTATATGAGAGTCAATAGCGCCCGACACAAAAACGTCCATGAAACGACCACAACAACCATTTAATATTCCTCCACACTGCTCGTCCACTGCAATCCAAGTGTCCTGAAGGGATATAGTCCAGAGTTTAATCGAAACAACGTCATTTAGGACATTTTTACAGCCTAAACAGTCCTGTATTGAATTTGCCTGGAGCGCGATCTGCGTTCACGCAATGCACACGTGCATCATGCCCGACACAAACCAGGTCCATAAAACTACATGAAAACCCTGAAATAAATACATTTAAGCAGACTGCTTAGGCTGTAAAAATTTCCTAAATGACCTAATTTCGAGTAAACTCTAGACTATATACCTTCAGGACACTTGGATTGCAGCAGACGAGCAGTGTGGAGGAATATTAAATTGTTTTTGTGCAGTTTTATGGACGTTTTTGTGTCAGGCGCTATTTTTCTCACTACAAACCCCGTGTCTCCCTCCCGGGTCTCCAGATGATCAAAGCATGAGAGTGAGTCACTAATGACTGAATTGCATTTCTTGGTGAACTATTCCTTTAAAGAGTCCTGGAACGGACATTAAATCAAGCCTTTTGCCTTCCAGATGTTGCCGTATACAGTTGTGCTCCACGCTACAGCTTTACAACAACCCTGGAGGAAAGCTGAACATCTGGGACTGTGTGAACAGCTGTTCCTGCAGTCACAGGAGGCAGACCTGACTGGAGTTGGAGTTGTAAGTCTGTTACCAAGGCCTCGCCGACTCTTGAGGGACCAACACATGTGGTCCGGGCACTTTGAAGAATCTCGGCTTCACAAAGAGTTTGCTGGGGAACGTGACCCACGTCCTTCTGCCGGTTGAAGGACGTTCCTCCTACATCGCGCTCCTCCGGGCTGCTGTTTTGAATGTGCTCTGATCTGAACAACGGGGCGACCACCAGGACTTTTCAGACCCTTTCCTGAAAGTCGCTTCGGCTTTTGAGAGGCGGCTGGAGGAAAAGTGGCCTCTGCTCTTACCGGTCGAGTGCAGCTCTGCTGGAAAGACGTAGTTGGAGAGAATCATAATTGGAGGAAAATGTCACACCAAAGCTTTTTACCTGGAGGTAAGAGTCAAGGTGGACTGAAGGTTTTTTGCCCTCACCTGCCTCCTGACTGCAGCTGGTGGTCCTTTAATGAGGCAGCCAGGAAGAGATAAATGGCTTTTAGCCGGAGACTGTGCATGAAATGATACTGTACAGTGTGTACTAAAGTGACACACAGTCTTGGGGAAACAGAGCTAAATTGATTATTTTACACCTGCTCTGAGTTAAAATTATTCAGATTTTCTTTTATGTCTGTAGCTGTTTTAGTTTTCAGTGCTAACTAACTAATAAAAACCATCTGGGATTGGTTTTATTGAAATCCTCATTGTTTTATTTCCCACACATTTTGTCTTCCTAGTTATTTTCTCATTAACTAATCAGCCTTTCAAACACTTTGCCTTTTCTTTTTTTTCCATCTTCTTTTTAAAGGGACTACAAGGACTTTCAGAAAGCAAAATGTTTTCACACTACATTTCCCATGAGCCTCTGCGCGCACGGCGCAAGACGGACGAAAGCGAAAGCATTTACCAAGAATGTTTTTATTAATCAAGAATGAAAGTCGGAGGTTTGAAGATGATCAGATACCGTCATGACGATGCCAACTAGTGATCCGGCGGTGTTATTCCCATGACCCGCCGGGCAGCATCTGAGAAACCGAAAGCCGACCACTAAATAATAATATCAAAATAACTATAAAGATAAAATTATATATTTATAGAAAATTGACCCTTTAACAAGTGTGGTAACAGATTCATCCACATTAATATGAGACTCTTTTATAACCAAAAGCAAACTCCTCTGGGTCTCTTTAAGGATTTGAGATTCTTGCTTTTTTCCTCTTGGACCTCTTTCTTTTCAGTTTGACCGTTTCCAAACTCAGCGTTGTTCCACTCTGTTTTAAATAGAGCACTGAGATGCATCAGCTCTGCAAAGTGTCTGCATATGGCTCCTTATTCCCCCTGTACAGTATATCTGCTTGAAACCAGAACAGAGACATCGTTGTGCAACAAAGACCTCTGTCAGACACGACACTGGGGATGTCACAACTTGAGGTCGGCACCTCAAAACACCAGGGATCGACCCAGAAATATGCGCCCGTTCGCTGACTCCAGCCACACAACACATCTGGATCACACCTGGAGACCCAGGCTTTCTTTTCTCACAGACTGACACCTAGGATCACAAGTCGGTCCGCTGTCCCCGCCGAGAAGGTGAGAGGAGACGTTTACCGCTGTCAGCCCGACAAAGAAAAATCCTCCCATTACCGTCTTCACTTTAGAGGTCAGAGAGATCAAAGAGCCAGAGTCGGAGGTTTGTTCGGGGTTAATTAATTGTACATTTACGAGCCGTTCATAGATGGATCAGAAACAGACAGGGAGGGAACGTGGAGGAGGAGCTGCTGGAGAGGACGAGCTCATTATGAACCGACTGATAACCCGCAGACCTCCGGAGGTGGACGGGGAAGTGGAGGAGATGAACTATTGACTCGGAGCTGATGCCGTTGGGTTCATTACCTGTGCGTGGGCGAGGTGATGTGGAGGTAGAGAGAGGACACTGTGTACGGACAGAGAATACATGTGGGAATAATGTTTCCTATCAGGGGAGACTCAGTTTTGCTATCCACCACTTTCCGGAGAATGACGCTGGGTGTCGCCATGACACTCCATTCCACCGTTACTGTATTGTTGATAGCATAGACTGGTTAATAGACATTGGCCATGATGAATTTATTTATAATCATCACGTAATTTTAATGAGAACAATACGGACAAAGTTTTAGCCATATGTCACATTTTCACGTCACTATATCACCGTTGTGTGTTTATGAAGTCTATAAAACTAATTGTTGAACAAACATTTTAGATTAGCTGGGCTAACCGTTAGCTGTTAGCCGTTAGCAGTGTCTTAAATAACTCAATAAACGGCCCATGAAAAAAATATTATTTTCCAGCGGATATCCTAGTTACAACATGACTGAGCTGACTGGAGTAGTTTCATGTCGTGTCCGACAACGGGAGGGTTTTGACAGCCGACGTCCTGATGTTAGTTTGCTGCTGCTGTTAACTTAGCTGTCAGCAGCAGCAAAGCTAACAACTACGACAACCATGACTAATTACAAAAACGTGCACACAGAAATAGTAATGTTTGTTCAATAATTCGTTTTATAGACTTAACAAACATCAGATTAGTCAAAACGGTTTTGGCAGCCCGGAGCCCCCACATTTGGTACCTACACTGGTGGCTAACGCTACCAGTTAGCCGCTCGCTAGAATGCTACTAAAACCGACTTCTGTTGTGGTGTGACGCAATGGATCATGGGAAAATAAAGTGGTGGATTGAATTCAGTGTTTCTGTTGAACAGGTTGCTCCATGTCGCCCCCCCACCACCCCTCGGCCTCCCTCCCTCCCTCCTCCGCTCATGCAGACCGACACGAGGCCCGAGAGGCGTCAGGCGTCACAATGACCGGCTGTCTGGAAACAGAAAAGGGCACGGAAAAGCCGGAGAGTGGGCGGGAGTGAGTGACAGAAGGAAATGACAGCAAACAAGTGGAGCTGAGAAACTGTGAAGTGGACGTGAAGATTACTTACCCTGACACCTCTGGTTTTTACCCCCCTCCCCCACTCCCTTCCTTCCTTTTACCTCTTTTCTCCCTCATCTACCAATCCTGTCGTCTCCTCCCTCCCTCTGCATCCCAGCTTTTGTTTTCCCACTTTAAACAAACATGCTCAGTGAAGGAAGACGCCTGTAAAGTGGGAATAAATAGACTCTGTGCAAAAATATTTATTCCTCTGCACATGGCTGAGTGTGAGAATTTGCATTATTTGTAAATGAGTGTGTGTGAGGTCTGGATCCTATCGCTGTTGTAGAGAGCAATTGCACAAACATAAACACTTCCCCTCATCCATCACAAGTACTGTATAAACAGCTGACTTAGAGACAATGGGACAGTCATATTGATGATGATTAGACACTCTACACAAAAATCAGCCTCTGTTATAAAAGATCTTCATCATTAAAAATGACTCAGATGAGAAGAGAGAGACAAAAAAAAAAGAAAAAGAAAAAAATTAATCAGGAATAACCTTAATTATCCTGTCTCAAAGTGGGCTCAGAAAAAAGTGGGTTTGAGTGATGATAATTGCTGATGATCATTTTAATCTAAAGAAAGGACTGAGCTGGAAACTTTTACTGGAAACTCAACGTTTTTGCCATAAAAAGTGTCAAAAAAACCTCTGTCGAAACAGCTGCATCCACGCAGGAGAGAGCGAGGTCTCTGCGACTGGAAAAAAAAAAAAAAAAAGATGAAAATATTTACAATAAGACGGGACCCCCTGCTTATCACAGAGGAGTGAGCAGATGATAACAGGAACTAAACAGCTGCTTGAACAGACGTCACGTCGGAGAAGGATCCAGGTTTTTAGGCACCAACGTGTCAGAATGAAAACGACGGTGTCTCTGTGATGAGTGATGCATGTTTGTATGTGTTCGTGTTTGTCTTTAGAGCCTACTGCTTGCTCTGAGTCATGTATGAAATGCACCATACCAACTTATTAGCATCACTTATATAGGCTGAGAAACATGAGAAAGAGGTGTGTCTGTTTATGTTGCTGCATTTACAACATGCATACAGTGTGTGTGTGTTCCTGTCTACAGAGAATATCACTACCCCACTTCATCTTTGATAATGAACTGACATTTACAGGAAAATCACACAATGTTGTTATTATTATAATTTGTGTAGATGTGTGGAGACGAGAACTTAATGAAATGACGGCAATTTCCACATGAAATTGATGAGCGAACAAATGATGTGTAATTTTGACCAATTTTCACAGTTTATTCTCTTTTAACATAAATTGATCCAAAGACATATGTAATATTTTACAGCTTCTGTTTTTTTATTTTTTTTATTTTGGTTTAATTGTCTCATTTTTGCTGTGTGTGAAGAATGTTTCACCAAATCTATTCTGCTATATTGATTATTGATTATCCACTGACATGTAGTAAGTCATTACCAATATCCTGTACATCCGTAACTTAACTTTACTATGATGTGTGTCAAACATTAAGTAATTTATACTCACAATGTACTGTAGTTGCATTTGGTTCCACATCATGCAGACCATGTATGAACTGTATTAAAGGGATAGTTCAACATTTTGGCAAATTGGCCCATTCCCACTCCAAAACTCTCTCATGGACAAGTTGTGACCTGCACATTCACCGAGATAATAACAGAACATTACGAGACAGAGTTGTTTTGGAGGTAAATATAGAGACTGCTTGATGAAAAACTGCCCCAAACGCGTGTCAGCGGTTTTGCATGAATTTACCACTAAAACAACTCTGTCTCGCAACTTTCTGTTATTATCTCATAGCGTGGTGAATGTGCAGGTCACAACTTGTCCACCAGAGCGTTTTGGAGTTGTTGGATTGTGTATTTGATGAGTTTGATGAGGGAAACCAAGAAATCCCATGAGCCTCCGTAGCGTAGCTCTGAGCAGCTCACGGCTCTGCTCCGCCGTTCTAAAAACAGCTTGCACCGACAATTAAAGGTAACGAACCTACTGCTATGACTATAGGGATTATGGCAATGGGCCAATTTGCCAAAATGTTGAACTATCCCTTTAAATATGTGTTACTGTATTCAAATATATATGACTTTATGTATATAGTTTGTAAATATGTGACTGTGTATGATGTATGTTATGGTGCATGTGTAGATTTCTCAGCTTTTGCTTTTTGGATCACTAGGACAGGCACGTGTGTGTGTGTGTTAATGTGTGTGCATTGATGTGAGTTTGTATTCCAGGACCGACCAGTGGAGGGGGGGTGGGCGGGGGCTGCTGCTGCTGCCTGGATGGCCCGAGGGGGGGCTTCTCTCTGTATAAAAACCAGCCATTCAAATGTCAGAGCACTGGGGGAAGTTTTTTTTCACCACACATCTGATTACTGGAAATATCACTGCTGAGGGTCGAGCTTGCAGCACACGTGGCCACACACAGGCCAGAGGCTGTGATCAAGTTGTTTTCTAACAATTCACAATTTGCACGTGGGTCGTTCAGAATTCCTCAGTTATTGTATGTTTCTGTTTCTGCTTCTGCACGATCAAACAAACATGTCAGGTCTTTATTTTAGGCGTAGAATTAGGCTTTTATAGAGAGGAGAGCTTTGATTCCTTCTTATAATTGAATGTGAAGTGTGTTTTCCCTGTGGTTTCTCAGAGAGCTTCTTTAATGATAAAGCTGACATTATAAGTATGGATGTATCCCGCTGACATATACAGTAGATCACAGCCTCGTATTCAGCTGATACATCTGTCATTCAACTGTGTTGTCTATGAACAACAGCTGCTTCGTGCCATTAGGGTGGAAAAACAAAGAAGTTGTTTCCTTTTAACTCCTCAAATCAGGCATAACCACTGTTGAGTCATGAGTTGTTCTCTGTAATGTTATAGGAAACTATTAAAACATCCCTACGGCTGCATAAGTCTGTCCTTCACATTAAAGTCCAGTTAATCCAGTGGTGTAAACCTGTGTTTTGGGGCAACTGTGATACAAAGGTCAGAAGGGACAACTGAATCTGGTTGTAGGCTCTTAAAGACATTTCACCTCTGATCCAAGAGGCTCTTTCAGTTCTGGTTGACCAGTGAGATCCAGCTGTTTAACCTCTGTTAGGTCATTCTTCAGGTCACTGATGGCACTCTTTTATCTGGTTTATTTCTGGCCTTATAATGAAGTTCATCTGAGAAACTTTCCCTCCACCACTTGTTCCCCTGAGCATCACCCTGTCCTTTCAATACTTCAAGGATACTTCACAAACATTCACACTTGTATAACTCCTTATATAACTTCCTTTCTTTAACACTTGGCTTCAGGTGACTCCAATGAGGTGAAACATCTTCAGGCATCTACAACCAAGTCCAGCTGCCCCCCACCCCCCTTTTAATTCAGCTTTCCTTGCCTTGGGTTGGAGCTCTGTTTTCCAGCTCCTCCGCTCCATGTGACTTGGATGAGATACTGAAGATCCAATTTGCCCCTGATGGCTGTGCCACGGGTGTGATGAATGAATGTGGATGTGAATGTGGCATGGTCTAAAAAGGAGTGCAATTGATTGAACATTTACCACAGAGAAGTGTGATCTAAAAGCAGCAGTGTGTGAGAGAGAATCTGTTGCCGTCTGTGTCCAGGAAAATGCATTTTCCCACAATATAAACTCAACACATGTAGAGTAATCTTGCTTTCCAGTGTTATGAACAAATAGCAATCGAAGTGCATGTGTGTGTGTGCGATTGCAGAGATGAGTATCACTGAGAGAGTGTTATGATCTGAATTCCTCTCTGGCTGGATGTGCTTTGTACAAGAGCCGGGCCATCACACCGAGCACTGTCATTACTGCGGGGATGATTCACTGCTCGTGAGCTGGCAGCTACAGTCGGAGACATTAGTGGAATGGCAGATGATCTTGTGTGTTTATGTTTGAATCAACACAAAAACACACAACAAATCCTATTTATAAGCAGATGTAAACACACACACGAGTCATCAGTTTGCACACAAACTGTGATGGTTTGAAACAAGAAGTGGGCTCGGTATAGAGCCCTGGGGGACGCCACTTGGGACAGGGTCAATGTCCTAGAGCTCTGGAAGCAAGTCATAGATAAATTCAGTCTACTCTGCATGAAACTTATAGTCAACCTGCCGGTGACAGATCAGTTTGCACACAACACACACACTGTGACAGCTTGAAACAGGTAGTGGGCTCAGGATAGAGCCCTGGGGGACACCACTTGGGACAGGGTCAACTTCCCAGAGCTCTGAAAGTGAATCATAGATGTAATAGACACAAGTTTAAAATCCAATCTACTCTGCATGAAAGGTATAGTCAACCTGATAGTGACAGATCAGTTTGCACACAACACACACACCGTGACAGCTTAAAACAGGTAGTGGGCTCAGGATAGAGCCCTGGGGGACGCCACTTGGGACAGGGTCAGGGTTTCTGGAGCTGACTTTTTGCAGGGTCAGGCGTAATACACACACACACGCCAGTGCTTCTAAAAGTGAATAATAGATGTAATAGACACACGTTTAAAATCCAATCTACTCTGCATGAAACTTATAGTCGACCTGATAGTGACAGCCGGTGCAAACAGCTGGAGTAGAGACACAACAGGCGGACAATACTCCACATTCACTCATGCTAACAGTGAATGAGGCTAATTGCCATATTCATACAGGATCATTAGGTTGTGTAAAGGGCATTTGACTCTGCTGATTCATAGTTTATCTTACAAGCTAAATACTGCAGCAATAAATGTATCCTCAAGGGGATCCATTACACCAGCAAATTAAACAAAAGGAGCTGTGATCTTTTGGCTACAGGAGGATCTACCTACTCTCTATACATTCCTCACATATACTTCAGAAAACTCTTCAGTCTTTTTGTGTTGTGGCTCTGACAGAAGATTCAGGTAAGACTGTTATGGAGCCGTCACACTAGAAAGAGAAAAGCCAATGAGCAGCCTATCAATAATCCAAGCACTCCAAGGATGGAGAGGGTGGTGTTGAATATTCATGCCGGCATAATGAATATTCTCAGAGCGATAAACAGACAGCGGCTCGAGTGATGCACATTAGCAGGCGCCATCGAAGTCACAGCTAAGCCGGAGGAGAAGACAGAGAGTGGTGATGGAGCTGACACACACACACACACACTGCAGCGACGTCGTCAGCAAACTTATCTAATTCGTGTGATCTTGAAACCTCATCACATAGAGGACGTTCAACTGATTTCTGATGGGCTGTTGCATCATGTTGCAGTTTCTTTCACACCAGCAAACTGTGAGCAAACCAGGAGTCACATGAGCGTGTGCTAGTGTGTGTAGCACTGTGCAGAGTTGAGTACCACATGAGCTCAGTCCCAGTCACAGCAGCCTGAGTTCAAATTGGATAATAATAATAATTCTATATAGCACCTTTAAAAGTATACGTTTCCAAAGTGCTTGAGAAAAACAGGAACATATAGGAACCACAGAGGACCAATCACAAACAAGTGCCATGAAACCATAAGAGAGCCAAAGCAGCACAGCAACAAAGGCGATACGAGTAAGACCAGGAGGAGCCAAATGAACATGTAGGATGCAGGATATAAATAAATAAAAGGGGGTTTTACATGATAAAAGAGGATAAGAAGAGATAAAAGTTAAAGTTAGAGCAAGTGAAGGCGTAAAAGTAAAGTTATAAGAACAAAACGTATATCAGATTATATTAGACAGTGAAACTCATTAAAAGAGGATGGAGGACCTAACAAATTAAGAAGTAAGAGCACATTAAGGTCGCTTTCACACCTGAAAGTCTGGACCACGGTCCGGACCAGAGGGAAGAAATGATACATTGTTGCAATTAAGTTTTGGTCCGGTCTGTGTTCATACTGTCCCTTGTCAAAACGCACCTTTTGTTATAAACAAATGACACGTGGTCTACAGGTCGTTCAGCTATTGGTCAGAAAATTTGTGAGGGAAAATCACTTTCTGTTATTTTTTTCCTATTCATCATCAATGGGGAGCAGCAGCTTTGACAGTTCTCCTTTGCAAGGAAACTGTGGCAGGCTTTCACCGCGCCCTGCTGTCCTGCATGCTCTCTCTCTCTCTCTCTCTCTCTCTCTGTGTGTGTGTGTGAACGGCAATAACAGAGAAAGAGCGCTATGCGGACATGAGTGAATGAAGCCAAAAGCCAAAAGCTGAAAAATCTATTCGTGGTTGACGTAATTTATTATGGGAAACACTGCTGTTTTGGTTAGGGTTCCTGTATTTGGTCCTATTAAAAGTCTGATTACGTTCTCACCTGAAGCGAACCGGACCATGGTTCACTTCAAACCGGACCGAGTCCTGACTTTTTTGGGGGACCATGGTCCACTTGTTTGGTCTGACAAAAGTCCAGACCGTGGTCCGGGGGAGTGTTCACACCTGAAATTTTGGTTCGGACCAAACTGAAAAGTCCTAAAGTCCGCACCATTTTTAGAACGGCGGAGCAGAGCCGTGAGCTGCTCTGAGGTACGCTACGGAGGCTCATGGGATATCTTGGTTTCCCTCATCAAACTCATCAAATACACAATCCAACAACTCCAAAATGCTCTGGTGGACAAGTTGTGACCTGCACATTCACCACTCGAGTTGTTTTACAGGCAAATGCAGAGACTGCTTGCCGAAAAATTGCCCCAGATGGGAATACGCATCAGCGGTTTTGCATGGATTTACCTCTAAAACAACTCTTTTTTGTAACGTTCTGTTATTATCTCAGAGCGTGAATGTGCAGGTCACAACTTGTCCACAAGTTGGAGTTGGGGTTGTTGGATTGTGTATTTGATGAGTTTGATGAGGGAAACCAAGAAATCCCATTAGCCTCCGCAGCGTAGCTCTCAGCAGCTCACCGCTCGGCTCTGCGGTTCTAAAAATAGCTTGCACCGACAATTAAAGGTAACAAACCTACTGCTAAGACTATTGGGATTATGGCAATGGGCCAATTTGCCAAAATGTTGAACTATCCCTTTAAAGTGCTACAAGTTTAAAGAGATACAAAAACAGATTATTCTGGGTGTCTTCATCCAAACAACACAGACATTGCCAGTCACCACCAGTTACACTGAAAAAGAAACAAATCCTAGAGTGCAACATAGCTCATCTCAGTCCTTGATGTCATCTATCATGGTCCGGACTCAGGGAGACTGTTGTGTCCCTAATGGACCATGGGCAGAGGGGCTCATCCATGAACCACATCACCCCAAAGAGAGCCTTCGTATCAGCTGCGACGGGGTGAATGACACATCACAGACTGAACACAGCCTTTGATTTTCCAGCTTTTGGAGGTTTAATAATGTCAGAGCCTTTTGACAACAATGCACTTAATTTAGCTGCGTTCTCCTCTCATCTCCAGTCGGCTGCTGGACATCTGAGGCTGACCATGAATGAGTTCATCTGAAACTAAGCAACGCCCGTCCCCATCCCCTTTCTTGAAAATCCCGTGGGGGGTGTGGGCTGTAAGATCGAGATTGACTTCTGAACGCTCGACTAGCCAGGGCCATCTCAGCCACACCAAGCTAATAGACAGAGCGAGGAGGAAGACGACGGTAAAGAGATAGAAATAAAAGCTGTTAGAGTGGTAGTAACAAGCAATCAACGGGCTCCAGAATGAGAAAAGAATGATGGGGAAATAGAGGCACATGAAGAGCAAGAGATTAGTCTCAAGGCGACATAATGACGAGGAAAGAGGAGGAAATGAGAGCCATACTCTGAGAGGTTGATGGCGGGTAAGACAGAAATAACAGCTTTAGGTTACCAGTCATCTAGATATGACATAAAAGAAATACTGATCCAAGAAAAAGCAAACTTACCAGAGAAAAAGAGAAAGAGAGTAATGAAAGGGAAGTTAATTATAGAGGTTAACGTGTGTGAGAGATGATTAGATTATTTAATGTTTTCTTGCAAACTGCCAAAACCAACCCGGAGATATTTACCCTCCCATCTGCAGCTCATATCTAACGGTAAATCTGATAAAGGCGAACGTGACTTACACTTGGGAAAGAAAAAAGACAGAGAGAGAGAAAGAGATGGTTTCTGCTGTAATGAAGATGACAGAAGAAACAGCGACCGGTGGGAATTCCCTCCCCAGCCAAGGTCTCAGGATCTGGGCTCTCTGCCTGACGGCACTCCCCTGTCTCATTATTGGACAAGATGAACGAGGCCCGCTGACAGAGAGGGAGCAGGGTTTGAGGTTCTGTGTCAATTGCAGTGGATGGATTTTGTAAGTAAAAAGGAGGAGGAGGAGAAGGAGGGAGGAAGGGGGGAGGGAACACATTCCCAAGACACAGGATGACAAGTTGCGAGGAAGACGGAGCACGACTAATAAAGACGGATTCATCTTTCCCTCAGTTCTTTCCCCTCCCCCCTTGCGTCCTCCCTCTCTCAACCCTGTGTGATTTAGCAGGTGCAGCAAACCCTTTAATAATCTAGCAGTCAATAAAATGCCCAAACCCATTTATTCATGCTCATGCAACATATGATTCAATTAAAGTCGGGTCTGACTTTTATTTTTCTGCAAATACGCCAGCAGCCATGGCGGAACGTATACTGACGAGTGATGTTTCGTACCAACATATTTTCCAAACAGATTGTGCATCTTTGCATCAGTGAATCTGTTGACTCACATGGCACCAAGAACAAACAGGTTAAGTACAGTAGTTTGATAGACACTTGGCGGTGACACATCCCTGCAAGCTGTCATCTCAGCACCGGGGCTAAAAATGTCAGAGCGTTTTGTCAGATGGCTTTGATGCACTCCCAACACATTTACATAGGCTCATTTCATATAGACTAAGAAACAAGAGTCTGCTGGTTTTCCCCTCCTTCCTTGCTGTTTGTCTGTTTATCAGAGTCTTTGATGCGTTCAAGAGCGGCTGCTTTTTTTAAAAACCTGTTTCCCATCCAATCAAGATGACTCACAACAGGTATTCCAGCTGGCTCAGTGGGAGGGAACAGCACTTCCTGTCTGTGGTTGACGAGACTTGTACTTGATTGTCTTTTGATGGTTTGTGATGTTTTTAGGGTTAGCATGGGAAGGTTTGGTGAGATGGAGCAGATATACGGGAATTGTAATGTTTCGATGGCCGAATCACACCTTCACACCCTCTTTCCTTACTATTTGTCCTTACTTTTAGACAAACCAGTTGTCCATCATGAATAGAAGTTCTTGTTTCTGCTTTAAGGATTGAGGACTGTGAAGCTAACCAGACAGACACACCTTTACAAGAAAACTTCATGACTGGACCCTGTAAGGGATTGGACCAAATCTGTCCCAGCATCCCTGCAACATTGCCAATAACAAGGAGGATCTCTTGAGTATAGTTTCTTTCCACCGAGATTCACCATCATATTGACAATAGAGGGTCCAAATTAATCAATTACCACACAAACAAGATATAATTTAATCAAAGAAGCTTTTCCCAAACTCAGTATCATCAGGCACTGTGGTCCACCCAAGCTTTCAACTGGGACACATTGAAAACCCAAAGAACTACCTGTTGACTCTCTGTTGGTGGCTTTCAAAGAGCTTATCTCAATTAGAGAAGTGACCAAACTGGGAATCCAGATGAGGCGAACATTTACATTGGACACTGCCAACCTATATTTCTGGAGAGTCCTGACTGCTGAAAAGCAACATGGCAAAACTTGCTGTTGGATAAAGTTTGGGTCCAACATCAATGTTCAGAATCATGCCATGTAAAACGTGTTGGACTGGAGGCCATGTGATCTAGATGTTTAGACCAAAACACCAATCCTGAACCATGAACCGTCACAGCTCCTCTGTGCAAACCGTAGCCTTTCTGGTCACGTCAGTTGCATTGCTCTGATTGGTTATATGTCTATCCAATGGCATCCATAGTTGAAATGTTATATAATGCATGTCTGGGAGCAATGTAGTAGATAATTGAATGAATACTGAATTCATGTTTTAGATGTCCTCTTCAGCCTTCTTTATATACAGAGAGTGCATACTGTATATGGGCCATTTCCAACCATTAAAAATTCATTAAAAGAATCAGCTGTGTCCTGATTATCAGAAATGGATGTTGCCTTAGATGATGGTAGAGGACGTCTTCATCCTTATATCTTTGAGTCCTCCTCCTCTTCCTCACATCCACCCTTTTATTCTTCAGTAGGAGGGACCAAGATGCCGAGAAATGACGCAAGTGAAGGCAACATGGAGGGAGCTCAGGGAACTGAGATGATCACACAAATACATCATTTCCTGTGAATCGCTGCTGCACATGAAGGGAAGTTGAATCCAGGACAATAACAATGAAAACAACACCAGAAACTGATATTTGATATAACATGACTGATTAATAACCTTTTTTTTTTTGAATGTTTCCCTATTCTGTGTTTATTTTTATTCTCATTACAATCTGTGTTTCCTTTTTGCTGCAGACCTTTTCATAACTTACTTTAAATTAATTACTTTTCAAATTCCCCACACAATGAAATCTACAAAAGATTTTAGAAGACGGTGAGCTCAGATAGACTGTAGTAAAAAAAAAAAAAGACTCAGAAGTTTCCATCTATCACTTGATTGAAATCCACGCAAGGTCAGTCAACCATTGTTTTCTTGAGTGCTGTTAAAGGGAACACTTGTCACACTGAGAGGCTGAAACCAATCTCAATATGCTGCGTGAAGAGCTCCTTGTCGCCTTTTCTTTCTCTTCTGTTGCCTTTTTTTTGTTTCCCCTTCCTACTTTCAGACATATTTTCGGAGCCTGACATGCAGTAATTAAGTAGTAAAGTGTCGTTTTCATTTGGCTATCAAGCTAATTAGGACAAAACCTCTTGCAGTGAAAGTGCTCATCACCGTCTTGCTGGCCAATTACCAAGGAGGAAGGAGGAATTTGTTTTGAATGCGTGCGTCTCTTGGTACGCTCATTGATTTTGAACGCATCAACGAATATTTGTGTAACTACAAATCCTCTTTTCTGTTTGTGGGTCCTCTTATGCATTCAAATCTCTCTCGCCATCCCTGCCTCTATATCCTCTTCATCACTCGCTCTCAGCTGCCTCCGTTCCCTGCAGCGGCCACACGTAGCGTAGCTTATAGCTTATCGCTGACGTCACTCCATGCTTTTTTGGAGTTTAAATCTGACTGTTGAAATCAGTTTTCCACTATGGTTTGAGAGGTCACACTCTTGGCAGCTTTGTGCATCAGTAGCCTCCTCCAGCAGTGGGGTAACACACAACTCGCCTGTCAGCAAAAGGAAATAAATAAAACGTACAACAGGATGAGAATTGAGAGGGAAGCTTCAAAATGTGACGGCTGGAGACAATTAAAAAATAAATAAAAATCTGGTAGAAGTAAGTCAATGTTACTCTGTTTGGATAATGTTATGATGTTTAAATAAAGCCAACAAGGAAGCAGTTAAACCCGTAGTTCCTCAAACGGCCACTTGAGGCTGGCTCAGCAAACCTTATAAACATGGTTTTGGTTTCTATAACCCAGTTGGTTCCTTCATTATACCTGCATGGGGTGGTGATTACATTTTATCAAGGGGGAAAGTTATATTAAAGGTCTAGTGTGTAAAATGGGGGTAAAACCATCTAGACATCTAGCGTTCAGATTCTAGTTTGCAGCGCTCACTTGCTCACATCTCCCGTCTGCAAAGTGACGGTGGCCTCCAGGGACAAAAAACTTGCAACGACTGGATGTATTTCAGGAGCACGGAGCGATGAGGTGAAGATCTAAATAATTTTACAATATGTGTGCCGTTTTCCTACTCCTTATTCTTTCTTTCCGCCTTCTTATTCGTTGATTTATTCATGAACCGAAACTCTTGAAATGTGCTCTCTGGCTGGCTGGATTTTCCAATCGGGCTGCTGTGCAAACATGGCGGCGCAAGATGGCGACACTCTCTAAAGCAAGACCTTTGCTATAGGTAGATATCAAAGAAAGATTATAAGGCCATGAAAACCAAACAAATTTTACTTTATAGTGAGTATACACTTAAACAAATACTATATCCATGGGGAGTATTTAGATTTTGCCAATAAACCTTGCCAATTATTACACACTTGATCTTTTAATAGGGGTTAGCCACGAAACAAGTCTGGCCCCACAGCTGCCAGGACATCAACAGCAGCCCACTCTCCAGAGACCTAGAGGTGACGTTGCTGAGGCTTTTTATTATTTACATGTACTACGGTTATGGCTCAGTTACATTTTGTTATTAGATGCCATCTAGTGGCCGCAGCCAATATAACAGGGGCGAGGGGATACGTGCACTGACGAGAGCTGTGTTCGATTCCCATATAAAAGTAGCGGTTGTTATTTCCATCATCTGAAACCGTCCTCAAATTCCACCTCATTGTAACAGTAACCATGACAACAAGTGTGTACTTTAACCCAAAACAAAATATACTCCAAAAACTGAACCAATTAAGCCAAGACTGTTTGTTATTCTAACCATGGCGGCAAAGGTCTGGTATACACCAACCACTTAAGAGGCTCCAATACCGAAGACACTCCAAATAATAATAATAAAAAAAAAGGTTGGAGGCTTGCTTGGATAGATGATGCTTCTGCTACAAATGCACAGCAACACTCCCATGATCCATGAAGATACAAAGCAAAGTAGAGTTGAAAGCCGACAGTGGAAACGCTACAGATTCATCCTCCACGACTGTTATCTCCCAGCAGAGTAATAGGATATGATGGCTGAACTCAAGATGCACTTACACTTGGCTTTGCGTGCGGGTGCAGGCTCTGTGACATCTAACCACTCGGTGACCCTGTTAATACTACAGTACATGCTCGTGAAGGAGAGCCACATGTGATGGAGAGAGTGGAGAGAATTCATTAGGCTTCATGATCCCTTTTATCTGGCTCATTAAAGGAGATGCGAATGAAGGAGCAGGAAGAAGTGTCAGACTTCTTCATAAATATATAAATATACTGTATATCACATCATATGCAAATGTACACAGAGTGTTTGTTTGAGAAGCGCAGAAGGGAATCATCTCCTCTCAAAAAAACCAAACCGTCTATTAGATATGCCAAAAATTCATCATTTTTACCCAAATGAAAAACCAGTTAAGTGACAAATCAGAGAATAACAGTGTAATCACTAAATGTGTTTATGGACTGATTTGGATCCAGGTTGGAGTATAAAACGAGCCTGCTGTGATTTTACTCACCTCTTGCTGCCAATTTATTTCTCCCCACCATAAAAAAACAAAAACCTTGAGCATCAGATCTATTTTGCATGAATGTGATTTGAGTGTAGAGAAAGACAGAGAGCTGGTGCTCTGCTCTTCATTCCTCTCACTCTTCCTCTCTTGTTAGCTTTCCTCCAACATTGATGCTCTGTGCACATCACTCCACTCTGTACCGTCACCATCTCATCTTGCTCCATTACTCCGTCCCTCCCTCTGCTCCCTCTTGGTTTTACTTTTAAAACCTGATTTGAACACCTACTTATCCAGTCCGAGCTTATTCTGAAGCGGTTCTGTTTTGTTTCAATGAACAGAATTGATTGAGGGAATCTGTGTTGCCTCTCTGTGTCAGCATCAGGGTTGTGATTGGTCGATTGATCCGCTGACGTTTGTTTTTGTCCATGTAGAGTCAGCTTATCTACGACTCTGTGTCCCACTTCAGGAAGTTAAATCCTTCAGAGGCTGCATTCGAAGACCAGACGTCACAGTAGCTTCACCAGGCTGTCCCATTTCAAAGGATCTGTCAAACACAGCCCTCTTTTCCTGTGGCTGGGTGGATGCTTTGTGGCCTGAAACCTATCCCATGATTCATTGCACACTGCTGATGACAGAGTAACACTTTTAAACATCAACTTTCAGCTCGGAATAGCTGTTTGTAGACGAGTGTCACATCTTAACACAACGTCTCGATGCCTCTACAATGTTCTCCAAAGTTTCAAAAAACAAAGTTGCAGGGTGAGTAGATGATCCAGTGTCATGTTACTAGTTTAAACCTGTTCACACTGACCAGTCAGCACAGTCAGAGCACAATGAATCGTTTTCCTTTCATTAAAGGGATAGTTCAACATTTTGGGAAATTGGCCCATTGCCATAATCCCTATAGTCATAGCATTTGGTTCGTTACCTTTAATTGTTGGTGCAAGCTATTTTTTGAACGGCAGAGCAGAGCCGCGAGCTGCTCAGAGCTACGCTACGGAGGCTCATGGGATTTCTTGGTTTCCTTCATCAAACTCATCAAATACACAATCCAACAACTCCAAAATGCTCTGGTGGACAAGTTGTGACCTGCACATTCACCGCGCTATGAGATAATAACAGAACGTTACCAGACAGAGTTGTTTTAGAGGTAAATTCATGCAAAACCGCTGATGCGCGTTCCCGCGCGGCAGTTTTTCAGCAAGCAGTCTCTGTATTTACCTCGAAAATCTATATACAGTATCTCATAGCGTGGTGAATGTGCAGGTCACAACTTGTCCACCAGAGCATTTTGGAGTTGTTGTTTTTTTAAGTTATGACTTGGTATCCTACCTCATGTAATATTCTTTTCTATGTTTAGTCTTGTTTTTAAAAAATCTGGCAGCTCGTCTTGACCTCCGTCCTTCCTTCCCTCATTGTTCTCTACACTTTGATCCCTCCTCCATGTGTTTCTCAATTCCAAAACTTTTGCATGAGGATTTTTTTTAATGTTGTAAACACACACACACACACAAAACCACACACTGCTTTTCATTTCTCTTTCTCTCACACACACAAACACACACTCTCCTCCACTGTAAATTCCAACTCAAAAACACCATATGTGTCTGTCTCGGCATCATCACACAGCCATCTATCTGTCTCTCTGTTCAGCCGTCCATCCTTCATCCCCGCGGTGAGCTAAACATCTGTTCATCCATCCATCTCAGCAGCCTATTAAATCTCCATGTATCTCTGTCAGCTTCCATATTTACAATTCATCAGTCACCCACACACATCCATCCATCCCTCCATCAATTCATCCACCCGTCCCTGGGCACGCCTGTTTACCCACAGACACACGTGTAAATGGTGCACCACATTTGCACTACAGCACACAAACACACAAATATATCCATATTTCCATCGTACTTTGTGAAACCACAACAGCTCCTTTGACACTTGCGCTATTTCAGTCAGTTTACTGCGTGTTCAGTCTACACCAGTGCCTCCATATGTACAGACACCCACTCTGCAAACACTAATGGCTCTATACAAGCAGTCATTAACACACACACCAGCAACAGTGTACCCAAGAACATGTGAACACGCAACAGGTGCGTGAACAAAACATCTACAGTCATTATCTACACAGGCTGAGCTCAGACTTCAGGAATTTAAAAAGCCTTTTATAATGTGTTAATAACGTGGGCTGCATCACACATTAGGAGAAATATAACAAATTATCTTCTCTGTCAACTCAAACATCCCACAACACACTACCATTATCATATCTGCTCCATCTTTTCAACTATGGGTGTGTTTGGGATTATCGTGTTCACAAGGTCAAGGTCGTGTTCTGTGTTCTATGGTCAACCTCAACCTTTTTCTACCAAACTCTGATCAATTAACCCTTGAGTCCAACTCAACTATTGTGCCAAATTTGAAGAAGTCTAGTTGAGGTGATATTGAGATATGTCCAGAAGAATGGGATGGGGGTGCATACAGACAAACCAGAGGCATCTCTGGGCAACAAATTGAATCGAAGGCAAGTGGACTTGTATTTGTCCTAGAAAAAAAAAACATAGACAAACATAGACAGAGGCATAGAAATAAATGCAGGAGCCTACTGTATGTGTCTGAATGAGAAGATTTTGAAGTAGGGCACTTAAAATACAGAAAATGAGGGTAATTGTAACCAAATTGTGTCCCCCGATGAGGTGGAGGTCTGAGACAAGACCAGTTACAGATAATCTGGTTTGAACATCAGGACTGACCAAGGTCCAGGACCAGGCTTCTCTCTGATAAGATTTGGATGATCAGTTAAAGCCTGATTCATCCCTCCAAACAATCAATGATTAGAATTATTTTGTCAGAACCTGGAGAATTACTCAGGATCATCTTCAGGATCGTCTTCAACCCCAAAGTCTGAACCAATGGGTTGGTGTTTGTGCTCCATTGTCTGCATTTGATCCAGTTGGTTCTGGTTTTATTCTGCATTAAGGCGAGCTCACCACAGAACTTTTTCTGACATAGTGACGTCCTGTCCTCATCACCTACGTACTGTATGCTGCGTCTCCCTACACTTGACATTGATTGGTTTGTAAACAGGCATGTGTGTGGCGTGGTCGCCATCACCAAAGCATTCCTCAAATTAGCTTGTTAGCAAAGTAGTGATCTATGAATGAACAACGATAATCATACTGTTGTGGCGTTGCTAGGAGCAGCATCAACACCATCAGGCCCAATATGGAGCCTGATTGGGATTTGGAACAATGTCCTCGTCATTTGGAGGTTTTATCGTCGCCAGCAGGAAAGGAGAAGACGACTGTGAGCTATGCTGCGAGCTAATCACCGCAACTTCCTGTTAAATGTACAAAAGTAAGAACCATTAAAAAAAAAAAAACTTTCACATTGAAAAAGTCTAAACCATGATTTTGTTTGATCTTTTGGTTGGACCAAATTTTGGGTCTTTGGTTCAAACCTTGGTCCAGTGGAGGTTTCACACCTGTAAATTCGGTTCAGATCAAATGGAAAAGTCTGAAAGACCGGACCAAACGAGGTTGGTGTGAACAAGTCTCAGTCTCCTGAAAGGTTGACATCTTCAGAATGGAGCTTTCTCTTTTCTATTGGTGCAGCAGCAAAGGTTTCTCTGGTGGTCAGAATGAAAAACTTCAATCAGCAGTCACTGAAGCAAAAATGTCAAAGGTCAAACAGTTGAAAAGACGGAGCAGATGTGATAACGATTGACTAAAAGTGCAAGTAGATCAATTTTAATAGCTTCATATTCACATCTCAACCGAGACCTCTGGCTTCAGACCGAGCTCTGTGTTTACTAGTCACTCCATGTTCTGCCACTGATTCACAGAAATGATCTCTGGGTACTATGTGGAACAAAAAAAAACCAATGAGATTGCTGAAATGAGTTTCCTTCGCCAACGTCTCGGCTCGGTCCTCCCGGGACGGGACGAGGACGACCAGAGGGACGTTGAACAGAACGAGATACGAGATATCGTAAAGAGTGTTTCACACCAACGGCGAGCCAGAAACGTGCAATCAACTTTGTGTCAAGTTTGTGTTTCATGCCGTGCATAGAGGGGAGTCCAGCACTGGTGTGATGTGTTCTCTTGTTTGTTGGATTTCAGTGGCTTTACCATACCTGAGACTCAACCATCAACTGTTGCGGCATCGCAATTACAAGACGCTGTCAGAACATCAAAACCAACAAACAGCGGGAGACAAAACGGAAAAGACGCCCTGCACTCGACTATCACACGCATGACAAATTGTAAAAGTAGCACACTGGCTTCCAAATAAAAAACCTGTCTGCAAGAGTAAAAAGAGAAAAAAGGGTGGCGGTGATCTTATTTCAGGATATTGCTTTCTCCTGCAAGTGCTCCGGTTTCTGAGGCTTCAAATCCCTCACCTGCAGTGCACCGCAGAAGTTTGAAATAAGCCTGTCAGCTGACGTGCGGCAGGTTTTATTCACAGAGTTTGGGGCCGTTTTAGACCTTTTAAAATTCACGCTGAGGACTGAGGTAAGTGTGTTCTGAAATAAACTCCAGTGAAACTTTCTCACAGCAATCTCAAATCATGCAATACAAATAGTGTCATATCTTCAGCCATGAAATGCTGGAAATCTTAAAGAAGCTTTAATAAACAGTTACATCACTATGGATTTCATAGAAACAGTTTTGAGTTTAATGCGTCTGTGTTTAATGTTATTACCCAACCTGATTACCTAATTTTCTAATAGTCAGCAGGGAGGGGTGGATAATCAGATTTTGGATAACAGGCTTGGACCTTGCTTTAATGAGGCTAAAATAGATGGTTTTGCTGTTTGAAAGCGCCGCTGTCTTTTCTGTATACGGTGCACAAGTGTCTGCTAATGAGGACCTCAGTCATTAATGAGCTCTCAGACAAACTGATGTGGGAGAGAAGTGGGCGAACGCTGCTACAGCTACAGCTACAACCACCGCTCTGTGATCAAACACACACACACACACACACTCAGAAGGAGAAACCGTTGGGAACTTTCTCTCCAAACTGGCTGGTCTCACATTTGTAAGAGCGCACGTGTTGGCGTTGGCGTTGGCTGCTGTTTCCTGCCGCCGGGCCTCTGTACCTGCCTGACCAGGTGCTGCTCATTAACACTCACACCTGCGCTCAGGCGCTGAAAGCAGCTTCCACTACATGTGTTTCACTCCATATGAACTCCCACTGAGGCCATGAAGACATTTAATTACAAATGAGAGATATCTGGGTAAACATCACAAGAATCCAAGAGAGAAAACAAAAACACAACAAAACGAAAATGTATGAAACCTTGAGGATATCTAGCGGTGCAGCTGGTTTGTGGTTTGGGAGGAACGTCGTGAACCCTCTGTTGTCTATTTGGATATATAACCTTGTGTAATGGAGGTCTGCAGGTATAGCCACAAGGTACCAGTGAGAAGTGACTACGTGTGGCGGTTAGCGGTACTGAAGTTAAACACACTCGCCCATAAAACATGTGCTAACCCATTTGCCAAGTGGTCATTGACCTCTTGGCGAAATGGTTAGCATCGTCGCCCGCGATGCAGCATACCCCGGTTCAAAACTCACTCGGGGCAGGCCAAACAACATTGGTTACACTTGTTCTGCCTTTATTTTGTAATGGATTTAATGGAGGATATGTGTGAAACCTGGCTGAGAGGATGTAGGAGTGCAGCTTATACACTTTGCAGAATGAGCTGTAGGTAAATACGCAATACCTGGTTGGTGACGCCTTCCTTTCCACTTGCTTTTATTGGTTAACATATTTCCATCAGAGGCAGTCTGATCTGAAATCGTAAATACTGAACACATTTGATATTTGCGGGGGTGAGTGGGGTTTATAGCCAGCCATAGGATTAACTCTCCTGTTGTCCTCCTGGGTCAATGAAGGAAGGACGGAGGGAAAGAAGGAAGGCAGGAAGGGCAAAGGGAAAGATAGGAGGAAAGAAGGAACGGGAAAAGGAAGGAAAGATAGAAGGAGAGAGGGAACAGATTGGGTCAATTGGGTCAAAAAGGAAGGAAGAAGTAAGGGCGAAGGGAAGGAAGGAAGGGAAAAGGGAAGGAAAGAAAGATGGAGGGAGGGAACAGATTCGTTCAAGGAAGGAAGAAGAAAGAAGGAAGGAAGGAAGGAAGGGGAAGGGATTGTGGAAAGAAGGAAGGGAAAAAGGAAGGAAGGAGGGAACAGGTCAGGTCAATTGGATCAAAAGAGGAAGGAAGAAGAAGGAAGGACGAAGGGAAGGAAGGAAGGAACGGAAAAAGGATTGTGGGAAAAAAAAGGAAGGCAGGAAGGAAGGAAAGAAGGATGGAGGAAGGGACCAGATTGGGTCAATTTGACCCAGAAGGACAACAGGAGGGTTAAATCGGAAAGTCCTAGTTGTGCCAGCGGGGAAATTTGGTTTGCAACACAACCAATACACATCATAAAATAAAATAATGCACTAAATAGACACAAAGATCCCTTCAACATGCAGTATTATTTCATGTTTTCATCATTTCTGTTCATTTCAGTGACGACTGCACTGCAACTTGTTTAGAAAACATGACAAATTGAAGAGTTGTTGAGTGAAACCTGGAGCCTTTTCACTGTGACAGTCATAGTGGTTGACTGGTAATCTCTGGTGTTTAATTCCTGCACATGATTCAAAGCATGATGCAAGATAATGAAAGAAAAAAAAAAAAAGGCGCATAGTGGTGTGTGAATCATCCACAGAAGTGAAACACAAGGGAGTCTTTGCGTGTCCGCGGAGCAGATTGTGAAGTGCAGCTCCGAGTCAGGCTTATCAAAACAATCTGAGCAGCTGCTTCATTAGAGCTCATTAATTTTAGATCACCTTAATCTGGATTTTCAGTGAGTGTTTTGCAAAAAAGGGACAAATATTGTTTTCTAATCCTGGAAAAACTATAAAATTTAGATGCAAAAATACGATAATGAATATTTCAGCTGCTTCAGCTTTTGTCCTCATCACCGAACACAACTAAAAAGCCTTGGTTTGAACCTGAATAATGTAGATTTTATAGTACATGTGCACTGAGGACATTTATATAACAACACTTCTGGAGGGTTGTCATGTAACGGAGCGCGGCCATGTGGCCTCAGGAGATACTTCCTGGTGACAAACAAGGATCGCACCTTGTTACAACCACATGTGAAAATGGACGTTCACGAGTTCAAACATGTTGTCGTTAGTTTTCACACTGTTTTGTGTTTCACTCCTCGATCTCTGCCTACCCTCCCTCTCTCTGTCTCTCTCTGTCACCTTGGACAAAGTGGTGGGAGTGTGAAAAGCTTTGCAGTGTGAAGATGTTCGTCTTTAAATACGGAGACGGAACCACGTGGGACGCTCCCAGCGTGACGGGCCGAACTCTGTAGCTGCTCACAGTAACATGTGTTTACCTGTGTTTGCTCGCTGCCCTTGAGGAAGAAGGAGAGGGGGAGCGAGACGAAGCGAAGACAGATGGATCGGGGAGACAAAGACACAGAGGGAACGAGGGAAGGAATCTTCAGAGTTATATTTAGACTTTTGTTTCATTATTATTCAAACTCAGCCTCAGGGTAAAAAAAGAAAAAAGTAGCTAAATTGGCAAAATTTCTAATATCGATATTGGAGTTCCAGGAAAATCAACTGTTTCATGGTAAAGAATGAAAGGCAAACTTTAAAGATTAATTTTCATCATGAAGACGTTCATCTCTCAGGTTGATTTCCATTGTTATGAACCGAATCTCATCTTGTGTAAAAGCCAGGTGATACATCAGGCTCATTCTCCAGGGGATCAGCTGTGAGTAAACATGTCTGTGGAGGGTTTTCACTTAACCTGTGAGGTTGTTTTGAAAACAACCTCCTAAAACCTGAGGGTTTTCACTAAAACCTTTTATGACTCTTCCTGTGAAGCAGAGAGAAACATGAGAAAAGCTCTTTGAGCGCGTAAACCGTTGGCTTTTTATGGTTAATCGTTGACTTTGCCTTGGAAAATGAATTGTTATTCGACTGGAAAAACAAGCACTTTTTGAAATACTCAGAATTCAGGCAATGATTTTCTATAAAAGGTCAAAAGAGTTCCACCACCAGTTGTTTTAATTCATGTTTCCATCTGCTTCAGAGAGTTAGCATGCTAACCAGCTAGCTAGCCCCAGGTCTGTCTCATCACTTTAAAATGTGTCCTGAAGACGTAGCGCTGCTAAGAGGACAACATTTTCTCGTGTTTTTCAAAGGACAATGATGGTGGAAGCTCTCGTCAAGAAACATATGGAGATGTGTGGAGAATGAGTGTTAAAAGCGATAGCTATTGTTCACAACGGGGTGCGAGGGGAAGGCGCTAGGTCGTAGGTTTGACATTCAAATTATCTTTAATTGTATAAAAACCTGAGAACAAACCACAGGTTTAAATAAAGATATGCCACTTGACATTTCTGCTCACTTGAGATTTGAATAAAGAAAAGATAGAAACAAACCGGAAACCTTTGCACATTTCACTTTTCTTTTTTCCCCCTACAGCTAAAGTGCATTAGCTGCTGAGTGCAACGAGCGCTGGATACACTAGCAAATATACTATAATTTGCTATAATTACGGGTTGTTTGCTGGTGATGATGGCTCTCATTTTGTGATTTTGTGCAGTTACCTTGACACTGCAATGCAATAAGGCAGCATTATTTCCTGGGATCTACAGCTGAGAGGGTCCAGTTAGTGGTTTTTGTTCTGAGGAGACTTTTCAGACTTTAAAGGGGAGTTGATAAAAAGGAGGAGGAGGAGGACGCAGCTGGAGAGCTGTGGGTTGGATTTGATTTTCTACTTTTTTTTTTATTTTGTAGTGTGTCTCTCTGTCTGTTAACTTTCACCTTCATCCATCCGCTCAGTGTGAGAACTTGTAAACAGAGGTTGTTAGACTGGGGGGAGAAGAGAGACGTCCGAGTAAATACAAACAGACGGATGCAAAAATGAGTTTACCGAGGAACAGGATGCGGGAGCAGCAGCGGCGGAGACGACTTTAACAGACTCGAGGAGATTAAAACGCATCTGTGCTTTTAAATCTGTCCTTATTTAATATAATCAGCGCAGTTGATGAGATGTAATTGAACTCTGGGAAAGTCAGTTCACAGCAAAAAAAACAAAAAAAACACTTCATTGGAAGCTCAACGAAGGAATTCATCAACATGTAGTCGTAGTATTGAAGTCCAACCTGGTCTCACTCTGATAGGTTTGGTATTCATTTATTTCTGACTCGCCAAATGCTTCAATTAACAACTTACCACTACGTCAATAGAAAAAGAAGTCCAGCTGCAGCTACCTTCTACAAAACACACTTCCTGTTGCAGATAAGTTGAACAGAAATATAATTTCTAGGAGTCATGTTTACTTGTCTTCACTTGTGTAGGTTTGAAAAAGCCCCAGAGAGCAGCTGTTGATGCAGCCTGTTATGTGCTAAACTTTATTTATATTCTAATGCTGACGGTCAGATTTTAGAAATCTGGTCTCCATGTAATTCTGAGTATATTTTATCTGGTGTATAATAGATACCTCACATACAGTAATCTGGATGAACCACCACAGATCTTATATATTTATTGAATATTTAAAATCTTTAATAAGTGATATTTTTGACCACTTTAAGAGCACAGAGTTTCTTTCATTTAAAATTCTTCTTCAGTTTTAAAATAAGTGGTGACACATCCTCAAGAAACTGAGATCATACAGCTTTTAAAAATATACCATAACCTGGAAAACTGAGAATTTTCTTATTGAACAAGACTGCACATTTGGAATTTAAAGAGAAACCACTTCTATCTCCGTTTTTGGTCTCTACCAAGGGAATATCTGTCTTTTAACAGGCAAAATGCTGCTTAATGCAAACTGTCAAAAGCAATTCTGTAAGAGCAGTGAAAGTAAATCAAAAGTTCTAGGTAAACCGCATCTCATTCATGCAGAGTTAAAACGACGAGCAGGAATATGTTATAAAGAGGAATTTTAATGTAATTTTCAATTTGAGTTGTGCAGGTAATGCAAGAAAAAGTGCAGGTTGTACCTTTAAATCATGGATTCCATCACAGTGTGAGCTTCACAGACACGAGGTGACATGTAGTGTGTGTGTAATCCTCTTTGCACACCACTGTGGGTGGATGTATATGGTCCAACAGTGCAAGGCTGCAACGTGATTGGTCGATACCAGCGACTCCTTTCTGCAGCTCCTCTCAGCTCAGCAGCGGTTTCACGTCTCCCAGTGTGAAGTAACTGGGAGCTTGTAAAACTTCACGAATACACTGGAGAAGCTTCAGCAACATTTTCAGTATCACACTACAGTATACGACTGTGAGAACAGTGTGTGTGTGTGTGTGTGTTGGCCGATGTGCCTACAGGGATGCTGTGTAGGACTGATTGGGTTGGTGGCCTGCTCTCTGACAATCTGCTGTAATGGTGCCAGGATGATTTATACCAGGCTGTTTCATGAACACACACACACACACACGCACTCACACTCTCTCTCTTTCCTATTTTTTCTTTCTTCCCTGCTCCTTCATTTTCCTCATCTCAATCTTTCATCCTCTTTTTTTCATTCTCTCCCTCCCTCCCTCCTCTCCCTCCCTCTCTCTCATCCTAGCAAAGTGAGTGAAGGTGATTTTGGATTCCAGCGCTCAGAGAGGTGCCCTCTGCTTTCTACTTTCTCCTCTCTGACATTTTAATCTGCTTCTCAGTCGCTCACTGACCTTTTTTTTCTTCCCACCTCTTTTCTCTCTTTTCTTCCTCTCCCTCTCCTTTAACCTCTCTTCACTCTTTCTCTTCCTTCTCCACTTTTCTCACCATCCTATCAGTGTCAGCATTTCCTTTTTTCTCCATCAGACCAACATTTAATTGTTGCCCTCTCTTGCAGCCCTCTTCCTCTCTTTCTCTTTCCGATGTCCATCCCTCGTTCTTTCCTCCTCCTCTTGGTATTTTACACAATGGCAACTGACATTTCTTGCTGATGCCTCCTCCTTCTCCCTCTTGGCCTTTTTGTGCCACTGTCTGCACTCCTTCTTTTTCCTCTTTTTTCTTCTTCTTCTTTGTACTCTCCTCTTTTTGGTCAATCTGCAATATTTCTCTCCATCATCTTCCATTTCGTTCCTCTCTCCCGCTGGACTCGTCTCACAGGAGGAAACCTTTGGCTCTCCCTCTGGCTCTCGCTGCTTCAGAGCTCAGTTTTTCCTCTCAGTTTCTCAGAGTCCTTGACGTCGCCCTCCCTCTGTGGCTGTTGCACTGCAACTCACCAGGATTACTCCCCACCATTCATACGACAACAGACACACATGCAATTTGTCCTCATTTCCTCCCTCCTTCTGGACTAGCCAAGTCATGACCGACCAGTCACGCTGCAGGAAATAATACGGTCACGATCTCCCCTTCGGTTTGAGTTACAGCACTGAATAACAGCCAGAGAACATTGTGATGTCACAGGGAAGCTGACCTTTGACCATTGATTGGACATAAATATATAATATATAATATTCCCAGTACACATTTGTCTTAAATTATATGCTAATTACCACATTTATTTTTGAGTTAAAGGTCCGGTGTGTAAAAATTGGCAAGTTTTATTGGCAAAATCTGAATATACTACCAATGAATATATAAGTGTATAATCGCTATAAAATAAAATCTGTTTGGTTTTTGTAGCCTTATAATTATTCTTCACCTTTATTCTACACCTTTTTCCGAACGTAAAAAACGTTAGCCTGTTTTGCTCCTCCGGTGGAATTGTATGTTTACGTTGCCATGGTTTCAGTGGTCGCAGTAAACGCATGGATCTTTTTCATTAAAAATCATCACAACAGCTTTTAACAATGGATACCACACAAATGGACACCCATTGTTAAAAGCCAGCATTAATAGATCCATGCGTTTACTGCAACTATGACAACTAGTGAAACCATGGAAACGTAAACATACAACAAACCAGCTTCCATTTTTGATGTTCAGAAACTTGTGAATAGCAAAGGACTTGTTTTAAGCCGCGTTTCCACTACATGGTACCGGCTCGGCTCGGCTCTGGTGGACAGCGTCAGCAGAAAAGCGACTTGCATAGTTTGTTCATTTTAAAACATTTATTTATTGAAATGTGGTGATATCTGATGACCCGCGGCCACCGGTGACGACTCTCTGACCACTCTCTGACCAATCAGCGGTCCGCAATGTTTACACGTCACATTTTAGTACCGCTTCAGCCGTTTTGGAACCGCGGCCGAGCAGGTACTAAAAAAATAGTACCGGGTACCAGATTCCAGGTACTTTTACGTAGTGGAAACGCAAAAAGGCCGAGTCGAGTCGAGTCAAGCCGGTACCATGTAGTGGAAACGCGGCTTTAGAGAGTGTCGCCATCTTGCGCCGCCATGTTTGTACGGCAGCTCGAACGGAAAATCCAGTTGGCCAGAGAGCGAGTTTCCCATTCATAAATAAACCAACGAAGTGTGAGCGAGTGAGTGAGCGCTGCAAACTAGAATCTGAACGCTAGATATCACGGTTTTCCCTCCATTTATTGGACCTTTAAGGCCAAAAACCATCTTTTGTGAAGTCACAGTGACCTTGTTATTTCTTTGTTTCCTTTTACTTTAATCCTTAAATTCTCTTCACATCCATTTAATTTCCTTTAACCCTATATAAATTACAAACTTGTCAAAAGAAACAGACAATATGGACCTCACATGTCATCTTCGAAAATCAGCGTGTGGCCAACACAAAAACCTCCGAAGGCATATTTACACAGTAAACCGGCCCAGATCCTTCCAGCAGGACCGGTGTGACACAGACCGGATCTTCCATCTGACTCTCCGTCCACACACACACACACGGCGCCGGGAGGCTTTGGCCAAGTGGCGGCTGCCTTCCCTGCTCTGCCCCGTGGCGCTCACGGCGGCTGTTTCTGGAGCAAGGATACGACTGGTACCGAAGTAGGGCACTGAGTGCCTGCAAGCGGCGAGGAGAAGGAGCAGTGATGGAAATCAGGGGACGGAAGGAGGAGGAGGAAGAGGAGGAGGAGGAGGAGGAGGAGATGGATGGATGGTGTGGAGTTGTGTTTGTTGTTTCTGTACAGTTTTATTCCAATCTGATCTCACATCAGTCCTTGGTTGTACTTTAACTTTTTACTTTGAACCCTGAGCTGACATTGAATTAAAAGCTCAAATGCTGCTGTATGTTTGTGTGGAACAATTTCATTTTTTGTCCACTGACTTTGGCTTTAGTGAAACAAAAAAAACAAAAAAAAACAGAGGGAGAGCACGGTTTAAATATTTATTTACTGGTTTAGATTTGGTCCATGTCTCCTCTTGCGGTCGTCACTTCACAGTTCACGCTGCCTCTGAAGCTGAGAAGTGACATTTTGGGGGGAAAACCAAGCAGCTTCCCGGTGTGCGCGCCATGAATTACTTTACATCACACAGCGTCTCTCTGAGTGGATTTCTATGACTGAGGCTCAGGCCCAGCCCGGCTCTCTCTGTCTCTCTCTTCCTCTCTTGGCAGCGGCGCCGCCACAAACCAGGACAAATCAACAGCTGCTGGAGGCCAAACAGGCAGAGCTGCACCGGCATCAGTGACGGGACAGTGTGTGTGTCCACAGGGGGGCCCAGAAATTTGATCTGAGAATAAACAAAAAGAAGGAGCCGGGTCCAGAAAACACGGATCTGTGGAGCTAATTAGCAGAACTGATGGGTGACGGCCGGGTGATGGGTGAGCGTTTTATACTGAGTTCTGATGGTGAATGGGTTCATAACCAAATATCCATTGGGTGGAAGTGGTGGTTGATGTAATTGAGCTTGAATGAGGATGGACGACACTGACTGAGTGGTTGGCGCTGTCTAAGACGGCTGCATCTTACACAGCAGGTGTCTCTCAAGTCAGTCCAGACTTCCTGCAAACCGCAATCCCAGCTTTTTACAGCGTCCAGTCTCCTGGGCCCAGTATTTCAAAACTTGTAATCTGGATCAGAATAATCCGGATAATGAAATCCTCCTTTTCTCAGTCTTGGATCACGGTGATCCTGCTGACTTTATCTGAGTATTTCAAAACACTGGCAGGGTGGATCACCTTGATCCATACCTGGCCGGATACGGATTTCCAAATCTCAAGTCTCCGCCTCCGGATCTGAAACATGGCGGACTACTTCACCAAAGGAGCAGCTGGGAGCGCGACTTTCACGTCAAAAGTGTAAGTTTACTGCCGTCTAATGTGTAGCGGTTTTAAGACCATACGAACGCCAACCAACACATCATGCAAGCCAACTATTTGATTTGTCACCTACTTGAAACGAGAGCGTAACGATCCCTAATTGATCCACGGCCGTGCTAACGGGAGCTAACTCGGCTCCATTGACTTGTGTGTTAAGCAGCTAGCAGGCTAGCGACGTAGCTGCTATGTTGATCAATTTTGCGGACTTTGGTTCAATTTACAAGGGAATTAATCTGACGTACATCATACCTTAACTGTTTTACACTTACACCAATCTGTTCAGAGTTTATTAACGTTATGCAGGGGACTTTTTCTCTTTTTAAAGCAGGCTACCTGTGCTGCAGACCAGACTGCTGTAGCCTAGTAATTAGGAAACGTACATTACACAGCACGTGAACAATACAGTTCATTCAGAAGTGTCAGTAATGCTGATGATATCATGTTTTTGACCATTTCTGTTACTATTGTTTATTTCTGACTATGACAAAGATATACTCATACACCGTCTCTTTTTACTTTCAGAGCCCACTCACAACCATAGACCACTCAGCAATACCACTGCTAATAAGGACAACAGTGCAACAAGAGTCTTGGAAATCCTTGGAAACCTTGGTGTTTGGATTTTGAATAAAGTGCTTGAAACTGTACTTGGAATAAAACCATTGAAACTGCTTGAAATTGTGATTGCATTATTTTTCATAGCATAAGCCTATAGCTTGGTCAGTGACTCACTAAACTCACTAAACATGATTACCATAATGTTCATTTATCGCACAATAACATTTGATTTGATGAAGTAAAATAATCAGTTTGTACACAAACACGTTTTGAAATACATTACTGCATGTTTTAAAATATCATTCACTTTACAAGCATTGTAAAAATGCATTTTCAAGTTTATTTTGAAGTCAAATTTGTCTTTCATTAAATCAGAAGCATGAAAATATTCCTTGTAAATGCTTGGAAAGTGCTTGAATGTGATTTAAATTAATAAATACAGCAGTTTCAGGATGTATGGCCAAACAATATTTTTTTGCTATGTTTTAAATTTCTTCAATTACTTCAATTATTTGTTAAAACTTAAACACTAACAATTTAGATTAAGTGTAATGAACATATTGAGTAACAAAATCAAGGAAAGTGGAGCTGAGACTTTGTCAATCCAAGTCAAATCCACCTCTGAGGTGGGATCAGAATGATCCTGAAATTTTGGTATCAAGTTGATCCTGATATCTGACTTGACTTTTGAAATACCCAAATCAGCCTTTTATCTGGATTCAAGGGAGGATTGGATTGCCAGAGCTGAAACCCATCTTCAGGATCAGGATTCTCTGGATCTGTGTTGAAATACCCAGTTTTCAGATCAGATCTAGATTTAATCCAATCCGACCAGGATAATCCTGTCAGATCACGTTTGAAACTCCATGACAAGGTTTTTTATTCAGTTTTTCAGTTTGCTGTTTTTTATTTCAGTTTAGGTTTAGTTAGTCCAACAAGTGTTTAAGCAGTTTAAGTTCAATTTTTATGTGGTTTTAGGTTTAGTTTTTCAGGTATTAGGAGAAAAGCCTTGATTTGTAGAAGCTCAAATCATGAAATTCACTTTAAGCTAATCTTCCTCTTGCGGCCCGTCATCTCAAGAAGTCAAACTGAACAGGATGCAGTGATCGAGGGAGAAAACGAAACAAAAACGAAGCTGATAAGTTAGTTTAGTTTTGCATTGTTCATTGTAGTTTTTATTTAGTTTTCTTTTCTTTTTTTTTGCTTTCTTAGTCTTAGTTTTCGTAAACTATGAGAACCCTGGCATGCAGACGGCTCAGTCCCTTTCATGGTCTGTGGTCCAGTGTCCTGTCCAGGTGTAGCCCTCTATACAGGTGTTTATCAGTGTGCACCACCGCACTGTCATTCCTCTGCATGTTGACTGAAGCCGCTGAAGGACAGGCCTGGACCAATTCCTCAGGTTTAATGGTGTTTATAAGGAGGAATTTCTGTTGCTCCAATTTTCTGACACTTGATTTTTTTGTTGATTTCTGATTGTTGCTGTTTTCATTTTCTATTTGTGACCATTTTGTTTTCATTGTACGTTGGTAATTTTGTTTATTTTCTGTGGTTTTTTTTTCTATTATTGATACAGTGTGATGGGAATTAGTTGTTTTTGTCTGGACCCCAGGACGACTAACAACCAATCTGTGGAAGCTGAAGAATAATTGATTAATTTTCTTTTTTAGAAAAACGTGTTGTTGTGGTTTTTTCATTTTTCCACATGTGATCTCAGCCTGTTCCCTCCCTCGGTTCTGAGGGTTCAGTGAAAACCGTCTCACCTTATCATCTTGTTCTATATGTTGTGAGCAATTGCAGTGCAAAGGTGTAGTGTATGCCTTATCCTCTCTTATCCCCTCTCCTATCCCCGTCCTTATCAGCGCTGCAGGGAGAGCAGGGATTAACCAGTCCTGCTCAGGAGAGGCTGAGTGCAATAGGAGGAGGAGGCAGCAAACTTTAATACCTTGTAAATTCCACATTCTTATCTGGTTCCTGGCTTTTGTATCAGATCCACAGAGTTTGCTCACTGTGGATGATTTATGCTGATACCAAGTAGGTCAAGAGAGCGGAGAGAGGAGGGGACCTCCATCAGGAGAGGATGGAAGGACGACTGGTAGAGAACGAGCAGAGGAGGGTTAAAAAGGTGATTTAGAGAGACAGTGACTGCGTTTACATACAGTACCCCGGTTTTGATCAGAGTTTTTAAGTATCCTGTTTTTGTGTTTGAGCATGTAAACACCATTTCCCGATTTCAGAAATCGGGATAAGCCCATATCCCGATTTTAAGAAACCCGATTTTGCTGCCTGGAGGACTTCGAAAGAAACCAGGATACTGGAGCATGTAAGCACCATACCCCGATATCTGAAAGCCGCTCACCATCTGCGCAGGCACGGCTTCAGCCAGCTGACATAACCGTTACAATAGATATGTTACTAACAAAATGACGACGACAACAAGAGCATATTTCTGGAGTGACGAGGAGACTATTTAGTTTTAATATTTTTTCATGCGAGAAACTGTTTAGATCCCCAATGTGTGGTCAGTTTATCCAAATGACGGCTGTTTAGAAGTGAAGCTCCACCGGGGCATCACAGAGGCAGCAGCCGGTCTGCAGAGCTGCTCGGCCGGCCAACCTACGTCGTCACCCCGGGGGATAAAACGATCGCTAATTAACTTACCCGCAGGCTTTTATAGGTTTACCACCGGCTGGTTAAATTCTTTTTAGGAGATAAATGCTGGTCTCATTGATGAAATGTAACAATTGTGGCAGTCGCATTAGTTTGTTTGAATGAAAAGTGAAGCTTCATGTGTGTATTGGACAGAGGAGCAGCGCTACTTTGGGGTTCTGTAGCGTACGGACAGAAATCACCACATTTACATCAATAAATTAATGTTTTACAATGAACCGATCAGTCTGTATTAAATTTTCTTTTCTTTTATTAAAGCAGAAGTAAGCAATCCGGTCGTTTTGGCTAACTTCCTGTCAGCAGATGGAGTTAGCAGTCCCCGCCCTCGTCCCTACGTCACCACATTCAGGCGCATCCCTTGGCTGCACACACAGAGAGGACCGCCCCTTTATGCCGTTCTCTCTCCTCATTGGATAAAGGTTGTAGGATACAAGGAAAGTTTTCTCCTCAGCTTACAGCAGAGCAGAGTGACTGACAGACCCGTGTTTCAGACCAAACACTCTATATAAGTGACTGCTGTTGGAAGATATAACTATTTAAGACTTATATCAACACAAACATTCCGCTTACTTCTGCTTTAAGTTATATAACATGGCAGGGGCACTGGTGTTTATCATGTATATGGGGAAACTGAATAACCAGGTTTCTCTAAGTTCATGTAAACACCATTCGAATTTGATCAAAATCTGGATACCCATCAAAACCGGGGTACTGAAGTCCATGTAAACGCAGTCAGTGACAGTGAAGAAGGGAGAGTAAGAGAGGGAATATCTACAGAAACAGAAAACTGAAGAGTCTTGGTGATTTAGATTTCAAACTTCCTTCACTTTGTCCTGGCGGCAAGAGATAAACGCCCCTGGCTCTGAACGATGGAGCTAAAACAACCCCCCCCCCCCCTCTTTCCAGCCTTTAGCCAAATCGACAACGCTCTAATAAAAACAGTACAATGGGTGCTCAGCTCACCCAAGAAAGCACTGACACCCCCTTCAGAGGAGATTCCAAAAATAAGACCACTCTGGTTCGAGCACTTTGGCACAAGCGCTCGGCGCGAGTGTGAGTCACTGAAGTGAGACACTGTCGCCGGCAGATAACACACCTGTGATGTGGCACGGCTGCCGGTCTGGCTGCGTTTTGATTCTCAGTCCAAGTCACAATGAAAGAGAGAAGAAAATTAATTCTCACATCATATCAAACAAGCAGCCGATAAAACAATGTTAATAATCAAGACGGATGATAATCTGACTGGTTAGACTGTTATTAGGCTATTGAACAGGCGATCAATAGACAGGTATATACATGGGACTGATGTGTAATGATGTGGTGCTGCACCAAAGACATAAACCTAGAGTTTTTGGACTTTATCAGTCTTCTAATCACCGGGCTACTTCCTTCTATTTCATCTTTTTCTTTTCTTTTTTTTGTAGAAACATAATGATCTGAATAGAATCCTCCATTAATTACACATTCTGTATAGATCCAGAGATTAAACAAACATGTAGACTTCTGAAAACACTAATTATAGCAGCAGCAGCAGCAGCCGACGGCACCGATGCTCAGATGTGAGGACGTTGGATTTGTTCACACCGGGCAGCAAAACACCTTTACAGTACATGGAAAAAAAAAAAATCTCACGACAACTAAACTTCTTTCACATCCCAGTGCAAATGGTTTCGAGAGCAGCTGCATGATGAAGATAACGAACGGGGGGAGGAGGGAACGAATGAATGTCGGCTTTGTAATTATCGCCGTAATGAAAAGGGAAGAGATGGCAGGTGATGGCCAAGTCTGAATAGAGCGGACAAGCGGCGGAGCAAACAGGTGGACGGACGCGCATTGTGTTCTCACAAAGAGCACAAGACGGAATATGACGTTTCCTTTGTGTTTTTGTGCCTTTTTTTTTTTTTTTTTGACACATTTAGAACTGTACTATTGAAAATAATAAGTTCCTGAGCATTAAAGCTTTTTCTTAATTTTGACAAGGTTAATGAGTGTCTACGTGAAATTCTGCCAGGTAGAGTTAATAAGCCTCTGCTCCCTGGCTCCTGATCCACAACTTTGAACTATGAAAAGCTCTTTAAGTGATGCTGCTGTCAACAGGTGAGACCACGGAGGCCCGACGCCACCGGCTGCATGCCGTGTGGATCTCAAAACCCCCCGGAGCTAAATGTGCAGGCTCGGTTAAACTGTGACAAATGTTCACTCCAACCTTCCTGACTCCTGAAGCCTCGGGCCGCATCTACACAATGAGCCGGTGTTAAGGTGGAGATCACATATGCTACAAGCAGGAATATAAAACCAAAACACATGTGGTGGCTGCATGTCAAAGACAATGTTCACACACGTTATTCTAATAAATTCCCTCCTTTTTGTGCTGTTTATATTTCTCCTATAGTGTTCAGCGTTTCCCCCTCGAGTGTTTGGATAGATAGCTCCACCTTCATCCCCGTCTGATGGATGTTCAAGCTCCTGTCCCAACACTTCCAACCCAACACTTGTCACTCACCTGGAGGAGCTGTCTGCCTTTTAAAAATAGTATCCAGGCAGAAGCTGAGGGGACTGGCAGGCATAGAGCCTAAGAAAATGGTAAACCAAGATCTTGTTTTTTAAAGGCCCCTGTCTGTTGCGTTGTTTCTATTTTTCAGGATGAAAATATCTTAAAGGTCTCATATGCTACTTTTATTCCGTGTTTTATGTGAAGTTTTGAGGTTTTAAGAATGAAAAACCATCTTAGGGGGCTTTCACACCTACCTCCTTTGGTCCGGACTTTCGGACTTTCCAGATATTTCGGATCAAATTGACAGGTGTGAAAGCTCCCCCGGACCACGGTCCGGACTAAAGACCGAGTCTTTGGTCCAGCCTCAGGAGGTAGTCTCGGTCCGGACTATCCTGGACCAAGGTCCGCTGCTGCGTAGTGTGAAAGCATTTTTTTGGAAGGTTCGAACTATCAGACCAAATACAGGAAATAACGTCAGATTCGCACGTGCCGAAAAAAGTAAATAAACAGGAAAAAAAGGAAAGAGGAGCCGCGGCAACCGGCGGCAACACTTGGGGAGAGGAGGAGATCATATTATATCCAGATTTGGTCAGAGGGATGGGTGTGTCAGTGTAGGCTACACTTGTAAACGTTTACACGGAATTAAACAGTAGAGTGTTTAATATAAATCCCCAAACGATACATGGATTTTTTTTAAATATAGCCTATTTTTTTTTATATATTGACCCGAATATTTTTTTTTTCCGCCGAAAAGAGTCTGAAAAAGACGGATATTTATCAGCGGGTGACACCAAACAACGTCTGCCCCAGCAAGTCAGAGCTTTTATTTCTCTCACACACAAGTGACCTGGAGAGATGCAGCCGCATCTGACAGGAGGATCGCGTGTGTGTGTGCGCATAGCGTGTGTGTGTGTGTTCCCCTCCACTACACAAAACAGCTGATCGCTGATCGCTGCCACTCTGATCAATGAGAGCGGGACGCAATCCTCTTTTTTTCTCCCCTTTCATCAGCTCTAAACTCACTCTTCTGCACCGCGATTACAAACCACGGCGTGCTTTCCAGCAGTAGGCTGTATTTTTCTTTTTTTACACATATTTTTATTTAATTTTTTTCTGAGCACTTTCTATGCGCTAACGTCAGACGCACACTCATCCGTCATGACGTCGGTAGATCCTTTAGTCCGCTGTCAAATAGCAGTGTGAAAGCGAACTTTACTGAACTTTATGGAAACAATGTAACAAAAAAAAAAAAAAAGTCCGGACCTTGGTCCGGACTATTAGGTGTGAAAGCGCCCTTAGTGTAGCTTTATACCACTGTAATTCTTCTCTCTGGAGCTCTAGAAACAACAGGTTGGTGTCAGCCAATCAGAAGAGAGGAGGCTCTGAGTCTCTCTTCTGATTGGCTGACTGTTTTCTGAGTGATCCAATACAAAATAGAGCCGATTTCAGAATAAAACACTCTTAGAAACGAAATCCTGCAAGTTGTTGCATGGTGGGTCCAGGTGATGAGGAGGCGGGGTTTTGTTGTGACATCACAAAGTGACAGGAAGTCCTGATGGCTGGTTTTAAGGCTCAGTTTCTGAATACAGGCTGTGTGCATTTCTCTGTGGACTGAGGCTTTGATACTTTCACAGTACTAATACAGAACATAGAGCTGGTATGAAATTCAAGAAGACATCAGCAGCTCACTTTGTTAAATATAATAACTTCAAAAGATTTAAATGAAATGTAATAAGAAGTAGAGCCACAGGGCCGTGTGAGTACTTTTTATGCAGCTATCGATCAGCGTCTGATTCAGCTGATGTGTTCATGTTCATATAGATTATGAACTGTTCAAAGATATTTGATATTTACATGTGTTGGTCCTGTCAAAAAAGCTTTTACATCATAATCCCTTAGACACACACACATGAGACGGGGTGTTTTTTACCAGAAAACATTTAAAAGACATGACTCAATGAAAAAGATGGGGAAAAAAAACATTCTGTGAACCCTCTTAGATCTTAAACCTGTTCTAGTCTATTCTGGTCTTGACGACTCAAACCTCTTTACAATACATGTCACATTCACCTGTTCTCACAGGGATGGACAGCAGCAGTTAGGGCTGAAAGACACCTCAATTTGCACCAGGAATAAAACCACTGATCGTCTGATTGGTGATTGACTCCACAGGAGGTGGAAGAAATCCATGTGTAAAAAAGAAATAAAATGAATAAAAACAGCGTCCCCACCCTCCTGTGGAGTACTGAAGCAGTCGTGGTGACCAGCTTCTCACCAACACACAGACTTTAACATTAATTTGTCACTTTTCTATATTTAAAAACAACCATCTGTGGTGCATCGCGCCATCTGCCTGAATGGAAAAAACAACCTAAACTTAACAGATATTATTTTAAAAAGAGAGAAACAAAGCTTTCTAATTCGAGCACAGCATCATGAAGTCAAACTGCAACAACTGGTAAAGTTCAAACGTTTGTTGGTGAAAGGCGTGAACAACCTCTGTCTCATAGCAACAGAGCAACAGAGCAGCAGCAGCAGCAGCAGCAGCAACACTGTGATCCTTGTGCCGGTGAGATGAAGATAAAGTACAGCATCGTATACATCATTACAGGCTGTTTTGCCGCCCGCCACGCATCCGACTACATCACGTCAAATAAAAATAAAAAATAAAAATAAAAAAATAAGTCAGCTATAAATAACCTGACCTGGATCAAACTACCCCACACCATCTTTGACTATACCAGAGTCGAACTCCTGCAGCTCGGAGAGCGATCGGCTCTGGATGCATCTCGTTAGCACGGCCCACTGGAGGCCTGTGCTACTTCAAACACCTCCACGCTGCCGCCGCCGCCGCCACCGCTGCTGCTGCTGCTGCTGAGCCTGCTGCTGCTATAAATAGAAACCAATCTGCAACCCCACCTAATGAGCACCATCCACAATCCACTACGCCGTGAGTGGAGTGTGTGTGTGTGTACGTTGAGATCCAGCTGACCGTGCTGTTTTTTTGATCATGGCTCTGCTGCAAACTCGCCGCTCTGCCAAGGACCGTGTGTAAGTGTAAAAGTGGGCGTGTGCATCGGGTTCTTTATATCTTTCCGTTGCTAAATATAGATGAAGCGGTATAGTGAGTCGCCTTGGCAGGATGAGCGCAGCACCACCACCACCACCGGCTAATTGTCCTCTGTCTCCTCCCATCTTTGCTCTCTCTTCTTTCTCTGCTACAACTCTTCTGCTCGTCTAATGTTGCTGAGCTGTCACACCTTCAACACCTTCCATATGTTTCTGCACATCTACTCTGCATCATAATCAATCATCGTCTTGTGTGTATTGTATATGCACGGTAACAACGACTGTATTGTGCACAACTTGGACAAGAATGCCTTTGTTTGGGATCAATAACATGGTGTAAGTACATGAATTATGTATAAGACTGACATCTGAGATCATCTAGTAAACGTTTCCAGAAACAATGAGTTGTACTGTGGATTCAGTAAAACGCCTCGTTCATCATCAAATTAAGTTTCTTGTGAGACAACTCGAAGGTATTAGCGGAGCTCTCAGCGTGCGGCGTATTAAGGCCGACACACACTGTTGCAGTTTAAAGAACAGGTGCTGATTTCCAACTGTGCACGAGTCCAATCATATTCTCTGATAAAAATGAAATGAACTGCAAGGAGGGCGGGTGTCGGGCTCATTAACGACTTCAAAACAGATTCAGCGCTCAGCCCACATCCTCGTACTTACAGCAGCACAACAGTTAAAGTTAAAGACAACAATGCATCTTCATCTACTGTATCTACAGTATGTTCAGTGTTGATTAAAGGAGCTTTCACGCCAACCTCATCTGGTCCAGATTATCAGACTTTTCTGTTTGTTCCAAACCAAATTTAAAGCGCCACCAGACAATGACCTGAAATCTGGTCTGACCTAAAGATGTGGTCTTGGTCCGGACCAAACGAAACCATAGTTCAGAGTTTTGCACTGTGAAAGCTTTTTTTTTTTTCCCAATGGTTTGGACTTATTACACCAAGATCATCAGGCACGCCGGTCTGGTGAGTAACAGTGAAATGCGCCCCCGCTGAAACACTTTCCCCACTGGTATTGCAGTAGCCTATATGAAAAATTTGGTAACCCTTTAACTTACAGGCCGCAAATTATGTGACAATGTCAAGAAATAGACAGGAAATAACAATGAATTGTGTCATAATGTCTAGAAATAGCCTAGAAATAATGGTCAATTTCATAGGAATGTCGAGAAATATAGCCAAGAAATAACGATTGATTCCGTAGAAATAGCAACATATGGAAGTTTCAAAGGAGGTTAAACCGAAAGCAACTGGACTTTCGATTTAACCTCCTTTGAAATACTATGACCTGGGCAAATGAGAATATGCACCGGCTTACTAACATATGGAAGAAAAACTCTGGTCTTTCCCACAAATTTCAAAGCATGAAAAGCATGTGTAAACTTTTGCCTTTATGAAAAACATAACATTAGCCTACTATCAAATTGGCCGTTACTTCGAGGCTATTTCTTGACATTATCAAGTTGAATTAGTGGCCCGTAAATTAAAGGGTTACAAAAAATTTATATCATTACAAAAATAAAGACCGGTTTTCGGTACGAACCAGTCTACTGCACACCCATGGTTAGCCTACAAACATTAGCGTACACACGCAGCATAGCTTGCAGTCATCTTCTCCTTTCCTGCTGGCAACAATAAAGCCTCCACATGACCAGTCCATATTGAACATATGACATAACATCAGTGATATAACAGTATAATTGTCACTGCCACGATGCGAAGGATTCATTTTCCTAGATCGCTACGTTGCTAACAAGCTAATTTGAGGAACGCTTTGGTGATGTTAATACGTCATACGCACGGCTGTCTACAAACCAATCAATGTCAAGTGTAGGGAGGCACAGCATACGTAGGTCATGAGGACAGGTTGTGAGCGTGTCATAAAAAGTTCTTTCATGTGAGTGAAACCAGAACGAACCAGATCAAATGTAAACGATGAAGCAGAAAAACAAACCTTGGTTCAGACTTTCACGTCCATTCAATGCTGCTTATAGTAACATTTCTCAGACCTGATAGGCTACTATAGTATGTTAATTATGGTATATATTATTGAACAAACCTTTCTAATTACCACTGAAACAGATATCGCAATTCAGATAACACTCAAAATTCTTTCTGCTGCTGGATCACATGACACAAAGACATAATAATATTACCTGTAGTTACTCTGAATGCCGAACAAACAGATCAAATAAAGGAAAAGAGATATATGAAGCTCAGGGTAATTATGTGTATGTGTGTGTGTAGGATAACACTCCACACACACACACACAGCTCTTTTCATTTCCAGTCAGCTCCGCCCTGTCATCCTGGTCGCTCTGGCTCCTCACATTTTTCTCTCTTTGCATAAGTCTATAAAAACACAGGAGCTGCTGTGAAGACGAACACCAGAGTCTCTCAAGTGCACTGAACCTGTTTTCTTTTTATTTCCCCCTCAGGTTCAGAGAGTTCAGTCACACAGAGAGGGAGAGAGAGAAATCACCAGAAGGTACAGAAATCTCTCAGTGCATGATCTTTTGCATTATTTGCCCTGGGGTGGGTTTTATAGCCCACCTGCCCCCCCTCCTCCCTCCCTCATGCCTGCATCAGCTGAAATAGCTTCGACTCTTCCGCACTGATATTGAAGTCTGCGTTCGCCGCCGGCTTCTTCTCCGTTCCTCTCAGTCAAGACTAACATTAGTTCTTCTCATCTCCGCTCGTGTGGTGACATCTGATTGGCCGATCGCTGGCTGATGCCCCAGAGCTTACTTTCCCTCTCTCTGTTTCCCCCTCTCTTTCTTTCTCTCTGTCCTTTTCAGTGGAGTTAGTGTTTCAACCCTTCAGTAATTAGTGCAATCGTGGCTCAGTAGCCGCAGATCAATGGCGCTCGGTCCCCCCACCCCCCCACCCCCCCCCCCTACTGGGAGCGACACTTCTGGGGGCCGATCCACACGTCTTTCACACCAGGGGAACGTGACACAACAGACGGCCTGTCAGCGCCGGTCACACACGCTGTCACACACGCTTCGGAGGGAAGGGAAATTATAGTGATCAATGTAGGAAAAAAAAAAAAGTGGCTTGTTTTCAAAAAATGCTGCAGAGCTGGGATCTGATCTGAGACAGGCAGAGGGTCATTATGCTGCATTTACATGTCTGGACTGATTATCTGTGGGAATCTGCCGATTTCATTTCTGCAATATTGTACTTAACCCTGCTGACATCACTTGTCAGTCACACAGAGGCCGATGTGGACTTTGTGCCTTTAGTTATTTCTTTCTTTTTATTGCATGTCTGCAGAAATGTATGTCTGTTGCAGCTGATTCCAGACTGAAATATTATCTGTTTTCCATAAAGGGGAACTATGCAAGTCTGGTCGCTTTTGTTTCCAACGAAGCCGGTGAGAAATCATTCAATGGAGCGGTGAATAACGTTATTTATCGTATACAACTTTATGGTGTGTATATTTGTAAATATAATATAATAAACATAAACAAGAGATTACGGGTTACGGGGTGCGTTTGTGTGGCGGTGCTGCAGAGATGAGAGCTGGGACACCGGGTCGGAGGCTCTGATCTTACAAGGTTGGTTTTCAGCCAAGAGACGCTAGGTGGAAGGCAGAGAGCCTCCATTCTCCCTGGAACTAGTTACAAGTCATTTACTGTATTTAACCATCACAAATACTCTGAAGCTGTTAAATTTAGGCATGTGCATGGTTACCCAAGTACTCAAGTAAGTAGACAATTTTGCTAATCGGTTATGAATTATTACCCAGTTAACCTAGGATTTAAAAAATGGCATGTTAGAGCACAGTCTAGCCAAGCGTAATATCAAACTACATAATCATGCATGGTTTGGGTTTTTCATAGTGTTTCGGATCAAACAACATGGTTTTTTGCTGTAAAAGCATTTTTGGATCGAACTTTCAAACCTTTTTTACAAGAATGTGTGGTGGTTCCCTCGGGGTAAGCTGTAGGGAGGGAGACGATAGGTATCATCAAGTCTGTTAGAAAATACAGAGATTCTGAACCCTTCCCAGTTATTTCCTGAGACGATGCGAGGCAGAGAGGAGTGACGTTGCCAAAATCTAGTGTGGACGCAAAGAAAAGAAAAGTTTTCCCGAGGCAGCTGGGAGCGCATTTATGCCCCGGCATAAAGATGCACATCTGCCCCATATGGGCCTCTTAAACTCTATACTCCACCTGATATTTTGTCTGACGACGCTGTGTGTCTGACGGACAGAGCGCATTTATGAGTCATTCTACTTTTATTAAAGTAATAGTTACTCGAGTAAGACCAGGTAAGGTTACTCTGTTACAAAATGACTGAAAATGCCCATGCCTACAGGTAAATTAAGGTAAAAATGAAGCATAGTTAAGGTAAAAATCCTGCATAGTTCCTCTTTAACTCCAAGATCCACTGATTGAGCGCATAACGAAGAGACTCAATGACCATGTTACCACAGAGGAGCAGAACTCAGCTCTTTCATTGCACTGATGTGGCGTCGCTGAAGCATAAACACTCTGTGACATTTGGTCTGATTTGGACATTGGTTCAGGGGGGGAGGAGAGGGAGGGGTAGGGCTCCTCCTCCTCCTCCTCCTCCTCCTCCTCCTCCTCCTCCTCCTCCTCCTCCTCCTCCTCTTCCTCATGTCAAAATATAAATACATGTTTGTCTCCTGACAGGAACTACTCAGGAAAAAAAAGCAGAGCGTTTGCTGCCAGTCGACATTAGAGTCACAATTTTACACCATAGCTTCAGAGAAGCAGACTAAGAGCAATAGAGGAGGACGGTACCAGCTGCTCTCACACACACACACACACACACACACACACACACACACACACACGCACACACACTGATAAAGCTGAACAGTCACCAAAGGTACTGAAATAGCGTTTTAGGAGACGATAAGTGAAGGACACATTCTGGGTGAATCGTTTTAAAAAGCTGTTTCCAGTTTCAGTTTTTTTTATATATTTCCATTAGCTGAAGAGCTTTAGTCACAGGACAAATGTTTCATCCTGAATCGCTTGTTATTGTCTAATGTTTTTGTGGGATGGAAAACGTTCCGTCTGACCTTCGACCCCCCCCCGGGGTGCGATTTGATGAGCTTTTCGTTTACTGTTGAGCTGCGTTACGCCGCTTAACGACCGTTGTCTGGCAAACACACACACACACAAGAGCACGAGTTCAGCACGTGGTCGCTGTGAAAGTTGATGTTTCAGTGAAAACTCTCCTGTGGACATTAGATGTGACGTTAATGTCACGGAAACAAACCGTAAGGATCAGCATCCTGATGGGTACTGTGGTTACCACGGAAACGGACCTACTGATCTCCCAAGTGTGCAGGACGCAGACTTAAAGGAATAGTTCACCAAAAAATGAAATGCAGTCATTAGTGACTCACCCTCATGCTGATGAATACTCAAGTAGGTACTCAAAGTCTATCTGGAGACCCCCGAGGGCGGTTCATATTCCGAAAACTTTGCATGTGAGTCAATAACGCCCGACACAAAAAGGTCCATAAAACTACACAAAAACCTTGTAATCTTCCTCCATACTGCTCGTCCACTGCAATCCAAGTGTCCTGAAGGGATACAGTCCAGAGTTTACTCGAAACGACGTCATTTCAGACATTTTTTACAGTGTAGTTTGTGTAGTTTTATGGACGTTTTTGTGTTGGGTGCTATTGACTCTCATATATAAGGATTTCGTTGGACTACGAACCGGCCTCCCGGGTCTCCAGATGCACTTTCAGGAATAAAGTATTCATCAGCATCAGGGTGAGTCAATAATGACTGAATTTCATTTTTTGGGTGAACTATTCTTTTAACCCGCCAAAATAAAACCATCTCTGTTAACAGCTATAACCCCTCCCCCCCTTCTCATAAAAACACTACATCTGTCTGTGAGACATTCAAAGAACATGTGTAAATTGTAGCATTTCCTTTATGTTCGGAGTTTGGAGGATATCTGTAAGTTGCAGTGTGTGCCAATAGAGTCTAAAGCGGACAGTCAGTTGTTCTGGTGTATGTGTGTGTGTGTGCGTGTGATCTCCATGCATCATATCTGTGTCTCTGCAGAGCAACAAGACAATGAGGATAATTACCTGGAGTGTAACGTCCTCAGATCGTCTGCCAGTCGTCAGCGATGAAAGCCTGCCATGCAAAAAAAAAAAACAAGACAGAAAGAAAGAACAAGTTGAATCAACCATCAGTGTCATACAGGAGAAGGTTGCGGGTCAGCGCCCGACCACATATAACGTAACCACGAGTGGTGGATAATTAGAGAGGAGTGTTTCTGATTGGTGCGTTTGTCTACATCAAAGGGAGATAAGTGGGAAACGAAGCAGCTGGGCCGGTTTGACAGGGACGGACAAAAGCAACAACAGCAGCTCTGAACACACACACACACACACAGACTCGGTCACATGATGGATTCAGCTCGTATGTGCAGCAGAGACTCCTACAACAACACCCTGTGACTTTCAGCCCAGCAGCCTGATGTTTGTTCATTATCGGGAACATGTCCTGATGCAAGAGAGAGAGAGAGAGAGAGAGAGAGAGAGAGAGCGCCGCTCGAGCTCTGAGGCATGCTGGGAAGCTGAGACAGGAGAGCATGTGTGTGTGTGTGTGTGTGTGTGTGTGTGTGTGTGTGTAATTCTCAGTGCTATACTCTCTCCCAAACAGGCAGCATCAGACGGCTCAGTGTGAGGCTGCAGCAGCAATAAACAGCTCTGCAGGATGAATCAGTGAAATGGGATCACAGAGTGACACAGAGCATGAGGGCCATGTAGGCTGAACACACACCGCGTTATATACTGTTACTGTATGTACGTTCTGTGGGATAAAGAGGCTGAAATGTTTATTTAAAGGGATAGTTCACCCAAAATTCAACTTTCACTTTTCGACTAAGAGCTGTGAGAATTTTCAGAGTCCTCCGTGCCTTCTCTGAGTTACGGGGGGGTCCGCGCAGCAGTATTTGTCCATATAATGGTTGTGAATGTGAATGATACCACTTTTCTTCGTCCAAAAAGACACACCAAAAAACATCCAAATACCTCCATATTGCTCGTCTGTAACGTCCCTCTTGTATTGAAGCCCCGACATGAGAAATTGTTCCGAAAAAAATTAAACAAGTCTGTGTTTTAAGCTTGTTTGTAGCGGAAGCTCCCAGTGTCTCAGTTCACTGCTCTTAGTCGACATGAGGGTGAGTAGATAATGAGTGAAATTTTAATTTTGGGTGAACTATCCCCTTAAAGGACATGTGATGTTTGTCTCAGGCTGTCGGACGTGTCGGTCCTCTGACTGAGCCAGGGTTAGGTCTGATATTTCATATTTCTAACACATAATGAAAAGGGGAAACTTTTTATTTCAGGGATTTCAGCTGTGATTATAGACAAAGTCATTTCTTCTTTTCTGTTGTAATTGAAGTGTTAGCGTTGAAGTTGAAGTGTGGGCACTGGAGGAAGTGGAGCGTAATCACTGAAAGCAGGAAAAGTCTCAGCTGAAGAATCAGGAGTGAGAGCTGCGTGAAGCTCTGGTTTTGATTTGAGAGGACTGAAAGCAGTTGAACCGTCGGCTCAAGTGTCGCATGAGGCGAGAAGCAGGAAAAAGACTCGTTCAGTCCTGATTTCTGCAGAGGAGCTGCTTTGATTTTACTGGTTGGCTCTTTTAGTCTGGTCTGGAGTCCACACGAGGCCGGAGCTTCATCCTCGTATTTCAAGTGGATCAAGGAGGAGTTTTTGTATATAAAGAGTCTCCACTCTACCTGTACAGACAGGGAGCAAATGTTTCTGCTGATCTGACAGGTGGAAACACGCTGATGCCGACATACTGGCTTATTTAGGGATTGGTTTAAAAGTAATATTGATAATAATGATGATAATAATGTTAACTACAAGACAAAGAAGAAGATGAAGAAAAAGAAAAAGGATGATAAAAAATCAACAATACTAAGACAAAGAAGAACAAGAAAAATAACAACAATAGGAAAAGTAGGTAAAGAAGAGGAAGAAGAATGACAATGAGAAAGTGGAGAAGATGAAGAAACACTACAATAATAAGAAATAAAAAGAAACTATGTGGATATCACTTTGTACCTGAAACCTTTCTTAGTGCAGCTCTGTGGTTATTTTGTGATATGGAGATAAAAGGCAATGAAATGAAAAATCCTTCAAATAATGAAAAACAGTGAAATCATGATGCAACCAGACAACAATATCTTTAATGATGAGTCTCTAAAAGAGTCTTGAGAGGACGCTGAGTTCTCTGCTCTAATTCTCAACAGGAGACAGTCCGTACTCTTATTCTCCATCCAGCTCAGTCCGTTTACATTTACAACGAAAACTTAACACAATAACGTCCATAAAACTACAGAAAAAACCTTTTAATATTCCTCCACACTGCTCATCCACTGCAATCCAAGTGTCCTGAAGGGATATAGTCCAGAGTTGAAACACGTCATTTAGGCAAGTCCGGTCACATCCGTGTGCATTGCGTGCATTGCGTAAACCGGAGAGCGCACCCCCGGCAAATTCAATATTGGACTGTCCTAAATTATGTCGTCTTGAGTAAACACTTGGATTGCAGTGGACGAGCAGTGTGGAGTAATATTAAATGTTTTTTGTCAATTTAATTTTTTTGGTGAACTATTCCTTTAATATATGTTTAATTAATTCTTTCCTGCATTGTCAACCACTTCCTGTAATGTCTCTATGGTTACCATGCTGCCCAGAACAGTGAGTTCAATTAACAATGAGCACAGTGAGTCAATCAGCCAAACAGGAGCAGGGCTCAGAGCCTCCTCTATTCTGATTGGCTGACACAGAGAAGATGTTAAACCACACTCTGATGTTTTTTCATTCTTAAAACATTAAATAAATCTTCTCATAGATCAACATGTCAAACAAAACTTGGCCTTTAAAGCTATGACACACTACACTACGTGATTTCAACTATGTCACAATCCACAAACTTTCAACTCCCAGAAGGTCAAAACACTCAAACTGATCATTGTAATAACATTTTTTTTTTTTTTTAATGTACGACTACTATAGAAAGGGTTTGTGAGCCAGTGTTTGGTCCTGAAGGTTAGCCTTGGAGCGGCAGCACCTCGTCGTGGAGGTGTGTCAGGAATGGATGGGCCCATATTGGAATCACTGATCAGACATCAATCAACAACCGTCTGTCAGGTCGTTCATCAGTTAGAGCGAGTGGAAGTAAATGCTGAGTTCATTTGTCTTCACTGGACTCAGATGAGAGTGTGACGTGCCAAAGACTTGAGCAAACACAAGATGAATAGAGCTGAACTGCACTGACACACACTGATACACACACACACACACCTGTCCTCCTCAGGCCGTTCAGCTGTACTACCTGCCGAACTGCTGCTCGCATTGGCAGGTAATCTGTTACAATTACTGCCACTGTATTCTGACCTTGATAAAGCTGTTTGTGTTAGAGCGCTAACCGGTGAAGACTTTGAGATGTTAATGCGCGCTGGCATCTGTGTGCGCGCCGGCTCTTCAGCCTCTGTGAGGACCGACTTTCTACAGAGTTTTTGGAAAGCGAGGACGTTCTGAGGACGTCTTCAAAGGACCGTTTAAGGAACCGTTTTGGAGTCAAGACTAGAATTAAGACGAGTTTTCTCCCATCATCTCTGTGGAAAACCAGAAGTTAGATAAGAAAGATAAAGATGTTATCTAAGCTGCGTATTTAAAGGAATAGTTCAACATTTTGGCAAATTGGCCCACTGCCAAAATCCCTACAGTCTTAGGAGTAGGTTTGTTACCTTTAATTGTCGGTGCAAGCTATTTTTAGAACGGCGGAGCAGAGCCGTGAGCTGCTCAGAGCTACGCTACAGAGGCTAATGGGATTTCTTGGTTTCCCTCATCAAACTCATCAAATACACAATCCAACAACTCCACAACACTCTGGTGGACAAGTTGTGACCTGCACATTCACCATACTATGAGATAATAACGGTTTTGCATGAATTTACCTTGAAAACAACTCTGTCTGGTAACGTTCTGTTATTATCTCATAGCGTGGTGGATGTGCAGGTCACAACTTGTCCACCAGAGTGTTTTGGAGTTGTTGGATTGTGTATTTGATGAGTTTGATGAGGGAAACCAAGAAATCCCATTAACCTCCGTAGCGCAGCTCTGAGCAGCTCACTTCCTCTGCTCCGCCGTTCTAAAAATAGCTTGCACCGACAATTAAAGGTAATAAACCTACTCCTACAGTATGACTATAGGGATTATGGCAATGGGCCAATTTGCCAAAATGTTGAACTATCCCTTCAACGTTTTTTGTACCTTTAAATATATAATATTTGTGGTTTTGTGAACCAAACAACATCTCTCAAGCTTCTCTCCAGAGCAATAGGTTGGTGATCTTAGCCTCAAGCTTTGCCTTTCTGTTCCCATTCCCTAAATGCTAAACTAACTTCTACATGAGTTTTTACACCTTATATTGAATTCACTCTTCATACAGAGAAGCACAATCCGTGTATCATTCGTTCATTCGTTTTTCAAAATAAAACCAAAAATAAGAAAACAAAAAAACAACTCTTTTTCTCAGTATTCGTTTCCAAAACTAAAATGAAAAACGGATAACGACTCGTTTTTTCAGTTTTCGATTTTATGCTCAAATGAATAATGGAAAAAAACGGATAACGAGCGTTTCTCGTTTCATGTTTCATGCAATTTTGATCTGAAGTGCAATGAGCCGGAAATGACCGTGATCCGGAAGTGACAGTCTCTGCCTTTACTGCTAGAGCCCGCAAAGTAAAGGATAATGTATAGTTCGGAACCTGAAGGGGTTTATTTCTCCATAACAACCGACCAACTATACATTATCCTGCTTATTACACGGTTTACGAGTGAAATTAATTTGAAACATATGTTGATCAAAATACATGTCAGCCCGAGTCAAAACGTAACCTGTACTGACGTAATTGACTTTCATGGAGACTACTGACACCTGTGTGATAGAATGGCTCACAGAGGTAGACAGGTAGTTTCTGATGCATGGACTTTTGCTGCAGCGGGATCGAGTCCGGCTCCACGCGAATATGTGAAGATTATTTTTTCTTCACTTTATTTTTTTTTCATGTGGCTGGTACGTAGTGCTCACTCACAGCAGCATATTCGCGATAAATAAACCCCGACAGGTTGTATGGAATTTTGATAATCAATCAGTGGATCGATTGATTGATACAGTGTTACAATGTGTGTAGTGGTATCTGTCATAAACAAGAGATTTACTGTTTACGGGGTGCGTTTGTGTCGCGGACTCGCGGTGCCACCGGGACGAGAGGAGAGCTGACACCGGGTCAGAGCTTTTTATACAGTCTATGGATCAGAGGCTCTGATCAGCAGGTTTGGTTTCAGTCACGACGTGGAAGCAGCCTCCACTCTGCTTGTAACAAGTTACAAGTCATTTCATCACACATCTAAAATCACAATTAGTCCGAAGCTGTTTAATGACGGTAAAAGGTAAAATATCCTGCATAGTTTCTCTTTTCCTAGCTGCGCTGATCAGAGCAGCGTCCCTAGCAGCGGTCTGTTATACTTGACGACGGTCGCAGCGATGGACCAATCAGAGAGCAGCATCTGGCCGGTGTTATGGCCCAACTGGTTTCTGATTTAACTGGTTACCGTACGGAACAGCTGCAGCTGTTTTGCGCTTCCGTCACAACACAACATATTACAGTAACAGCGAGTTTCAAGCCACAGTTCACATCTACTGCAGCGAATATGCTGCTGTGAGTGAGCACTACGTACCAGCCACATGAAAAAAAATAAAGTGAAGAAAAAATAATCTTCACATATTCGCGTGGAGCCGGACTCGATCCCGCTGCAGCAAAAGTCCATGCATCAGAAACTACCTGTCTACCTCTGTGAGCCATTCTATCACACAGGTGTCAGTAGTCTCCATGAAAGTCAATTACGTCAGTACAGGTTACGTTTTGACTCGGGCTGACATGTATTTTGATCAACATATGTTTCAAATTAATTTCACTCGTAAACCGTGTAATAAGCAGGATAATGTATAGTTGGTCGGTTGTTATGGAGAAATAAACCCCTTCAGGTTCCGAACTATACATTATCCTTTACTTTGCGGGCTCTAGCAGTAAAGGCAGAGACTGTCACTTCCGGATCACGGTCATTTCCGGCTCATTGCACTTCAGATCAAAATTGCATGAAACATGAAACGAGAAACGCTCCGTTATCCGTTTTCCATTATTCATTTGAGCATAAAATCGAAAACTGAAAAAACGAGTCGTTATCCGTTTTTCATTTTAGTTTTGGAAACGAATACTGAGAAAAAGAGTTGTTTTTTCGTTTTCTTATTTTTGGTTTTATTTTGAAAAACGAATGAACAAATGATACACGGATTAAGCACTTACCCTCAGCAACTTTCATCTTACTTCTTGCGTGTGGTCAGGTTTCAGCTACATAAACACATTTCAGTCAAGGTCAAAGAGAGACTGTTATTCATGAAGGCTGGTTCACCTGACAAGAGAACTGCTGCTTTACCAGTCAAGTCAGTTTTTATTAATAGGCCCTCAAGTCACGACCGATGTTATAACAAGGCACTACTCAAACAGAATAAGTCTAGACTGTAGTTTTTATGCTATTCACAGAAACTCAACAGTTTCCACCATCAACAGCACTTGGAGACAGAGGCGAGAGAAGAAAAGAAAACACTCCTTTTAAGAGGATCAGTGAAAACAGTCATATGATTGTGTATCTGTAATGATTAAGACTGCATTACAAGTAGGGTGTCTGATGAAAAAATATTATTAAATTGCACTGTGGGAAATCTAGATTCTTTTTGGAGCTTGATCAATACAGCAGCTTCAGTTTTGACCATTCTTTTTTAATCTGTCCGACTCGTCCCCGACCTTCTGGGAGTTAAGCACGCCTCCTTTAAAGCTATGTTCACAGTCATCTTGGGGTGAGCTTAAGGGGAAAACAAACTTCAAAACAAGCTGACTGACACAGTCTTGACCTAACTTTGACAGTGAGCAGCATTAACATTCATCTGATGAACGGGAAAACCAATATTCAGTCTGCTTAAGGACGTGGTCTGCTCCACACTGAATCAAAATAATACAGCTGAAGGAGGTCTTTGGGAACCAGAGTTTAAAGAGTTTCATCACCAGCTACATTATGAGGTACACCTGTACAACTGCCTGTTAAAGGGATAGTAGCATACTTTTAAAGTGGGGTTGTATATATCTATAATAAAAACTGTGTTTTTCCTGCACTTTGAAGAGCTGGAAAAAATTATATTATAGCGAACAATGGAACTGTGTATTTTTTTCAGGTAAAACCTCTTTTAGGCCGCGAAAATAGGCCGTTTCTTTGGGTCTGTTCACAACACTATATGTTGTAAATCTCTGGGCAGGGAGTGCAGAGAGTCTTCTACTGCAATTAAAGTACTTAGGGGCTATTTGTAGATCATACAACCCCACTTTTAAAAAATGCTACTATCCCTTTAATGCAAGCCAATGCATTAAAGCATCTAGATATGGTCAAGACGATCAGCTGAAGTTCAAGCCAAGCATAAGAAAGGGGGAAGAAAGGGGAATTAAGTGACTTTGAACATGTCATGGTTGTTGCTGAAGATGTCTTGTTGAGGCCAGAAGTCAGAGGAGAATGACCAGACTGGTTCAAGCTGATAGAAAGTCAACAACATCTCAAATGCCCATTAGTTTCAAACTAAGGTCTACAGAAGAGGATATCTGAGGGTACAACACATCAAACCTTGAAGCAACTGGACAATACCAGATTGGAAAACCGTTGCCTGGTCTGATGAGTCTTGATTTCTGCTGCAACATTCAGATGGTTGAAGTAAATGGAGGTAATTCCTGAGGCTTAATGGCCACAGTGGACCATGGCTACTTCCAGATGGACAACGCACCATGTCACAAAACTCAAATCAATCGTGAGTTCACTGGACTCAAACGTCCTCCACAGTCTCCAGATCCCAGTGCAATAAAGCACCTTTGGGATGTGGTGGAACGTGAGATTGGCATCTGCAATAACCCGACACCTTCATGTCAATATGGAACAAAACCTCTGAGGAACATCTCCAGCACTTCATTGAAGCTACTCCACGAAGAATAAAGGCAGTTGTGCAGGTAAAAGGCGAGATGGACCTGGTTAAGAATGTATTATGGTGAATCTAAGAGGAAATACATCTAGATCCTCAGACTGGAATTGGCTTTTAAATATGGCGCCAAAATCTTTAACCTGGCAGGAAAACATCCTCCACTAGACATGTTCCACCTAAACACAACTTTACCCACAAACCCTGAGTTGTTTGTACTTCAAACTATAAAAATTGGAAAGAATTTCCCACAGGAACAGCAAACACACAGAGACACAAATACCTTTACCACCCTCATACACTTGGCTCTTGCAGCCTATTGTATCAAACATCTGCTCTGAAAAGGATTTTCCACATACAGAAAATATGTTGTTGTAGCAACTGTGAAGGAGGCTGAAGCTGAAAGGAGACACAAAAGTGATTTTCTCAGCTGGAGGGGAAACTACTGAGGCAGAGAGACTGTGGTTGAAGTGTGGAGGAACTTGTTGTAGGAAAGGGCGATGCTTTGGGTCAAAGACTGTTATTGACACCCCACCGCTCCTTCAAGACATGAGTCATTTCAAAAGCAAAGCAACTTAGACAGCAGATGTTACAGTCAAAAAGCTGAATGTTTGTTTGTTTTTTACCCCATGAAAGTCTTTGGGAAGGACGAGTTAGGACGTAGTTTAGGTTTATTTATGAGCTTATGAAAGGTGTTGACCAAGGAAAATGAGGAGAAGATGGAGAAAATAAAAAAACAATCTTGTCTCAGTGACAACAAACAGATGAAAGTCAAGATGACAAACAAAAAACAAACAAAGCTGAACTGGATGAAAAAGCTGAATGTCAAAAAATAAAAGTTCTTAATCTAAAGTAGAGGATAGGAGATAGAAACATTGATGGGAAACTAATAGAGTATGACTTCAGAGGATCTATATAAGCAATACCTCCCCCAATCTCCACTCACCTTAACTTTATTCCTCCCCCTCTCTCATTTACATCAATTGGACTCGGTTCATTTATGAATGGGTGGGTTTGGCCCCTCCCTCCCTGTGGACAGAGCCTCAGTAAATCTTTATGCATGAAGCAGATTGTCTCTTTATTGATGCTGATGCGCTGGTGGACTCAAATTATGTAAATGGTTGACCTGTTTTTTAAACAAAGTTCATCTTTGAGCTAATTTGACGAAAACCACTTGAGTGTATTATTTGTATCCAGCTCAGTGTGAAATGTGTAAATTACAAAGCGCATCTGACTATTTTGATAGCAGCGATTGATTAGAGGCTGTAATTGATTGATGAAAACATGTGTTTTAACTGCCAGCTCACAACAACATGAGACGGATCAAATGTTTATGTTTTTCTTCATCGGCGTTAAATCACAGTGACACGCGAGTGATGATCATGTTCAAACCGCTCATTAAAGAGACAAACAGACGGTCAATATGTTCAATAAAGCTGCAAGCTAATAGCAGAGAGCTTTGTTCAAGAGAGGCACAGTGAGACTTATTGATATACAACGGAAAAGTGTTTGTGTTCATCTTTCAAGTTTTAAACTATATATATATATTTTTTTTTTTAATAAAATGTGGAATTTTGATCTTATAGATTTTGGAATAGATACCAATAACCTAATGTCTTAGATTTGGCAATGACATGACGTGTTTTTCCATCTTTCTTCCACTAAAGAGGAAGGTATGCATATAAAAACTGAGGTATATTTTTTACATTAATCATTGATCATCACTCCTGCTATAAATGCAGATGGCTAAAATGGATGAGAAGTTTGAAAGGAGGGAGATTGTTTCAAGAAGACTTGACAGATACAAGAAAAAAACAAAGTATCCAATGCAGACTGTTGTTGCAAAACTCCACATGCCACTGTTCATTGTCAAAGTCATAAACTTTATAAAAAGAACAAAAAGTCTTTTTATATTCTTTTTATATTGTTTACTAGCCGAGCACCTACTGACTGCTTCTTTTTCTTTTTGAGTGTGCGCGCTCTTCCTTTTTTGAAAGTCATAAACTTTCCAAAACTACTTGAGCCAAAAAAACATACTCGGCTATACATCAAAACCCTCATTGGAGTCTATGGAAGAACCAGCAGTGTCATGATACACTGTGTGCTGAAAGACATCAGATTTCAGCTTCTGTTTCTGAGTTTTGACAGTTTATCAGTTCTTTTTGTTTGTGTGTTAATCCCACGTTTCACAATCCAGTCCAGTCGGTGGCGGTAATGCACCTTTTAAGTTGGTTTTCCTCCCGCCATTAACCCACAAAAGAAGTATATAATTTCCCATGAAAAACTGCCTCAAGGCTCCTCAGGTGCATTTACCTGCTCCTGATTATGTGATGCACAGTGGTCTAGACAAAGTGTTGCAAATTTTTTTGACAGTACAAAAACTTTACACTGACATCTGTGCTGCATTCAGAGGAGTAACTGTACAGACTATTAAATATGTGTTGGAATAAACAGTAAACACCATTTTTGCTTATTCTGGCTCCTAAGCAGCGTCTCTAATAAGAGTTTGAATATAAATATCAATACTGAATAGCACTTATACATAAATGATGAATCCATTTAGCCTCAGTCCTTTTCACTTTTAAATCCTTTTACCTGCAAAGATGTGATTTACTTTTCAGCGTTAATGCACACATCATATGACATTCTATATTCTCCCGTGTCATCGTGTTTTATTCACTTCAAAAGAGTCCATCAGAGTTTGTTAGTCAGAAAAAGACTGGGGGAAATAAAGGGCTAAACTCTGTGACTTCACAGTAAACAAGTGAAACAAGTTTGGAGTCAGCTATAGAAAACCTCCTGCAGAGGCAAACATCACATAGACACCATCAGATGATTCCTACTGCGTCAAAGCCATAAACTGCCAAACCCCCACAGAGCTATGGGTTTGTTTCATCTCTCACTGAGCCATCAACACACACACACACACACACACACACACACACACACACACACACACACACACACAATTACCTCACTCCTCAGAGCCACCCACTGACACTCCTAACCTGAACTCTCGATGCAGAGAGGAATCCATCCAAGTCCTAACTAGCGATTTTGAAGACTCGCCCAAATCTGCTCTTTGATGAATATGTGGCTTCTATAATTGATGTGTGACTCATCAGTGAGGCACAGACCTGGCAACAGACGGAGCTGCTGTGGGTTAAAAGCAGACCCTCCCTCCCTCTCCCAGTGTGCAACGAAGCAAATCCAATGATAATCTTTGTAGGTATATTAAGATTCAGTTTTTGTTGTTTTTTCTTATTTCCATTTAATTAAAAAAAAAGGATCTGGATAATCAGGGTTTATATTCCAGGTTCAGATCAAAAAGACTTAATAATAATTATAGAATGATAGAAAATAAAGAGGAAACATTGGCCGGTATTCAAATAGAAGTTGTAGTAAAGAAACTTCCCATCCTGAGTTTTAAAACAGACATAGTGTAAATTAAGATTAACAAATCCTGACTTTATGAATCCTATCTTATCTCAGGTTAGACAATCCAAAATCTTGGCATCATTGGTAATCCATCTCATGGCCTTTACCTGACAAACAACGTTACTTTCCTAAAGTCAGCCGATGTCTCCACAGCTGGTCACAGCTGCTCGGCTAACAGCTGGATCACGTAACTGCTGCTAATGAACATTTTGTTATCAAACAACAACACATCGTTAGCATCCGTCATGAGCCTCTAATGGAAGAAGATCCACTTGTTGACATCCGATTGGCTGTATAAGAGAAAAAAAAATAGCAGCTATACAGATGAAACACCTTTGCTAAGTGGTGGAAAAGCAAAACGTTTCCTACGGAAGCCCTGAAAGTCAAAATACGTCTCTCAGATAGAAAGAAAAATCACCTGCTGTATCAGGTTAAAGGTCCAGTGTGTAAAATGAGGAGGGGGGGGGTATCTAGCGTTCAGATTCTAGTTTGCAGCGCTCACTCTGGAGTGATGAGGTGAAGATCTAAACCATTTTACGATATGTCTGCTGTTTATTTATGAACACGAAACTCTTGATACACGCTCTCTGGTTGGCTGGATTTTCCATTCGGGCTGCTGTACAAACATGGCGGCGCAAGATGGCTTTGCTATATGTATATATAAAAAAGTAATTATAAGGCTACAGAAACCAAACAAATTAGATTTCATAGTGATTATACACTTATACAAATATATTCTGAGTGATATATTCAGATTTTGAAAATAAACCTTGCAAATAATTACACACACATTAAGTCCAGTTAGAAAAACTGTGTAACCCAATCCAGCACTAACTTATTCATCTGTAATAAGTTTTTTTTTTTTAACTAAATGACGTGCACATTACCATGGTTACCGAACAGTTAAGTAGAGATTCTGTGAAACAACGTGAGACTCCCCATGACTGGAGGTAATGACTTTTATCCCACTGTCCTTTTCAGGTTTCCAGCATTAAAAAGACAAAACACACGCTCCGTCACTCACATGTAACTTGATATTTCTTCTCATTGTGGATTGTGCTGTATGTAATTACAGTGCAATTACACCGAATGGTCATTTCACTATTCCTATTGTTTCCCCAAAACGCTCCACAGAGAAGTGCCCACGTTCTCCTGTCAGCTTCGTCGGATTCTGTCCATTTACTCAGGAACGACCGAAGCATTCGGCCTCATGTACGACACCTCAAACCAGAGTGTAAATTCACACTTTAGACTCTATAAAGATGCATTTAATGACATCAACAATAAACTTTTAGTAGGAAACATCTTCAGAAATAATTGTGTGATAGTGATAGGAGATAAACATCAGCTGTAGCTCTGGGATCTTTTGCTTCGGTCCATTAAAAAAATAAAATAAAAAGGACGGATTGACAAAATTAGAAGCTGTTCAACTTTATGGAGTTTTTTTTTTTTTTTTAATAAAGTCGCATAGCAACAGCAGTTCACCCCCTGAAATCAAACATTTGTTCAGCACCACAGAGGCTGAGACACACTTAACACAATGACTTGGCCACACGCGGGCGGCAGTAATGACGACAGGCAGCTCCGACCTCACGATCCCGTCTACCACCTCCTGATGTGCTCAGCCAATCTGGAAAACCTTGGTGTACTGGACCCCCACGACCCCCTCGACCTCATCCATCCACCCCAACCTCACCCGTCTCTCCTCCTCCTCCACCACCTGAAGATAAAGAGCTGCAGAGACGCAGGTTTACGGCAGCAACAGCCACGTAATGACTGTAATTCAACTTCACCTCCTGGGGTGAGTGAGTAAGTAAGTGAGAAATGTTTAAAGCTTGAATCAATGAGAGCTGGTGCACGAAGGGGGGGAGGGAGGAAGGGAGGGAGGGAGGGAGGGAGGGAGGGGAGGGAGTGACACAATTTGTGGGTCAATGAAAGAGAGAAATGGAGGGAGATCAGGGAGGGAAAATGTATGGGGAGGAGAGAGAGAGAAAGAGAGAGGGATGACAAGAAGAATGGAGAGTAAGCATCGGATGTGACAGGGCTGCAGGGCGGAGTGATGGATGGAAAGGGAAAGAGGACACGCCCCCTTTTATTTATTTATTTTTATTTCAGAAAGTCCCCGCTCGGCTGAATGGTTCCCTGAAAAACTCCCAGATCACATGTGTCACTATACCAGTCACGCCCCACCTCCTCCGATAATACACACAAACACACACTCACACACACAAATGCACGTATATGCTCATCCTCTCGCTGCGAGGACACAGCAGCACCAACACAGACGTTAATTACTGCAGAGGACCAGAGGGCGATCCAGCAGAGACTCTCCCTCAGGTTTCAGCTTTGCACTTTCACTCTGTAAATGAAGTCCACTGTCTCAGTCAGTGTGTGTGTGTGTGTGGTGTGTGTGTGTGAATGTAGCAGGTGTACTAAACTCACTACAACGTCCTCATACACTGACATAACACAGGAGATAGTAGAGTGGAGAGCGTTAATCAGGCTGAAGAGACAGAAAACTGCAGTTTCCTTCAACGGCCTCTCGAGGTCGGCACCAGCAGTGAGTCAGTCCCCATAGACTCCCATGTTAAAATGAATGCTATGCCAAATGCCATGGTTACGATGGATTCCCAGTGATGCCATTGTTTGTATCTGATCATCAGTGTCAATATCTATTAGCCATTGTAGCCTTTTTCGACGTCACAATATGCAAATTAGATGAGTAAATTTACTCCCATCACAAACGTTAGGTCATTATGAATATGTTTCTCATTGACACCATAGATTTATCTCTCACCACTTACAAGCTACAGCCTTGTGAAATCTTGAAATCCATTTTCCTAAATAAACTCTGGCGCCTAGATGGTTAAGATCCCCATTAGCTTTTACTGTACAAAGCAGCAGCTATTCGTCCTTGGGTCTTTTAATTTTCATGAGTGACTATAGGCTACGTACCAAATATAAAAGACATACTTAATACACACTAATACACACAGAACACACAAGACGAACACTAAGCATCAGAATTACAAGCTCTTACATTGAATCATCACAAAACATTACTGTATATCCTCTGTAAGCGAAACACGTTGCTCTTTTAAATCTTGATCCAGTCTCATGTGCGGTATGTAGCCACAATATATGTTGTTTTTCTTTACATGGTTATACTATTGCCACAATACCAGCACCTTGACCTCTGGCGTGCACTGGCACAAATGATGCCATGACCCAACACTGAGAACAGGTGCATTACAGTGTATTATCCACCTGTACTTTTGCTTTAATATCTTGTATTATTTTATGTTCTTCTTTGTATGTGTGCCTTGTCTGGAACTGAAGGAATGTGTGAATAGATGCTCTGGTTGATGGACTTCATGTTTTGTTTAAAAGTAATCTGATCAGATGGAATGTGCCTGGTTTAAGGTGATTGTTGATTGTTGCTGTCTCCCCTAGTGGTCAAGGGCCCTGAGATCTTTCCTAAAAGTTAGGGGGGTAGGTCAAGGGTCATTTAACATCTGTTTTAGGGCTCCTAAAGCTCCAGAAGGGGGAGCCAGGAAAGGCATATAGTATATATATGAGTTTTGGTCCAAGAGCAGGAGATCTCATATTGGCACCAGAGATGCTCGGAGGACTTCTCACATTGGCACCAGAGATGCTCCAGGATTCAACATTTTTTGTACACTGTTATTCTTCTTGTTAATAAACTCCTTTTTTGAATACAAGCGAAGACATGTCAGCGGTAATCCCTTCTTTTCATCAACACATCAATATACCACACAGGCATTCACAAATTACCTGTTTAATATAATATAATATAGGCCCTAGCGGCGCCCCCTACAGTACTATAACGTTCCCCACCTCAGTAGACATCACTCCACGTCGGCTTCATTGAAAACAAATGCACATGACCCGGCGGGAGGGAGGAGGGTTAGTGGCGAAAATATGCACTCTGAAACAGTAGGGGGCACTCTGTGGAGAAAAGAAAAAAAGCAACCAAAACTGTGGCGACCTGACTTACAGAGTTCCCTTTGAAGGAAAAGAAAAATATGCCGCAGTGATTTTATTCTGCCAAACTCTGTGGAGAGACTCTGCACATGACTGTGTATACGTCAGTGTCTGTGAGTGCACTTACTTCTAGAAACAAGTGTGTGTGAATGTGTGTGTGTGTGTGTGTGTGTGTGTTGTTTGACAGGTAAATGGAGCCCTCTCCCTGGGTCTCAGCAACAACAGGCCCACATACTGCGTCCTCCTCTCTGCTCTCCTTTTGTCACTTGCTTTGTTTTTCTCCTTCCTCTCTCTCTTGACCTTCCTCCTCCTCCTCTGCACTTACACACTGCTTTATACTCCACAGCTGCAGGCTTCTTCTGCTTTCTTTTATATTTTGGAGTTTTTCACCTCATTTACCACCCTTCCTCTCTTTTTCCTCCTGACTTCCCATCTCTCTCTCCCCATTAAGCTCTCGCTTGTTGCACTGGACCAGGTTCACCCTCACACACAAACACACAAACACACCACCACGTCCATTCGTTTTACTTCCTTTTCCTCCTCTTCTCACGCTCCGGGGATTCAGCTGCACATTGTCTGAACACTCATCTTCTTCTCTTTATGTGAACTCCTGTTTGAATTGTAGCACCCGATTTTATGCATAATTGGATCTTATGTCATGTGTCATATGCTGGGGTTAAAATAATGAGCTGATTTAAGATATATCCCATAATTGCTGTGGAAGCGTATGGGAACGGAGGTTTATGCAGAGCAGGATGTATATATCATGTGAAATATGGGGAATGATAGGGTTTATTTAAGAGCTGAACAATGATCATTAGGTCTTTAATGTTTTCTGTAGGAAGCAGCCATGTGATTGGTCCCCTGAATCTGAAAATCTGGGAGTCTAGATGAAGAAGTGGGTCGTGGGAAAAATCAACATTAATCCAAATGGAGTCTCTGGACTAGTTGAATAAACAACATCCTGCTGTCACAGACAAAGTTTACTCCACATAATAAAGATCTTTGATGTTCTACCAGATGGTTTCACTGTCTGGTCCAAACAAACAAACAAACTGGCATCAGTGAACGTGATGATCTGAGGAAAAGTGAGAGTCAAGCTGATGTTGGTCAGCAAAGATTTCTTTATTTTTTTTTTCTTTTCAAACCAGTGGTTTCAACTCACAGCGTCCTTGAGAATCTAAAAAAACGCATCCCAAACAATACATAGAGCCAAAACAGTCAATTTTGCTTCACTGTGAATAGATCTCTCTGTCTTTCCTATGGGTTTAAACAACGGCACTGAAAATAAAGGACTTGAAAAAAGTTTCAATAGCACTGAAAAATGAAGACTGGCGTCATTGAAAAAAAAAATCTATAATGTAGTGCAACTTTTTTACATGCAATCTGGAACATATTGTGGAAATATCACTTTTTGAAGGCTCTTTAACATATATCTGGGGGTTTGCCTTGCCTTCTGGCTCCAAAATGGGAGAATTGACAAAAAAAAAAGGCTCCTATAGGTTAAAATCTATGTGGTTTTATCATAGACTGTAAAAAGAATGGACGTAGCGTCCGTGACGTCACCCATTGGTTTTGGGGAGTCGTTTTTGTGACTCAAATATGGCGGCCTGAACAGCGCCATGTTGGATTGGCCGGCCGAGAACCCGCCCACTGGCCTCGAAGCAGCCTGTCCACGGAGCTGCTCGGACCTGTCACTCAACGTTTCCGCGCCCTGATTGGCCAGAATTTTAACCTAATAACAGTAAAACTATAGAGTTAAAAAAAAATTCACCCCCCTCAGAGTGTGTGCGGGGGTAGAAACTATCGATTGAGACGAAAAAACGTTCTGACACCAGGCTTTTAACATGTTTACTGAGGATGTAAAGTCGGCGATTTTAACATGGGGGTCTATGGGGAATGCTCCCTTCTGACACCAGCCCCCAGAGGAATCCGAGGGGATTGCAGTTTTTTGAACGCGGAAGTGAGCTTCACTTCTCAGACCGACAACTGCCCCCTTGGGTTTTATGAGTTGTTCCCTCAGTTGTCTGACAATGATGTAATTAGTTTTCGAAATTTGCATAACCCCACCCCTACCTGGTACCAGTAGAAGGGGCAGGGCAAGCAGGGGTTCATTTGCATTTAAAGGGACAGACTATCTGAACAGGGCTGTTTTGAGAGGATGAAAAGAGCTGTGATGTTTGATCCTTGGGGTATTTTGACAGAAGCATGTCACAGACATGTCTTTAAGACACCTGGGAACTACTTTAATTTGTGGAAAAGGGACATAATATGTCTCCTTTAAAATCCTTTTTTTATGCTATTGTTCCCATTTTCTGTTTAGGTTTTGTTCTCAGTGCTGATATATACATTAATATTAATGTTATTGTTCTTTTTCATGCTTTCTATTTCTAACCAGACATCCAGTTGTTGCCATGGATGCATTTTCTTCAAACCCACTGTGATAGCAAACAACTATATGATGCTGCCCTGCAGAAACATTCAATTTCCTTTCATTTATTTAAAGATGTAAAGCTTCTCTAAAGTTTTACAGATAATTTATGTCCATATGTTTATATATACAGTATAATTAAAAACTCATCAATAAAGCTGCAAACCATGAAAACAGCTGCTCTTCAGCTTTAAAATGGAGTTTCCTCTTCCCACACTTCATCCACACAGCAGAGGAGAAGCTGCTGACCGGTGACCTATATTAACATCATGTTTCCTGTCTTTCTCTCACTCTACCGTTTCTCTAAGAAAAGAAAAACACACACACACACACACACTCCGGAGGCAGCTTCTGATCAGCCTCCACTGCTCATTACACCGCGCTCTCCTCCACATCACATCACACCACACCGGTCGGTCCACGGCTGCCGGGGCCATGCAGCGTGAGGCTTTCACTGTAATTCGCTACATATTTCAGAGCAGGCAGCCCATAAATCATCTCCTGGCAGTCGAGACGTACGAGCGCAGTCACACACTGTGATGCCGCTCGTGTGCATTTGTTGTCGCTCACAACCACCGATCCAAAGGTCAGGCCTATCGAAAGCTGCATTGCTTTCAGCAGCAGCAACCTCAACCTCAACCACAACCACAACACAACGTTTGGAGTATTTCCAGCCATCGCATTCAGGGAAAGGCCTCGGATGGAAGTGTCAGCCGCTGCGTTTGGAATAGCGTCTTTATTCATAATGGGAAAATTAGTTGACACTTTCAATTACAGCCACTGCATTTCATAATTACAACCTAATTAGAGAGTGAGAGGATGGAGTCCGCTCCGCCGTTTGCATATCAGACACTCAGTGACACTGAGAGGGCGATGGGGAAGTATAGGGAGCAGCGGCTCTTTGGAGTCAATCCTACACATTCAGCTGTCGGCTTTGTACATGAGTCCAAATGAATTACATTGCAGTCGCTCATCAGTGGTGACAAGTCTGGGTCAGATTCCAGTGGCGTGTTGGAGGCAGCAGCTGGAAGTCTAATAAAACATATGAGTCACTGGTTGGAAGCCAGGACTTATCAGGAAATGCCGTGTAAACCGTATTTTAAATATATATTCGAGCGAGTCGCTGGGATAGAAATTGAAGACTGGGATTTTCACTTTTGTCTTCTTTGCACAGAGCTGCATCAGTTTTGAAACACCTATAACTTCTTTTCCCGAGGGATAATGAGGTTTTTCCCTCGATGCACCGGGACATTTTATTCCTCCTGCACTCCCTGGGTTTTCCCCTGGGGTCTCCTCCCTGTTGGATGTGCAGGGAAAAAAAAGACGAAAAAAAAAAACTCCAGGGAGGATCTGAATCAGAGGCACGGAGCGACATCGACCCACTCACTTTACTTACTTTTACTTTAATCTCCAGTTTTCTGTTTTAATCCTCTCTCCTTTAAGGTTGAGCCCAGACTGAGGCCGAGGGGAAGTTTTTTTATCAATGTCCAATGTTGCTGCCTGCCACTCGCTGCGAAGTGTAGACCATCAGAGGAGTTTTAGTGAAACCAGTTCAGTTTATATGTGTCTGAATAAAGCTGCACATCTATGTACAAGTAAGGTATGTGTGTGTAAACTCACCAAACAATACACCAAAAGCTGCCTAAGAAAAGCTTCAACTCAACAAAACTGAGAGTAAGAGTTGTCGACTTTGGGTTTTCTGTGTCTCCTTCATCAGCTGTGATCCAGTCTGTTTAACCATCAGCTAATCCTGAAGCTGACAGCTGAGGACTTTGTAAATCGACCAGTTAATTCAAGCACCAATTAGAGAGTTGATCTCTAAGGCCTTGTTCACACTGCCACTCCAAATTGGACTTTTTAGCATCTAAATCTGTGTCTAGTTTGAGTTTTTGACAGTCCGATCAGCCAAAAACCCGCATGGGATCCGATTTTTAACGAATCTGATTCAAACCACATATACGGAGGTGATTTTAAATGCGTTTCTGATCGGATTTCTACAGATCTGTTTGAATGTTTAAGTTGCCCAAATAGGATTTAAAAGTGCCTTCTGCAATGGTGACAATGCAGTTCTGGAGAGACAGAACTGATAAAGTTAATTAAAGGTGCGTTAAATGACCGACACCCATTGAAGAAGTTGCAGCTCCACATTATGATTTGTTCTTCTTTTTTTGTTTTGTTTTTTCTGGGTTCGGCCAGTTATCAATGTGGATAAGGCACATGCAATATGAACACATGCAGATCGGATCTGATCACTTATCAGTCAGTAAGATTGGATTCTGATCAGATTTGGTGCTGCAGTCTGAACATGGCCTTAGTCCATGTTGCTCTCAATTTTTGGACAAGACGGCTGAGACACTCCAACTCCTCTTCACTTGGGCCGTTTTTGTTCTTGACCTCCAGTTGCATTCCCATCTGGTTCAATAATAATCCCAAATCAACACCCAATCTATCATGAGGATCAAACATGAATGGGGGAAAACCAATCAGCGATCCCCCAGCAGCTCCTCAGACCAATCAGGCGCAATTTTACTCTGGGGACACGAAATGGTAATTCAAGGGCAATTAACCACATGACAAGGTGGAGCAGAGGGAGCCGTCCAATCATGGCCAACAACACTATACAGTGTAAATCAATATCATGCTATTATGTGTATTAACCCAGAAATGGTTCTTTTATTTATTTATTTAGGGCAAGAGCAAAAAAAAAGCAGAGTCCAGCTGTTAAAACACCTGCACGCTAATAAACTAATACATACTCTGTGTGAGGGAAATCAGCCGCCCTTCATTCTCACTTAGCGTTTTTAAAGTGAAGCTTTCTGCCCTTAATCTTCTCGCTAAGTGACACGTTTCACAAAAAAACAAGACGTACTTTACTTTACACTGACTGCGGTTAAAAAAATTTCCCACCATCCATCTCTCTGCAGCGACTGACAGCTGAAGGCGTCGGAGGGGAAGGGCCCAGGAGGAGTCGTTACGGCGGCAGATGTCCACTCCTCTCTGACTCTGCATCTTTAACATTCATCCTGCATCACTGATGAAATTTGGAGCGGCGGCCTCCTTAACCTTGCGAATAATGAACTGACACAAACTATTTGGTCCCTCCGCTGCCTGGTTAAATCGCGCCGTGTTTATTCTCGTTTGTGTGTGTTCAGCCGCACATCAACACACAGAAACACACACACACACACACACACACACACACACACTCGCCTTGTCACGGGGTCGGACCACTGGCCGGCTAATAGCTCTCCATATTTATTATTTATGTCAGCGCCAGCGTTGGAGCGCATTAAATCCTGCTCTGTGTACATGTGTGGGTACATGTGGATAAAAGTTTATGGCTGCGTATCTGTCACTAAATCCCCCTCTCTCCCCCCTCCCTCCTCCTCCTCCCACCATCCTCCCACTGTGGATGTGATAAAACATGATATAAAGGAGGAAGGAAGGAAGTTCCCGAGCTCTGAGTTCACAACTCAGAGCTGGAGACAGACGGGGTTGAGATCTACCGGGTTTTCTTTCTTTCTTTCTTCGCCGACTCTCCACCTCAAGATTTCTACAGCGAGTCTCTGCACCGCTGCACTTTACAGGATAAACAAAGCTCAAAGGGACAGCGCCAAAGAGATCGTGATATAAATATGCTATAAATATTTTCATCCTCTCGCAGTTTGGCGTCTCTAAAGCACCGACTCAAACACAGGAAACTGCTGTGAGCGACTGCAGCGAGAAAAATACTGAGGTTTGGATTTTCCTGTCCTGAGCCGACGACCTGAATGATGACAGATAGAAAGATACAAGATCTGCTCGTTCACTTCAAAATGACTCTGTCCCTGTCAGGAGATACTAAGTAGAGGCTTGTTAGTGTTGTGGTCAAGACCACCTAACCCCAGACAAGAACGAGACCAAACCAATGCCAGACCGTTTTCAGACCATAATGTATTCTACGACGGAGTATTAGGGCCACATTGAGAAAACAAAAATGTTCACAGACTGTAAGAATAAAGTCATAGTTTTAGAGGAATAAAGTGGCAATTTTATGAGAAAAAAGGAGCAATTTCCTCCAAGTCCACCTGGGGAATAGATGCATTTTCTTGCATATTCTTTTCAAAGTCTTGATACTGATGACAATGGTGCTGATGTGCCAAAAGATTAAGTTATCTCCTTGTGCGTGAAACCTATACTGTACAACTTCATGAAATGCTCCACGGCCTCATTTTAACAACTTTACTCCTCTAAAACAACAGGTTAAAATATTATGACTTTATTCTCGTAAAATGATGACTTTTTGTTTTTTAAAGGGACAATACACATTAATGAACATCAGTATTATGTGGCCCTAATACTCTGCCGCAGTATTCAGTACCAGTACCAGTACTCATAATAATCACGTGGCTTGATATTTACATATAGATATTTATTCCTCAGCTAAAAAAATAGAAGAAGATCATTTTATATAAAATCTAAACCATATTTAATGTAAAGAAAGTTTGGATTGTACAGAAGAACACAGCACAGAACCTGCTGAAGTCTCCTCCCACTGTTCACACTGGTGACACCAAGTTTTTCAGATGGTTACACACAAGCAGATACTTTAGTACAATAACAGTATTTCCATTATCTTAAAGTTTTTGGATTACAATAAACCAAAGTGAGCAAGTGACAAAGAGAGACATTTGCAGCCGTGGTCTCAACTTGTCTTGAGAAAAATTCCCGAGTCCAACTCGACCGAGGTGGAGACAAGACCAAGACTTTGAAAATGTGGTACCACAACACTTAGGCTGTACTGTATTTACATGGCGGCGGAAATCAAACCAATTCTGACTTGTTTTAGTTTTCTCCTCCCCTGTGTTTTGGACGAGCGCCTCTGCATCAGTACCATCGGCCAAAACCACAGGTTCCTGTTCCACTGAACCACCTGGGTATGAAATTGAATTCTCTGCTTTGCAAACTACACGGGTTATACTTTATAATATTATACATTGGGGGTCGCTCTCTCTTTTTCTTCACTGGACTTCTATGAAACTTTTTTTTTGTCCCCCAAACTCCTCTAATCTGCAGCTATTACTCACAACAACACAGCATTAACATCCCTCTCTCTGCCAGCCTTTCATACACACTCAGTGTCACGCAGCACCATCATCATGTTTCTTCCTTGACACAAACTTTTGCTTCTTAATTAGTTCCACAAACCTGCTTTGTGTCTCAATCCTTAAAATAACGCCTTCGCTCCGTCTTCATTTGGATTTAGTCAATGGACCCAGACAAATAACTTCTGCTCCCGTTTTTATTTTAGTCACATTAAGGGATGACAGGAGTTCATCAAACTCTGCTCCCTAATGTGACTCAGCAGGTTTCTGGAGAGGAACTTTCACATTTTCTGACATTTATCCGCCGTGGTTTCTCATCAGAAAACAGGCGGGGGAAGGAGGGAGGGGTCAACCTTTTGCTCAGGGGCCGTATGAGCTCTGAGATGTTGGACGGTCAAAAATAAAATGAGTGACGCATTTTCTAGTGGGAGACAGCTTCGCTTCAAAACTGCTCCAAATGCAATTTCATCATCTCTTGAAGAAAAAAAAACAAAAAAAAGAAAACTTTTGTCTAAGCAATAAAAAGAAGAAATAGAATTTTCTGGGAAGCCACTTCATTTTTCTCAGTCCTGTTTATTGATTTTTCCTCCCATCAAAAAAAAAAAAAAAAGAAACGTGTGTTTCTCCGTCTCCTCTGTGAGCATGTGGGCTCCTCACTGAATAAACACTCCTTCCTTCTCTTCATCACATCCTCCACTCTATTCATGTTGTTGTCCATCAAACGGGCTGATGCATGCCACCCACCTCTCTCCTCTTTGTGCTGCAGAGAGTGCTCATCCTCACTGAGCACAATGAGCACAAGTGCCAGCCAAGTAATTACATTAAATACATACCGTCCTCTCTCCTCTCTCTTCTCTCTAGCTGCTCCGGTAACCTCCGACAAATCTTTCTCTCACATCAAAGACATCATTGTGCCTGTTTGCGAAACTGCGTGCATCTTTTACATCTGTCTGTTGGGTTTTTTTTTAATCAGAGACTCACAAGTTTTCTTTCAAAGATTGTAAATCTGACTGCTGAGGTGCAGATGAAAAACAGGACGCAGAGGAACTCAGTCAGTCACATAAACAATAAACAGTTGCTCTTGATATTTTCGGGCTGGCAGGGGACCTCCGGTGTTTAGGACGCTACAGAGACACTGACAGAGCTCAATTTTCTCTTCAAGCTCCCAGAAGGCAGCTTATTTATACTTCTGTCCTTCTGCATAATTCAGACGAGCGAGGCCCAAACTGCTAAACCGGCTGTTGTTTGACAGTTAGAAAAAGTGAGGGGGGCACATACCGATACGTCTAAAGAAGTTAAATGATGTCAGTTAGCATGTTATGTGCTATTTGGGACTGTGTTTATAACATTTGTCACATATGGATAGCAGATTTCTAAACGCTTTATACACTGGGGGTGTGGTACTTTAATACTATTTCAGTAACATTTTCAAAACTTGGCATTAGTTTAAAGTCTTGTCTTCCTGTTTCAAGTTACAGTTTAGGTAAGTAGCGTTAGCTTGCCGATAGCACACATTTATTTCAAATATTGGCCTCTCATCTCATTAATAGTATAAATTTACATGTACATTAGGTTGCTTAAACAAACACTGGTGCTCAGACATCAACATAGAGTTTCTTATGTCATTTTAATGGTCTTTTGTGTTGTTGTGGTTGTTTATTTTGTCTTTTACCTTTTATTTAGCTTCTCTAAAAAAAGGAATTCAGCTGTTTAACCAGGTATGGAAGTTAACCACTATTAAAAACCAAATGAAAGATAATTATGATGGAAAGAAAATCGACTCTCAGTACATGTGCTGTCATTAATTAGGTGCAATTACTATTACACGCGCTACATAACACTACATTTATCTTACAAAGAAACCAAGATGAGACAAATTCATGATCAGTGCAGACATCCTGTTAAACAACTGAGATGCTGCAGTGATTGCAACATGCTTGCACATGATTACACTGTACAGAAGTGATATGTAAATTAAAGGTGCTCTTGTTGTTTCTCATTGCTCTGGTTCATATCACATTTTAACGATACCACCGACGAGAACCTGAAGAATCCAGATCGAGAGATGAGCCTGATTTCTCCTCAGGTGGAGTTTGGATATTCAAATCAAAGTTAGTTGTAAATTCTGTCTCTGTCTCTCTTTTCACTCACTCACACTCTTCACTTTTCCCTGGTCAGCTAATTAACGGAATAAAACAGAAAAACCTATGCTAAAGGGCAGCTTTTTAAAAACCGCCAAACTATTCTGGGAAGACTTCTCCGCTGTGAGAACGTGATGACCTTGTGTAACCCCCCCTGATCGTGACTGAGCATATATCTCTCCTCATTTTCTGGTGTTTGGAACAAAGTTAAACTGGGACACTCTGATCTCGCTGCCATGTTGTAGGAAAAGCTACGATTAGCTTTCATATCAACAGGTAAGACAGAAGACAGATGGTTTATTATTAGGAAATACTTTACTGGCATATGGTGGCTGTGTTGGCTGCAATTTGTTCATTATCACTGCCACTAAACACGCAGCAGAACGCACTACAACTTTATTTTTTAGACCTTATGCTAATGTTCCTTAAATTGTTCCTCCATGCCCTGCAAGCACACACATTCCTATCCTAAAAAACGACTAAAATCGTCTTGGTTCAGGTTCATCTCTAATATTTGGCAGCATGACTCAGCAACAGTTGGCAGCAGCTTCTTCTTGCTGCACTTGTTGAAATCTACTGAATGAATTTCCCAGGAGTGTAGCTGAGGCCTCGAGGCAAGATTTCATATGCAAGTGATTGGATATTGAAAAGGTCGATAAATGTAAAAAAAAAATCTAAGCGTTTAGTGATGGAGAAGGTGTTAGTTTGAGGGATCAATCAGGACTTTTCAAGGGGAAGTTTAGGGTTGTGTTCAATGTAGGGATTAGGGGGGTAGAGGGAGGATCAACAACAGGAATTTTTGCGATACCAGATCTTGCATCCTGCAAAAAGATCTCAAACACCAACCAATCCATCCATCCATCCATCCATCTTAAAAACTGCTTATCTGGGATCAGGTCACAGGGGCAGCAGTGAGCCCTAGACTTCCCTTTCCCTACACTGCAAAAACTCAAAATCTTACCAAGAATATTTGTCTTATTTCTAGTTAAAATGTAATTTCTAGTCAAAACAAATGTAATTATACTAAAAATAAGACTCATCACATAAAAAGTAGCTTGTTTTATAGACACTTTTTACTTCTTTTAAGCATATTTTCACTTGAAATAAGTAGAAAAATCTGATAGTGGAGCAAGTTTTAAGTTTTTCTTTCTTATTACAAGCAGAAAAAACCTGCTTTCACTGGCAGATTTTTCTACTTATTTCAATTGAAAATTTGTTTGAAACGAGTAAAAACTGTCTAAAAACAAGTTAATCTTTAGGTGATGAGTCTTAGTTTAAGTGGAAAGATATTAGTTTTGATTTTACAGTGTGGCGACATTGGCCAGCTCTGACTGGGGGATCCCGCCGGGACCCAACGCTCATGACCACAGGTGAGGTTAGGCACGAAGACTGACCGGTAGATCGAGAGCTTTGCCTTCTCTTAAAGATGAACTAAGCAGGATTCCTCCCATGGCTATGCTACATTTTTACCTTAATTATTTTATTTATTTATTGGTTTATTTGGGTGGGACAATGCACATTAATGGACATATAAAAACATGTAAATGTGCCGGATTGTAGCAGCTAGTGCTAGTTTCCATCCGGAGTCCCAAAACATAAAACAGCACAGTGTCAGAACAACAACAACATAGTATTATAAAAAACGTAATGCAGACAACACACAACTTTAACGAAATAAAACATTGACATTTTGACAACACAGCCAATTAAAAAGCTAGAGTAATTGTGATAGTTAACTACATGACTTGTGACTTGTTACGAGTGAGAACGGAGGCTCTCTGTCTTCTACCTGGCATCTCATGGCCGAAAAACAACCTTGCAACATCAGTGTAGTACCTGGCCGTCACCACCCCGGTGTCCCAGCTCTCGTCTCTGCAGCACTGCGACACAAACGCGCTATGTAACCCGTAATCTCTTGTTTATGACAGTTAGGACTACACAAATGCACACATCCTAACATATGTTATATAACGTTATCCACCACACCATTGATTGCTTTTTCACGACTTCGTTAAAAACAAATGCACATGGCCAGGACGAGGGTTAGCAAAACAGAGGAAAAGCGACCAGACTTGCATTGTTCCTCTTTAATTGGCGTAATAACAAAGGACTTGTGTTACAGCTCTATTGTCCCTTCAGCTAGCAGGTCAAAGTTTACCATCATGCCCACAGACACCTTCAGAGAGCAGTTAACCGTTGTCTGTTGAGGTTTCCAACGACCGACTATCGGAATCGAAAGGGCTGCTTGATTTCTGCTTGGGTGTCTCCAACCTCTCAGGTGTATTTTGTGACCTGTGACAGCGTAGTGGAAACTAGCTGGGAGGAATCTGTGCAGCATTTCCATTTTATATCCACAGGGGAAATAATTACTAAGTACAGGTAGTTGTTTTGGTTCGGTGATAACTGTTGCCAGAGGGAACAAGTATTGACAATAATCAGCGGCATTGAAACAGTCGCTGACAGCTCAAATTTACAGCTGTGCATAAGCTATTTCCATCTGTGTGTGTGTGTGTGTGTGTGTTTGCTCACGCGTGTGTGTCATAACACATCTCCCCCTAATCAATGCATTTCCTCTCAGTAATCAATGCGTGTTGATGAGGTTTGGTTGAATGCATCTCTCAGGACTCCATAAGCTGTATATGTCATTTGCTCGCCATCAACCAATCCATCTGCCTGATTGTGCACAGGAGGAGGGAAACCTGTTATCAGCTTCAGAATTACCTGCACAATCAGGTAGAGACGACGATGCTGCCTGCTGCCTGCTTGGTGATGGGGCTGTGCAATGAAGAGTTTTCAGATAATTTCACGTGTGAATGACATATAAATGTTTGTGATTGCAGAAATGGTGGGCGTACCGATCATTAGCGCAAAGAGGGGAGCATTTTCTTTTCCCATCATGCCACTATTTAAGAAAAAAAAGAAAAGAAAAATCATCTGAGAACAATTGAAACGTCTATAATAAAAAAGTAGAAGTAGTTTGAAGAAGTAATTTTACACCGAGCGCCTGTGGTTGGTGGATCCACAGTCTGGAAGCTCTGCTGTCTAAGACTTGATCCTTGATTTGACCCTGGGTTTGACAGACTGGTGGTCCGGCCTGTGTGTTCGAGGTGGGGAAGCAGATGGCGAGCGGTGATGGCCATGACTCACAGCAGCAGCAGCAGCAGCACAAGCTTTGATGTGGCATACTCAGCTGCACACTGTATTTTTGTACATTGGTGATCATGGTGACAGGTGGGAAAAGGTACCAGTATACAGCAGGAATTGAGTTTAAAAAGGTTATTTTATAAGTTGTCTCCACTTGACAGGAGCTTCACCCATCATTGTCTTTGTATAAGACGCTACAATCCACTCTCGGAGCAGAGCTGTATATTCAGGGGAGACTGGAAGCTACAGTGACTCGCTATCGGAAAACATGTCAAGCCAAACAATAGGGCTACAGTAGTAGAAAGAAATTTGACAATAATTAACATCAGCATTACTTTCCATTGCTGGAGGCAGGTCATCATTAGCAAATTAATCATGTTTGATGCTGAAGTTGCAATGTTTTTTATAGACTAGTAAATAAATCAGCTCCCAGTGCTAACATTAGCTATGTAGCATTAGCAAAACTTTAAAAAAAAAAACACTCATGTAAGAGTTGATTTGAGGATTAGATTTTTTTTTTTTTTTTTTTTATCAATTATGTAACTCACATTTAACATATGAAATAATGTAATTGTGAATAATTAGTATTGGGGTGAAATACAACCTTTCACTCAAGTACTGACTGACCAGTTTTCCCAGAAGTCAATGGACCAGCTTCATTAGTTATATACATATTTATACTGCTATTTGTAGCTTCTTCTCTCTTTTTTTAATATATATACTTTGATTCAAGCCACATGTGTAAAATATTTACCATTCTGCATCATCATCTCATTAAATTTTAAAATTACACTACAGCTGCTGCAGGAATCGTGGACCATGGTGCAGAAAATTGGATACAATTGAACATGCATCTTTTCTTTACGCATCAGAATAAGTTTTCCTTTAATCCCACACACACACACACACACACACACACACACACACACACACACACACACACACACACACACACACACACACACACACACACACACACACACACACACACACACACACACACACACACACACACACACACTGTTTTAGATCTATTTCTCTTACACAACAAAATTCTTTCCAGGAAAAAAAAGAAAGTCGTTCAGAAACTTAAACAATGTTGTCAGGTAAAGTGGAGCCACAGGTAAACTCATCCCCGGCTGGATGGGACAGCCGCTGCGAGCTATCCCTTCATCTGTGCAAAACTTTTCCTCAGATCAGATTTGTATCTTCAGTGGAGCAGAGGAAATCGTTGAGACTCACACTGTAGGCATGTTAAACGATCCCCTGCGATTCCTGCGATGCCTACTCCTCGCCCGCCGAAGCACTTCAACGCAGCCATGCGTTGTTAGCAGGAGCGATAGGCAGCGGTGCAATGTTTTCTGAGTTTCAAGGCTATTAGACGTTGTTTTGGGGTGGGGGTGCAGGGAGAGGTGCAATTTATTCACTGCCATGATCAAAGCTGAACCAGTGGAGCAAGATAACTGGGAGGGAAAGGAAGAAGAAAGAGAGGAAGACAGAGAGAGATCAGGAGTGGAGAATATCCAATGAACGGCAGGTAGACGAGGTGATGGATCTGGATTGAATGAACTCTTAACAAGCAGAGTGAAGTGGGGATTAAAACCAGCTCAATCAGATACAAAGAGAGGAAGAGGAAAAAGAGGAGAAAACAAAAGGAGGACTTTTGGATAATTGAGTAGCCTGTAGCCAAACAGAGCTCATTTTACACTTGTTCCCCTGCAGTCTCTGTGCACACATGGGCAAACACGTAATTACACACTAAAGTATTCTCATATTCTCCTACAGCTGCCACACTGGTTTTTATAGCTGATTTATCCATCCTGAAAATTGTGAAGGGGTGGGTGTGGGGGGTCTAAATGAGAGGTTATGTGGTGGCGTGTGAATGTCGACAGGGCCGTATAGGGGAGAAAGGTGATGATAATTCTAGGGGCCCAGCGCCCAGTAGGGCCCACAAAAAACCCCAGTAGTCTAATCTTTGTATGACTGAATTATTCTGCATAAGACCCTGACTAATACTCTTAGTGTCACCCCGTCCTGACATACAGCGATGCGACAGCGACGCGAGCGAGCAAGCGAAGAAAAGTGATTAGAATGCATACTTTTCAATCAGCCTGTCCTGACATGCCGCGAGCGACATCGCGCCGTCCAGTGATGTCGCTCAACCCTGAAATTATCGCTCGCTCTGTCTCTATTTGGACGACATTTTGCGGCGGTGTCCCGCCCCTAAACACTTCTTATTGGTTGATAAGTACACGCTGCTTTCTGTTGACAAGCAAGTTATCAGAGAGAGGAGAATATGAGAGGAAAAAACACTCAAAGATGTGAAAAACGGCAACCAGGAAATGCCAGGAATCTCAGAATAGCGCCGCAAGTTTGTTTACGTCCCTCCATAATTTGATTGGTTTGGATTCTGAACCAATAGAATATACTCGCGACAAAATCGTCACGCTGCATATCAGGACACCTTCGCGCGTGTTTTCGTTGCCGCTTCTCTTGCTCGCTGTATGTCAGGACCAGGTGTAATGCTGCATTAGTATCAAAACAAAGTAGGCTAAATAAAAAATGATAATACATACAGTACATAGTCTAAGAAAAAAAGTGGAAAAGTCAGGGGCCCACTTTTGTATTCTTTCAGGGGCCCCAGAATTCCTAACAACGGCCCCGAATCTCGACACACTGTTTTAAACAAACCGCAATGATCTGAGCTGACGATTACGCAACAACATGGTTAGTTAGAGGCTGAAGCTGATGTTTGGCCTGAGAGAAACGACACAAACAAGGGTCTGTGAGGCGAAGAGGAGGAGGAGGAGGAAGAGGGGGGGCGAGCTAATTCAAGTGCACTCAGAAGCCACATCACTCAGAGTGTACACACCGGCAGCCCCCACCACCGCCACCGCTGAAGAGCGGACAGGGGCCGATCAATCATCTCAGACATCTCAGGCTATTCAGGACGTCAACAAACCCCCCAACCCACCCCCAACCCCTTCCAAAGGACCTTTTACTTTTGCATTATTCAGAGCCAAACACATTACCAGAGGTGCATTACCCAACCTGCAGGATGTCTCTCCACCTGGCAGCACAGGACCCACAGAGTTATTTAAGCTCCACGGCAACGGCCAAATGCTGCATGCCAGGTAAATGACTGTCATAAGTCATATGGACAAAGTCATAAGGCCCGGTGCCGAGAGGCTCGGAGAAAGGAGCTCCAGCCACACTGTAGCTGTGGCCTTTCAGTATTATACTGTACTTACACTGGACTGGACCGCCTGGACGAACATCCAACATCTGTAGCACGAGCTGCACCGAAGAAATTACCTCATAACTTCATGTGCACTTTTATTTCCAACTCTGCGTATGTCTGATTCAGCATTTTCAAAGTTATTCTGTGTTCACTCCTTCATCGATTCGATCAGCGGTCAGTGACGCCGTCATCGCTGGCGGCCCCGACCTGAGGGACGGCTGCTTTTTTTTTTGTTTTGTTCTGTTTTCCCTCTTTTTCTCCTCTTTTTTTCCCTTTTAATAATTTTCTAATCAATACATATATTTAATTATTTTGTGTTGTAGTTGTTGGTGTTTTTATTATTATAATATATTATTTAGTTATTTACTTTTTTTTTTTTTCGTTCCATGACTCTCTTGATACTTGTGTCTTGTCATTATTACTGTTATAATCAATTTGATGATTAGTAACATAATTTATTATTCTTGTATTAGTCAGTATATATATATATATATATATATATATATATATATATATATATATATATATATATATATATATATATATTATATATATATATATGTATGGATAAATTGAAGAAGGAAATAAAAAAAAAGAAAAGAAAACACGCAGCTCGGAGGTGAAAGGTGAGTCCCCGTGGAGGGACGACAGATGTTTCTGGTTTCAACAGCTGCATCAATCACTTGACGTCTTCACGGCCACAAAGTGACCCATCATCGCGGTCCCTCGCCGCGGTGGAAGATTTTCGCTGACGCTCAGAGTTGATCACAGGACTGTGGACGTGTTGATGGATCTGAACCTGTTTCCTCTCCGGAGCGGTCGGTGATGTTGTTGTTGGAAGTTAACACACAGATACAGATTATTTGGACTGCAGTTGGAGTACAATTTAGCTGCAGCCAGACCTTGACTAATTCTGGCTGGGGTTGGGGCAGTTTCTCATTTAGGCCACGTTCAAGACTGGAAATGTTTCTGAGTCCGTGTGTGTGTGGACTGATCTGGGTCAGGCTGATATTTCAGGCCTGGGCAGAGCGCGTGTTAGTCAGGAGATGTTGCACCACACAGGGCGCCACACTGATGTGTTAGGCAGCGCTGTGCAGGTTCAATTGGTCTTGGTCTGATGTCAGTAGAGTAAGATACTGTTAAAATACAGTGTGTATTAACCCTATATGCTAGGGTTGGTCGGGAATAAGGTCATAAGGTCATAAGGTCATAAGGTTATAAGGTATCCCAAAGCATATTAAAAATAGTAACTGGATCAGTTTGATTACCGTCATTTATAGGGCATATAGGGCCCTGATATAATATTGAATATAATTAAATAACCTAAATAATGAGTGTATGTCCAGCACCTATATGTGTGGTTGAGTTTTCAATTGTACTCCAATAGCAGTCTATAATGTTTTCCTTTCAGGAAACGTTTGATAAAGTTGATGTCCATGATGTTGTCAAGTGACGGCTCAGAGAGGACCGAGAGGAAAAGACGGTAAGTCACATATCAAATAAGTTGGTCTGTGCCAAAGAAAAACACAACTTATGCAAAAACCTTGGTTAGATTTGAAGCACTATGTTGCCATTATTTCTTGCTGATCTAATGATACACACGTTGTTAATAAAAGTTGTTATACACGTTTTGTTTTTGTTTCAGTATTCTTGTATTCTTCTTCTATGTGGTGTTTGGTATTCCGTTTCTGAACGATGTAGGCACAAGCCGACATTTTGGTGACTCAGTCTGAACTGTCTATATTTATATAAGTCCATATTGTAATGTTGTCCTTTTGCCCCCTAGGAGGCCCTTCACCTCCTACCAGGCCATTGCTTAAATAAGAATCTTTGCTTAGCAATCTTTGCCTGGTTAAATAAAGGTTAATGAATGAATGAATGAATGAATGAACTGTACAACATGATTCTTAATTGGTCTCGGTAATTCCACATGCATGGAGGAGATCTAATGGTATGGAAATTTGGATATCACCCAACCCAATTATATTGAGTCAAAATCCTTCACATCTCAAACAAAACAAATGAACTGTATCTGCCATAATGAGTGCAAGGAGACTTAATGGGAAGAACAACTTCCGGGAGTCCATGTTGGATCTCTGGAAACCTGACAGTCACACAGGAAGTCACTGTGTCTGGTCCACCCCAAACTAATCAAACCAAAGCATGCTGTCCTGTGCACTTGCATGCTGATGGAGATCTTAATAAAGAAACACATAAACTTCAGGTTTTGTGTGCATTAATAAACGAGGCACCATTCAGTTCTTCCAGTCTTTGTGCTAAGCTCCACCATTATAACCCGTACCTTTTACCTGTAGCTTCATGTTTAACTCACTGTTATGAGACTAGTGGCAATTTTCCCATGCAGCTCTTGGCAAGAAAGCAAATGTGTGTTTTTCCCAACAGTCAGTTCAGTTCTGCCATTCAGCCAATTCAAAGAAAATAAAATAAAAAAAGCAAGATAATTAGCACAGTCCAATCATGTGTGTGGGCCATTTGGAGGTGTTTCAAAACATTTCAAAGCGCTTCCTCTCAGAGGACGGCTCACACACGTCATCTTTCCATCAGACCCTGAAGTACTCATGTGCTTTCAAATCTCAAACTGCAACAGCAGCTGAATTCAACAAACGCTATCGGCCTCATTGTCCAACCGGCCTGAATTGGAGTTGACAGCTTGCTGTAACCACATTAAGATCTCCTCTCCTCTGTTGGATTACAGCAGCCAGTGTGTATGACTGTACTCCACCGCGGCTAATCTCTGTGGCATCTGGTGTAAAAGAAAAGGAGAACCTGACCGGTGACGTCAAAGAGAGATAACAAAGAAATTGCTGTTTAGATCTTTTTATAACACAAACGGCTCGGCTCCAGAGAAAGATGTTCATTTCTTGACTGAATATTGAGGCTGGATCAGAGGAGGAGGAGGTGAAGAAAGAGGATGGGAAGACGAAGGTCACGCGAGGAAGGACAAGGAGAGGAAAAGGTTGCACACAGGGAGGTTGTATGTTGATTGGGTGTGAGTCGAATGGATAAAAAAAAAAGATGGCAATAGACACCGCAGTGATGGACGTGACATGTTCCCACAGATAAAAGAGAGAAGAGAGGGGCGTTGAGAGGGCAACAACATCAAGAGCACGGGGGGAGAAAGAGGCTGTCACGCAAAATGATCAGAGCAGAGGTTTGAACAGATGGGAGAAGGAAATAAAGCAGGAGGAGAGAGCGGGAGAGGAGGTGGGAGACAAGAAGGAAAGAAAGGAGAGAGAAGAAGAGGAATCCAGAAGCAAAATGGGGGTAAAAAAAGACGCAACAGAAGAAGAAGAAGAGAAAAGGCGAAGGAAGGGAGATGACTTATGTACATGTCAGAGGAAAGAAAGGAGCAAAGGCGGAAAGGGTAGAAAGAACAAACAGAAGGTCGATTATGGAAGACAAATAAAAACCAGAAGCCACCGGACAGTGATGTAACATGAGAACAAAAGTCGGACAGACTGTACAAATCTGGTTGACGTCAGTACTTGATGTTGGCTAATTGACAATGTGACATTTAGCAGATATTTAGCCAACATGCTCATAGGATGACACAGGTATGAAGCATTAGGTAGATGTTTGTGTTAAAGCTCCATACAGTATAAAGGTAGATGTTTGTGTTAAAGCTCCATACAGTATAAAGGTAGATGTTTGTGTTAAAGCTCCATACAGTATAAAGGTAGATGTTTGTGTTAAAGCTCCATACAGTATAAAGGTAGATGTCCATGTGTAGTGTGATTATAAAGCAGCTCTAGGTTCTCTATTAATACTCTGAAATTATCAAAGCCTCAGTCCACAGAGAAATGCACACAGCCTGTATTCAGAAACTGAGCCTTAAAACCAGCCGTCAGGACTTCCTGTCACTTTGTGATGTCACAACAAAGCAGTCACCCAAAGCCCCGCCCCCTCACCATCTGGAGCCAAACATCCATCCAACTCTTTGTAGGATTTTGTTTCTCTGAGTGTTCACTTTTGAAATCGGCTACATTTTGAACCAATCACTCCAAAAACTGTCAGCCAATCAGAAGAGAGGGTCAGCCTCCCTTCTTTTTTTTTTTTTTTTTAAGTATATTTTTTGGTTTTTCATGCCTTTATTTGATAGGACAGTTGAGAGTGTGACAGGAAATGGGAGGCAGAGATGGGGGGAATGACATGCAGGATAGGGCCGTCCGATGCGGGACTCGAACCGGGGCCGCCTGCAGCGAGGACTATAGCCTCAACACATGGGGCGGGTGCTCTACCAACTGAGCTAAACTCCGCCCCCAGCCTCCCTTCTTCTGATTGGCTGAAAGGCCTGCTGAGAGAAGTCTGCGGAGAGACATGTGAAGACATCAGAGCTCGTCATGTTGTGAGGGAGGTGATGGTCAGAAGAAGAGGGGGCCCATGAAAGAAGATCAAATGAATGACGAGAACATGAGACAGAAACGCAGAGAGGCAAAGAGATGTGGACGAAGATGGCCGACAGAGGAGAGATGAATCAATGGGAGCAAGATTAAAAAAAAAAAAACAACAAACAAAACAGGAAATGAAAAACGAATGCAAAGAAGGACTAATGAAACGCCAAGAAGGCTGGAGTGGAAAAACAAAGGAGGGATGGATAGAGGAGATAAAGGAAGGATGAGACTTTAGGAAGAAGATGATGTCATCCATGGAGTCCTTGCAAGTCCATCAATGAGACGGAGACAAACAGAGAGACAGACAGAGACAGCGAGGTTATCAGACCAGAGGTGTAAATAACTGTAATGAGCTTGTGCAGAAAACAGAAGAGTGGAATGAGACTGAGCGACAAGAGGGGAGAGGTATAGAGTCAGATGACAGAGGGGTTTGAGTAATGCCATCTCGGTGCCATGTGCCCAAAGCGAGATGACAGGGAGGGAGGGGCGGGCTGTGACAGAAATTACAGAGCAATGTGACGGGCGAGGGGGAAAAAAAGTGATCAAAAGAAAATGAGGAGAGTCAAACAACGGTGACGGACGGAGTGAGAAAGTGAGAGGGCGAGAGGAGGGGAGGGAACGGGCGAAACGGAGGGGATGATGTCTGACAGGAAGGATGTTGTGGAGAGAAGGCGACAGAAGCGCAACGATAAAGGACGGAAATGAGATGGAGGACGAAGGCGAAGGAGGAGAGACAGACAGTCGGAGGTTGAGCGAGGTGTGTGAGTAATGTCGTCTCCGTGCTGTCACCCTAATGAGACTCAGGTTTTGCTTTATGGATTCATCCCGCATCCTCCCAGCGACTGCTCCGCCCCGTATACCGAGGCCAGATTAATGGACACGCACATTCATAAACACACACAAATGTAGGTGCAAATTGCAAAAGGGGGAAATTGCAAACATTCCGCTGTGCATAATGCTTAGTACAAGTATGGCAATAAAGCTGTGAGGTAATCAATATGGGATCATTTGCATGCATGCTGCTCAGTCTGCTGTTGCTACTGCTGCAGGGTTTTCAGCATCAATGTCTCAGCCGCTTTAAATGATGCACTGTATTAAAACTGAGGTTCGGAAGTGTTTACACCCGACCTGCACACACCCCCAAAGAGCTGGAGCCAAAAGACGATTTGCAAGAAACCAGATCAATAGAAGCACAACGTGACTGTAGCAGATGCACAGATCTCTATATTACAGGTATATATCTGCTTTTACTGTGAAGCACAGACAGAGAAAGAGAGTGAAGAGAGCTCCAGGATTTCAGGGGTTTCAAAACAAAGTCAGATGAGTTGTTCACTCAGAGTTCAGGTATTAATCCGCATTTCCGAGGCGATGCTGATCGCGTATATTGCTGGAAGTCACTTGGCTGTGAGGTAAAGCAATTTGGCCTTTGCTACAGTAATACTAACAGTAACAGCACTTGGAAAGACTTAAAGAGTAAGGTAGAAAAGTTAAGGAACGTTCAAGGTCAGGAAACATAAATATGTCATTTTAACTACAGATCCTATGAAATCAACTCAAAAACGATCAGGATTCGGCAATGAAGATGTCCCTGGTTTTATCTCCGCTTCAGTTTAAAAACCAAAAAGTTGTATGATAAACTGGTGACCTTGCAAACAGGTGGTGTGGAGTCTAAAGTACAGTAAATTGGGGCGTTTCCACTGCAGGAACTTTGGGGTAATTTTACAGAGCCGTTTCCCCACTGCAGGAACCGTCCCCGAAGGGGGAACTGCCCATTGGTCCGAAGGGGGAACTGCCCATTGGTCCGAAGGGGGAACTGCCCATTGGTCCGAAGGGGGAACTGCCCATTGGTCCGACCTCCCATTGGTTCGATCTCCCGTTACTCCGACAAAATACCCACTGGTCCGACCTCCCATTGGTTCGACCTCCCGTTACTCCGACAAAATCAACCACAAGTCGGACCAATAGGAGGTCGAACCAATGGGTGGTCCCGTTAGTTCGAACTGTCATCGCTACTTTGTGACAAGCTCTTCCATTGATAGGAGCATGCAGCTCTCTCTCTCTCTCTCTCTCTCCAGGAGCCAGATCATGTCAGATCGCGCACAACCATCATAAATGCTGATCAAGATGTGTAAACTGATAATCAAAGCCGCCCCTCCCAGAGTACAGAGTAAAAGCAATACACTTTTTTTACTCTCCCCCCCTCCACTCGAGCATGGCTGAACCTGGCCGGCTTGAGCTCAGTTCACGGGCGCGAGCCTGCTGCAGCCGCTGCTGCTGCTGACAGCAGACTGAGAGAAAAAAAAAGTAAATTTTGCTTTGGTTAGGTTCAGGCAATGAAGAAAGGAGTTGGTTAAGTTTAGTAAAAACACCAGGTAGAGGCTAGACAGGCTGGAAGCATAATGAGCCTTATAAGTTATTAATATGAAGTGCTTGTTTTGCAGTTAATTATGCACATGATCCGTTTGATCCCAGAAAGGAAAAAAGGATCAATGCGCAGCGTCCGTTTCCTTTCTGATTGCGTCCGTCTGTCTGTTCGGAGTGGGAGAGAGAGACAGAGAACCAAATCCACCTGTCTGTAATGTAAGTTTGATTTGATATGAGTGTCAAGGTTTAATTATGGACACTAATGAGCGCGCAGCAGTGCGAAAAAGTCGTGCGTAATGACAGCTCCTCGTTGGTGAAACACAATAAACTGCACCTCTTCATCCACGTGTGTCTTATTGACAGGTGGAGCCTATATGAATAATTATATAAATGCATAGTGAACGGTAAGAATGGAGAGTTTGACTAATGCTAATAACTAGTCCAGTTCGAACTAATGAGGACCTCCCATTAGTTCGAACTCTCATTACTCCGATTGTCGGACCAATGGGAGTTCGAACCAATGGGAGGTCGAACTAATGGGAGGTCGGACTAATGGGAGGTCGGACCAGTGCCATGGACCCCCCCGAAGGACCGTCTCCCAGAACTTCTACAGGGGCCAAATGAAACCCTGCCTCGGGCGGGGTAGGTATTCAGATCGGGATGTGATGCCAGGAGAAAGCCCCAAAATAAGCGTCATTTTTAAAACCCAGCATTATTTTAAAAAAGCGTCGGAAAAAAAGAGGATAAGTCAGTAAAAGACAAGATGTACGGTAAGTGGACAGACAACTACTAACTCTCACAGCATTTTCAAAACCCAGAATTATAATAAAGTGTCTATACTGTAGTGCCATAAAAATAACACGTGATCGGGCGCATGGCGTGTGTCCGATTTCCTATTTCTCCAACCATACATTTCTATATTTTCTTCATCTCAACATGCTTGGGATATAAACATCTAGTGTGGATCTACATATCAAAGACAACACTTAGGTAATAATGGACTAGCATCATAACAGATACTGTAGCTTGACATGTGACTTAACAAAATGATGCCACAAAGGACTTTGGTGTCCATTCTTTACTAATGTGTAAATGCGGAGGAGAACATTAATCACTTCCTAATGAGGAGACAAAAAAACACTCTCACTCTTTCATCTTTCACATTGTTTTTCTAATCCCAAGCCACAGGAAGTGCGATTGTTACACTGACCCAATTACTGTTCGGCTTCACGTCGTGTTGACTGAACTAAACTGGAGTCGAGCTCTTTCGAAAACTGTTACAAGCATCTTCTCCAGAGTTGCTCAACCAACGGGGACCGAGGGCGGTTTTCGTTGGATGAATAAACGTACAGCGTAGGCTACCGACCGCAGAGGATGAAATTAATTTGGATTCTGGGCGTCATCGACGGTCGTGACAGAACGGCGAAGCCTCAGCTACATCTCTGAGGCCACCAGCACTGTAGCTGTAGCTGTAGCACCGGGCAGGTCCCAGGTGTGAGTGAGTGAGTGGGTGGAACTGTGTGAATATAAAACAGCTCTGTGTTCTGTGAAAGAGAATACATGCTCAGCACAATCCCTCCCTGGATAAATAGGAGGGGGTAGGGGGCGGGGGGGTAACAAAGAACAAAAGATAACTTCAGCAGAGAACAGGAAGTGTCTGAGTGAGTGAGTGAGTGAGTGAGTGAGTGAGTGAGTGAGTGAGTGAGTGAGTGAGTGAGTGAGTGAGTGAGTGAGTGGCCGATTGTTGGAGTTACCTGTTTCAAGAGAAGTTTCTTATCTTTACAGCCCTGGTCTTATTTTGCTCTTTTTTCCCACCGACTTCACAGAAGCTTCACCACAAGAACCACCACCATGGTATTTGTGGAATCGATTTAGCCATAACATCTAAGGCAGTTGTAGAGGTAAAAACAGAAGATAGACGTTAAAGGGATAGTTCACCCAAAATTCAAATTTCACTCATTATCTACTCACCTTCATGTCAACTAAGAGCTGTGAGAATTTTCAGAGTCCTCCGTCCCTTCTCTGAGTTACGGGGGGGTCCACGCAGCAGTATTTGTCCATATAATGGTTGTCAATGGATACCAACTTTCTTCGTCCAAAAAGACACACCAAAAAACATCCAAATACCTCCATACTGCTCGTCTGTAATGCCCCTCTTGTATTGAAGCCCCGACATGAGAAATTGTTCCGGAAAAAATTAAATAAGTCTATATTTTAAGCTTGTTTGTAGCGGAAGCTCCCAGTGTTTCAGTTCACTGCTCTTCCTGTGACTGTGAAAGTTGGTATCCATTGACAACCATTATATGGACAAATACTACTGCGCGGACCCCCCCCCCGTAACTCAGAGAAGGGACAGAGGACTCACAGCTCTTAGTCGACATGAGGGTGAGTAGATAATGAAATTTGAACTTTGGGTGAACTATCCCTTTAAGTCGGTCTGAACTTTACATTCAGAGAGTTATGAGTCCTTCCTTTCTCTTCTGGCCCTGGGGGGAAAAAAAACATTTTGTCCTTAACTCTGTGTGAAAATGTAAAGAGGTTTAACCAGAGCTGGATGCACTGAACATGTACAGTCGTTCTATAGACCATTGACTATTTGTGCTTCTGGAGTGATGATAAGGCTGATGTGGATTGTATAGAGCTGAAAAGGACTCAGACTGAATAGTGATGAAACTCTGCTGCTACAGTACAATCATCAGAGCAAAACTACTGCAACCTGCTTTTGAATAAAAGTCAAAAGGTACAAGCTAGTGCACAGAAAAACCTTTTGAGAAAAGACATTAAGTGCACTTAGGCATTGAAAGCTCTTTTTCTTCTATAATCTGCAGCTTTAATGAATTTATTTTGGATTCTGGGTCAGATTCAGATGTACCTGCTTCAGAGAAAAAGGGTTGCTCTGAGTTGTAAGGTTCTGATTGGCCTCATGTCAAAGGGTCAACATGTAAAAATGATGGATAACGTCTGATTTCATAGAGACAAAAAAGTGTTGGTTTGGTCCTCTGTTCCCATGTTCAATACCAATTTTATTTGGGAAATTAACCCAAATGACACTATCAAAGGGCATTTTCACACCAGGAAAGTCTGTTAATTCACTGGTTCCACACCAAATGCATTGTTTTTGGCGTTTTTTTAAATTTTGTTTGGTGGCGTTCACTTTCACATTGCACTTTTTGCACATGGACGCTGAGGTCAGTCCATCATTGGTCAGAAACGTCTGAGGCAGGGGAGTAAACCATAATGGAGAGTTTTCACACTGAACTCGTTGCTCTGATATTGATCTGCCTCATTCACCTTCAGACAGATTTAATACAACGTCAGTTTTACGATGCTGTTCTCATGATCTTACAACGAAGAAGACGTGAGCCGTATGCTTTCAGCAACTGGGTCGGACCGAGGTTGGGCCGCTTTCAGACCTGGTGCCTTTGGAACCGTACCCACTACCCAGACCTCTTCAGTTGGGTCTTGGTCTGCTTGTTTGCTCTGTACCGGAGATCGATTTCTGTACAACCACTGGACAATAAAGTCTTCTTATCTTATCTTAAAGGGATAGTTCACCCAAAATTGAAATTTCACTCATTATCTACTCACCCTCATGTCGACTAAGGGCTGGGAGAACCGGGAAGAGGAGCTTCCGCTACAAAACGCTTGAAATATAGACTTATTTAATTTTTTTCGGAACAATTTCTCATGTTGGGGCTTCAATACAAGAAGGACATTGCATACGAGCAGCATGGAGGTATTTGGATGTTTTTTGGTGTGTCTTTTTGTTAAGAAGACAGTTGGTATCCATTTGCAACCGTTATGTGGACATGCACTGCTATGCCGAGACCCCCTGTAACTTAGAGAAGGCATGGAGGACTCTGAAACTTCTCCCAGCCCTTAGTCGACATGAGGGTGAGTAGATAATGAGTGAAATTTCAATTTTGGGGGAACTATCCCTTTAAACTATAAAACCGCCGATGTGAAAACACCCTAAGTATATCATTGGCAAGAGAACCAGACCCTTGTCTTTATATCAACTGTGACAAACACATTGTTAAGATTGTGTAGTAGTTCACTTGCTAGGAAAAGGAGAAGTCATGGTTTGGGTTTAAAAAAAGAAAAACAAGCTAAAAAATCAGTCTAGAGGAGGTTTGTCATAATGACTGAATAATAATCATGGTTTATTCACTAACGGCGGGTAGCAGACAGAACCAATCAATCAACAAACATCCTTTCACCTCAAACCTTCTTCCAGCATGAGTTTGTCTCTCCTTCAATCCCATCACCTTCATTTACTCCTTTTGTCCCGTCATAATTACTGTCTGCAGCGACTAAAGGTGGCCTGACAATAAAAACACAACAAGGGGCTGTGATAAGCTGCCGCCAAAGACAAACTCTCTTTTTTACAGGAGCCTTAAATCATCCTCTGTTGTCTGCAGCTTCAGCTCTGCATGTTAACATTTCGGTTAACACCACTGATAGCGCCATCTCCGCTAATTATGAGCTTATTCATCTTATTTGGTTTGCATCACACTCACAAGGAGTCTGATACAGTTTCCAGAAACAAAGGCTGCATGCACCGAGCTAACAGGAGACTGTGTTGTTGTAAAATCAATGCAGAGCCTGTGAATAATGAAATATATCCTCCTTGAATAATCAGAAGTAGGAAGTGCGTGGCCACATCAGCTTAGTGTTTCCCTAACAATGCTTCTGAGAACATATGAGGAAAGTCGTCAGTCATTTGTGTAACTTAATTATACGTTGAGAAGTGAGGCGAGCAGTTCATCATCGCTCAACGGTGCACACGGCGTTGGCATCGGGCCAATGATATTTAGGGGACACATGGACGATTATGCTGTTTCTGTTCTCATCAATTAATCACTTGGGTAATTTGTTCTCTCTTAATCTGTGACCTTTAATTACCTCTTATTTTGTTTTTTTTTAATCAAGTTGATTCTGTTACGGCTTCATTGTGTTTTATCTGTGTTATGGATCTTTATTTGAGGGGGGTAATTCATTCATTGTGAATCTTTGTAGTCTTATATGAAAACCATCCATCCATCAGCTATGCTGCTTATGCATGGGGAGGAAGCCGGAGGACCCGGAGGGAACTGACACGGGGACAGGAATTAATTCTTAAAATCTTTTTTTAAAAAGACAAAATATATTCAGCCGGTGTTTGGAAGGCACGAGGCGGCTCAGCAAAAGGTCTCCAGTTAATATGGTGGTATGCATGTGGCCAGCCTCGGGGCAAATGTGTCTGTATATTTGTATACGGCGAAAAGAGAGAAAAGAGATGAGGAATGCAAAAGTGGATTAAAGTAAACAGAAGGAAATAATGGCACACACATACATACATACATACACGGACGGAGGGTGGAAATTGATAGTGAAAAGCCGGAGTGTAGGGATGGAATAGAAACACGCCATAAAAACATAGTGGGGTGTCTGACGGAGTGGAAGGGCTGGTAAAATTGAGATGGAGTGAGTTATTACAGCAGACAAAAGCAACACGCAGCGAGGAGGATGGAGAGACAGTGGAGGAGGAGGGTTTCAAGGAGAGAGCAATAAGCAGGGGTGATACTGATGGAGGGAGGGAGGACAGGCAGGATGGGGAGGGAGAGGGGAGCAGAGACAGACCATCATTATGTTTTCATTTAAATGTGAAGCAGCAACTTTCTGAAATTCCTGTAAAACAGTGAGTGTGATTTACTGCCTGTTTGTCTTAATCAGCTCTCCTCATGTGGATGTGTCATAAAAATTAAATATCTTACCCCGCACACACCACGTACTGTATGTACACACTCTTTGTTTTCAGAGGAAACCCACACCACATGTTACGATGCTGCATGTTGCTGCTGCCTGACATCAAAGTGTCAACACACATTTTCCCACTGTATTACCATGACCAATTAAAAATGATGTTGTCCTACAGCTTAGACGGAGTCACACACGATCACTACGGCAACACAGTGCTTCAAATCTCATCCAGGTCACTTGATGTGCGACCTGCCGTCTTTTTTTCTTTCTTTTTTTTTGAGACATCATGTCCATCAACTTTATCAAACTCCCGAAAGGAAAACATTAAACTATTGGAATAAAACTGAAAACTCAACCACACATACACTCGTTAAATAAATTATATTTAAAGGGACTATATGAGGAGATTTGGAAAGCTAAGTGTTTTCACACTACATTTCCCATGAGCCTCTGCGCGCACGGTGAAATTCTTGGACCGCTGCAAGACGGACAAAAGCAAAAGCATTTGCCAAGAATGTTTTCATTCATCAAGAACAAAAGTCGGAGGTTGGAAGACGATCAGATACCGTCGTAGTTCCGACCATGAACGGCGATCCGGTGGCGTTATTCCCATGACCCGCCAGGCAGCGTCTGCAGAAACCGAAAGTAGGAAATGCTGGGCGAGTCGACCACTAAATAATAATAATAAAATAACTATAAAGACAAAATGATATATTTACCGAAAATGGAGCCATTAACATGTGGGTAACGTAGATTCATCCACATTCATATGAGACTCTTTTATAACCAAATACAAACTCCTCGTTGTCCCTTTAATATTTTATCAGACCCCTAAATGAGTGCATTGCAAATTTGTTTTTAAATTAAACTGATACTGTTGCTATTTGTAAGATGCTGCGGGACAGCTCATCGCCCTACAACACACACTAACTAACGCCTCAGACACACAACCACTTCAGCCAGAAGATAAGGAATTGATCATCATATGTACACTGCTGCTGCTGATTCTGACGTGTGGGCGTCTCAGCTCTGACCTCGTCACTTATCTCAATGCTAACTTTTCCCTGAGGAAGGGGAATGGACTGTAAAGCCGACAGAGCTGCACTGAGAGAGAGAGAGAGAGAGAAAGTCAAATCGATCTTCATTTGAATAATCCGATATTGATTCATGAAATCCTGAGATCAATCTTTTAATATGTCTTTTTACAGTCTCCTGTGGGCTGCATGAGGCTGTGGAAGCCCGGCGGTCTCTCATGTGAGGATAAAAACAACATACACACATGGAGAGTCTGAAGTACGGTGGCCCCAAGGGCTCAACACACTGGAGCTTTAACAACACAAAACACAACAAGTTTAGTCCGACAATAGGAAAGTCATGTTTAAAAAGTGATGCACCTGGTTGGTACTTTTTATAAAATAAAAGCAATTAAATACCAAAGTGCATCCCAGCAGGTTCATCACTTGCTTGAATATGCAGCATGTTTGTTTATTTTCAGGGTTTTTTTCCCCCTCAATTTACAGTGTGTTGAGCTCTCTGGGCCACCGTACCAAAGGCACGTGTGGTTGCAGTTTGGATTTAAAACCTATAAAGTGTTGGACAAACGCAAAACTATTTCTAAGAAGTGGTGTGTTCCTGATGCCCTGTGGTACATTACTTACTCTGGATTGTTTTTAAGCTTTTAATCTTAAAACCTTTTTATTTAGAATGGATTTTAACGTTTGTCTTATTCTTGCTGGGTTCTTAAGTTTTAATTTTTATTTTAAATCTTTTTGTAAGCACTTTGATCATCATTTAGATGCTGTAAAGTTATATAAATGAACTTTGATTTGATTAAACTGTGGGTCAAGTTGAATAATAATAACAATATTGTAAATATTAATATTGGATAGAGCAGAGTTGATGTGTTAATGTGTCAGCTGTCATGTTCCTGCTCTTGTGAGGGCGTACGGCACATGAACGAAGAGGAGGAGGAGGAGGACGGAGCTACTTTGTCTCATCTTCATTTCCTGTGTCTTTGTGCTGGAGTGCAGGTTGTAATGTTAAGTGGCAGCACGGCACCAACACTTGTAGGGAAAGAGGAGAAGCAATGTCAAGGTGTGTTTGAACAATCTGCTGCCATCAGCCTTTACTTCTTCTCCTCTCCACCACAGCTAAGAATATATGCTTAAATATATATTTTTACAGACATTTCAGGTTTCCTTTTTCTATTTTCCTGCAAACCGGAAATGTGTAAGAGAGAGAGGATGATCTAATGGGGGGAAAAAAGGAGAGTCGGAGAGTGGAACAAGGAGAACTAACAAAGAAAAATGGAGGAGAGAGAGCAAAAAGGATGGAGGCTGAGACATAGTGGCAAAATAATAAAATAGTGATGAGTCAAGAGCTAATCTGTAGGAGTCACACTCAGAGACCGAATGACACAAATTCCTTGTTTGGATGAAATATTAAAGCGGCGAGGGAGGAAGAGATGAAGCCTCGTTACTCCGTCTCTCTGTGTCCTGCTGCTTCACCCACTTCTACACACACATCTCCTTTTTTTCTGGTGCACAAGAGAGAAAGAGATGGAGGGAGAGAGGGAGGGAGGAGAAGAGATGATGAGTGACAAGAGCTGGGGACGGAGGAGAGAGAAGCAGCCGAGTCATTAAAAGTGGGCGAGTCACCGTGGGAGCCCACACTGGGTCCTCAGGCTGCACAGGCACGTTAACACATGAAAGGAGGTACTGACTCCCTCTGACACGTTTACTGTTACACACATCAACACACACACACACACACAAACATGCAGGAGGTGATGAAAGAAAGGACCACACACACACAGCCTGGGATGTCTGCAGCTCTCCTCCCAAGTCCCTCAGCTTCACCTGCTCGACCTTTAAAGGAGGAAGAACCTGATGATGAAATGTCCTCGTTTTTTATAAAGAAAAAAAAAACAGCAGGTCTCAGGTGTAAACAACTGATCTGACAGCTCTGTTAGGAAGATTAAAGCATCGGCAGAGAGTAATGGAGGAGATGTAATGGTGTTATGTAAGAAAAAAGTATAGTACAGAGGGGGGAAAAAAATCTGTACTCACAAAGATAATTGGTATATTTTGTAAAAGCAGAGATTGTGAGTGTTAAAATGAAACAGGACGAGCTAAACCAGCAGACACATCATCACATCGTGATCTGTTCATCAGTTTCATCATTATGATGCTGCAGGTGAGAAAAACGCTGTCGCTGGATCGACATTTTGCCATAATTTTGCATTTAAATCGGAGAAAGGCAACAACAACACGGTCATTTTTGTCGATCGTTTTTACAATGCAATCCACATGTCCTGTTTGCAGTGTAAAATTAAACTTTATTTTTCCATCTTTCTCTGAAACACACCGAGCAGACGAGATATCTTTTATACTCTTTTGTCTTTATTTGCATATTTGGCATTGGGATAATCTAAAACTAGTCGAGATGTTGCTTTAATGTTGTGATACTTGGATAGTTCATTACAGTTTTAAAGGAGACATATCATGCCCCTTTTACAGAAATTAAAATAGTTCCCAGGTGTCTTAAAGACATGTCTGTGACATGCTTTGGTCAAAATACCCCAAGGATCAAACATCACAGCTCTTTTCATCTTCTCAAAACAGCCCTGTTCAGAACGGCTGGTTTCAGTGCCTGTCCCTTTAAATGCCACTACTTGCTCCGCCCCTTCTACCGGTCCCAGGTAGGGGTGGGGTTATGCAAATTCCAAAACTAGTTACATCACTGGAAGACAACTGAGGGAACAGCTCGTAAAACTTCATGGATTTCAACCTAGGGAGCCTGAACATTACAGATTTGTTTAGTCAATTCTCACATTTTGGGGCTGGAAGGCAAGACAGACACCCAAATATATGTTGAAGAGCCTTCGGAAAGTGATATTTCTATGTCACCTTTAAAGTAACTGTCTCAACCCTGAGCTTCAGTGCTTTTCAAAACCACTTCTGAATTATAGAGAAGTATAAAGATACATGTAACCACAAGGCTTCTTTCTCCACAAATGCACAGCTGCATTTCCATAAAACCTTGAGGGCAAGATTTTAAAAATAACCAGAGTAATAAAGGCCGAGATCTGGTCCTGACTTCCAGGTCGTAGTCCAGAAACACCATGTTCTCCGCTGCTCAAAGTTCAAACTCCATATAATCTCTCATCTGACCCGAACTCTTCACCGCCCACGTCTGTCACTGTTAGAAACACTGAGAGTTTGAGCACAAGCCTGAGATCGTGTTGATGAAATCATCTGGGATTTATTCTTGACTTCAGAGCCACAGCAGACTTTTGTACGAATAAAGAGTAAACTCTGTTTGCTGATTTGAAACGGTGACGTGAAGATTATAAATGATGCTGGGCGAGGTTTGCGGTAGCGGTTAGCATCCGCCGCTAACACGTTCTTCCCAGCTCACCACAACGGCCCTCCTGCTCATTACAACATAACACTGGAGGCTCCCGTTGTTGGTGACGGTCGATTATCGGCCCATGGCTCCAGTGCTTCACTCAAACCCAAGTTTGAATGTTTTGTTTACAAACTGCAACGATCAAAACTGTTTTTTCCCACCGGGTTTAGCATGTTTAGCATTGTCAGTTAACCTAGACCCGTCTGTTACAGTTCACGCTGTAAAAGATGTATTTGTTGTGTGTTTTCTTTAAATAAATAGACCACTATTATTTGCCCATGGCACCTTACACAACCTCTTTCACCAGCTCCAAATGAAAGCTACTCCCCAACCAATAAGTCATTGTACCACTGAAGAATCACAGAAAAGAGTTACTTTCAAACTACAAAGAAAAAATGAAAAAAAAAACAAAGATTGAAAACATATTTTACCACTTCAACAATGTGACATATTATTTTGAAAGTGAAAAACACAAGTTGCAGTTAAGATATGGTCTATATGGAAATATGTGTCGGTCACAATTTGTATAAAAAGGTGTTTTTATTCATCCGTCGTCACTATTTTGTGCTCCAAATGCTCAAACCAACTGTCTTCAGCAGTGGTAGACGTGTCTGTTACTGCTATATGCTCTGCCTACTGATGCTGAGCTGTGTCTATGGAAACGTCATGAAGTTCATCACTTCATAATAGCCTGATTAAAAATCAACAGTGAATCTCATCAGTATCCAGCAGCGAGTCACTGCAGCCTCGCTCTGCTCTTAAAAACCTCCCAGAACCTCTTATCTGGCCAACGTGACGATATCTGAAGTTCTTGTCGAGTGATAATCACCTGCAACAGCTCGCGGCTCCAAAACCTGCTCCTGCAGATAAGGAAACTTACAAATCGTCTCTTTAACCTCTGACCTTCAGGCGTCACACCGTTGCTGCTGTTTGTGATGGATGACAGCAGCTTCACAAGAAGTTTTTTGTAAAATGTGTAAAACTGAAACAGGTCCTGTAGCGCTACATTATGTATTAACACCACATTATATAATAATGTAATACATTTTCTAGGGCTGCTCCCAACCAAAGATTTTCATGGTCGACCAATAGACTGAACGTTGGTGAGCGCTTTGGAACTTTACTTTACTTTATTTGTTTATTTGGTCGGGACAATGCATATTAATGGACAGTGAGTGCTAGAGTACCCACAGTAAATACACCTTTAGCACATGTGCTAAATTACATCCGTAGTTAACATAAAAAGTCCAAAAAGACAGAGGCCTCACGGCAGCACCGCTAATGGCTGAAAACAGCAGTGACATGGAGACATAACAGTTCCCCATTTCGAAACACCTCCATTCTGACACACCGCTGTTCCGACCCCCCCACGCCCCCTGCATCTGTCCATGGTGCTGAAACGGGTGACGTTGTTTACACTCTGCGTCTGTCTGTGACACGCGCGCTGCTCAGGGACTGGGCAGATCTGTCCCACTTGCTTTCTCCCCCACTCCGTTGTGGGAGATCTTCCCATCCCACAGAGTAAAAGAGATATTTTTCCTCTCCCCCGCTCCGCTCAAGTGCGGCTGAACCCGGCTTGAGCCCACACGGACACGAGCCTGCTGCAGCCATCGCTCCTGCTGACAGCAGACAGCATTCCTTTGCTCTGATGCTTTGGTTGGGTTTAGACAATGAATAAAGCAGTTGAGTAAAAGTACCTGGCAGAGGCTAGACAGGCTTGAAGCATAATGAGCGTTGCATGAAGTATTTGCTTGTTTTGCAGTTAATCGGAATAGCGGGTGTAATGTTGTTGTGCATGCAATGTTGTAGTTCGTCCAGAAGGAGGCGCTCTTCAGTTATTATTGTGTTGGTTAAGCCAGAAGAGGAGGAAATAAGGTTCAGAGAAAGATGGATAGCATGCGAGTGTCACACAGGTTTTTGCATAAGAGTTACGCTGTATTCTTGTGTTTTGAAAAGCTAACTAAAAGTGTGGAAGAGTCTCAAAGTGCATCGGAGTCTTCTTTCTAAAACTTTACAGCGGGGTCTTTAGAAAAAATAGAAAACCCCGCTATTACGAAGAATGGAAATCTATTTTCGGAAAGGCGGGGTTTCGGAAAGGCAGGGTGTAACCCAGTGATACGTGTTTCCATGTTGGAGTCTCCAAACCAGAAACGTCTGGAACAACATCGGAAAAAGTCGCTTTTGACAAAAAAAAAGAAAAAAGGGACCTGCCGTGCCATGTAAAAAAAACACAACAAAAAAAACTCCCTGTGTCTGGCCCTTCAAAGCCCTATAGCCTTTCATATACAGTTCAGTCATATTGATTTTGATTTAATTGTGATAAGACACTAAAATGTTTGGGTTTTTTTCTTCCTGGGACTAATCGACCAATGAAATTTTGGTTGGCTAATGATTTTTTGGTCGACTATTTGGGGGCAGCCCTAACATTTTCACCTCATGATGTAATAACGCCACCTGTTGTGATAATCTGCCACATTTTGTAATAAAATTCTTGAAGGCAATATGTAATAAACTTTCCCGTGTTGCACTTTTTCAATGAGTAAAATGTAATTATTTGGTCTCTACAACGTATTACAAATGCAGCAAAGTTGACATTACATATTGCATTTAAGAATTTTATTACAAAATGTGGCAGATTATTACACAATGCAGCGTTATTGCATAATGTGGTGCTACCGGTCCTCACAGAGAGACCAAACTCCATGTGTGTGTGTGTGTGTGTGTGCTGCATTGTTGCTGCTTTACACTGTGATGAATGTAGTCAAAGTGCTCTGGCATCTTCTGAACATCGCTCGCTCATTAACCTTGTGTTTCCAGCTCTATTAAGATGGAGGGAATCCATTTAGCCTGGCTCCCCACACACACACACACACACAATGAATTACTCAAACACACACTGTGCCATCGTAGTACACACATATTTCCGGGCACAAGCACCTCATGCTGGGAATGTAAACATGGTTTAACAAACACAGGAATACACACTAATAAAGAGACACACACACACAGCAACAACACATGAAATTAACATGCACACTTCCAAACGCAGACATATGCGCTCTCACACACACAAGCACACAAGTCACACACACACACAGTCTGGCATAGTCTGGCATACAGTCAGCCATCCATATTTCGCGGCAGTTATGACTATGCAGGGAATCCACTCAAATAGTCACACACACACACACACACACACACACACACACACACACACCCTGCAGCTGAAAAAGAGCACATTTAAAAGGCATCATTTGTCGCCGGTGGAAACACACACACACACACACACACACACACACACTGGGATGCCACTGGGAGCCATGTATTTAACATCTTTATCACTTTATTACCCCTTCACACACACACACACACCCACAGAACATGTGTAGTGGAGCCTATGGGAGCTGTGTGTGTGTGTGTGTGTGTGTGTGTGTGTACGTAACGTCTCTATTACCTCGCAGCGGTGTGACGCCGGGTTTTTTTTTGCACACAGCGCGCCGTCTAATCCGGTTAGGCGTGTCGCGGCTGAGATTCACTCTGAGCAAACAGCAGCAAGTTTAAACAAGCACATAAAGGCCCCACTATGACAGGGATTAGGCACTTTTAACCATTTACGGGATTACGGGTGGCATTGAGCGGTGGGAGGGGAGGGGAGGGAAGGGGAGGGGGTTTCTGGGTTTCCGCGCCGTTTTGTAATTGAACGCTAAGCTATCGCCGGGAGCGTGTCATTACGACGTTATTGAATATCTGTGAGCACTTTGTGTGATGGGGAATTACACCGTGGTGATGGAACAGTGTCAGAAATAAGAAGGGGAGCTGCTCCGAGACGACACGCAGCTTTCTGGAAAAGTAATCCTCAGAAACGAAGCCAGTTTCCTGTTGTCAGTGCTGCTGTTGTTGTTGTTTGTTGTTTATCTGCAGAAGTCAGGGCCTTTCTACTGACCCTGGATCAGGGATGGATGGATGGATGGAACAGGCTCTTGAGTTGAGTGTCTATGGAGACAACACAATGTAACCATTTCAATCCTTTTCAATGTATAAATATGTGAGCTTGTTAAGGAGCACAACCTGAGTTCAGAGACCATTTTAATGTCAGTACTTCATATCTGAGTGGATGAAAGCACAGTGGATCCATCCACTGACAAATATGAAACAGCAAGCGACAATAAGTCTTGAATGTTGTCGGTCCTGTGGTTTGGAGATTGTGTCATTTAAACAAATATTTTATTTTGGCGGAACAAGTTGGTCTAGTTGGTATTTCCTGTTCCGGTTGTTTTGGAGATGTGACATTTCCTCCTCAATGTTTGTGCTGGTTCTAGATCCATCGATCCATCCATCCATCCATCCATCCGTCGATCCATCGATCCATCCATCTATCCAATCATTCATCCATCTATCCAACCATTCGTTCATCCATCCATTTGTCCATTCATCCATTTGTCCATCTATCCATCCATCTATCCAACCATTCGTTCATCCATCCAACCATCCAACCATCCATCTATCCATCCATCCATCTGACCATCTATCCAACCATTCGTTCATCCATCTATCCATCCATCCATCTGACCATCTATCCATCCATCCATCTATCCAACCATTTGTTCATCCGTCCAACCATCCATTCATCCATCCATCCAACCATCCATCCATTCATCCAACCATCCATCCATCCATCCATCTATCCAACCATTCGTTCATCCATCCAACCATTCGTTCATCCATCCATCCATCGGTCCATCCATCCATCCATCTATCCATCCATCCATCCATCCATCCATCTATCCATCCATCCATCCATTCATTCATCCATCCATCCATCCATTCATCCATCTATCCATCCATTCGTCCATCTGTCCAACCATTTGTTCATCCGTCCAACCATCCATCCATCCATCCATCCATCCATCCATCCATCCATCCATCCATCCATCCATCCATCCAACCATCCATCCATTCATCCATTCATCCATCCATCCATCCATCCATTCATTCATCCATCCATCCATCCAAGTTATAACCCTCCTCCCGGTCATGTGCATTTGTTTTCAACGAAGTTGGTGAAATCAATCGATAGAGCAGAAATTCTAACGCATTTATATATCACACACAATGTTACAACATGTATATCTGTCAAGTCTTATCTGTCATAAATAAGAGATCATGGGTTACGGGGCGCGTTACGTTTGTGTGGCGGTGCCGCAGAGACGAGAGCTGGGACACCGGGTCGGAGGCTCTGATCTTACAAGGTTGGTTTTCAGCCAAGAGACGCTACTGTAGGTGGAAGGCAGAGAGCCTCCATTCTCCCTGGAACTCCCCAAGTTACAGGTCATTTATTTAACCATCAACATTAATCTGAAGCTGTTTAATTAAGGTAAAAATGTAGCATAGTTCCTCTTTAAAGGAGGATTTTAAAATAAAAACAGTGCCTCTACGTGTCTGTACTTTCCTGTGAATGTGTCTCCTCAGCTCAGAGCCGAGCTGCAGTCGGAGGAGAATAAAAGGTGCGAGCAGAAGACGAGGGCTCCATGTAAATGAGGTCGCTGGAGGCGCAGGCTGTTTTGGTGAAAACAAGGTCTTTAACGTCTCGTCACAAGAGGCCGGCTGGGAGAGGAAGAATGATTAATCACCACCACTGCCTCATACAGTCGTACAGTATATTCCAGCTGCTGATAACACACACACACACACAAACACACACACACACTGAGCCGCTGTGTGAGTCTGTGAGTGTGTGTCTGAGTGTCGTTAACAGTCCTGCACCCTGAAACCTTGTTGTTTTCTATTTTCTATGTTCTGAGGAGATTCACCTTCAGCGAGCTGAAGAGCATGCTGGGAAAAAATATTTTCAGATAAAAGCTTTTGACGTCGTCTGAATGTCAAGGTTGATGGTTTTCACTGACAGAGGGGTTCTCCAGTTAGAGCCCCTCCCCCTCTTCCTCCTCCTCCTCCTCCTCCTCCGCTTCATACAACCCTCCAATAGTAAAGGTGTCATTAGTAAATTAGCAGCGTGGTTGATTGATATTGTAATAGACTGATCAATAACACTGCATTCCCGTCCAGTTACTGATGCATGGACCACGGCAGCTGCCAACTTTCCCCCTCTCTCTCTATCTTTGCTTTTTATTAAGCCATTCCTCATTTTGCTGACTACATTACTGCCGTATCTCTCTGTCGATCTCCACCGCCGACGTACGGCCGTGGACGCGTATTTACCTATTTTATAAAACATATAAAACAAACCTGATAGATCTAAACTCCTGTGGGCTCACTAAAACTGAGTCACGCTCAACTAAAAAGGAGGGAAACAACAAACACTGTGGATGATGAATATGTGAAATAAGGAGCTAAACAGATCCAACGCTGCGAGGAATCACCTGAAGAGTCTGTTCTTCAAACCGGCCTCGTTCACTTTGTCACATTTCCCGTGTTTTACAGCTTCATATTGAAACCAGATGAAACCGGATGAGATCTGAGTAAACACTAGTTTAACAGCGTGTATCTTCAGCATGACTATAACAGCAAGTTAATGGCTTTAAAATATCACAATGGATGATTCTGCGAGTTATGTGCCATTAAAGCAGCTCGGCAACGATGCCGAGGTCGAGCTGGATGGTTGTGGAGCCGGTACACTTTTCAAACCAGAGACTCGTCCTGTCACAGACCTGAAACCACCACCACTGCTGCTGCTGCTGCTGTTACTGTGGTGTTTCCCTGGGAGACCATCCTCCTATGGAGCGACACAGCAACGTTTCCTTATTATAGTAGTAATTATGGTAGGAAGTGACACAAGTACTTCTTCTATCCTAAACCACTATTTATTTCTATACCTAGGATCATTTTCTGCTTAAAGTCTGGTGCACACGCAACAATTTTTGAGCCGACCAACCATTGGACAGTTGGATGAATTTCTCACATGAGCCTATGTAAAGCGAAAACGCCATGATGACACAACACTGGACAGAAGACATGGAGGCTGTGTTGGTGGAGGTGTGACAACAGCTGCTGCTTCTTTGATGTTTCCTCTTCCTATCAGGACAGATACGAGCAGAAGAAGAGCGTAGACACAGAGGACTTCGCAAATTATTAAAGCAGCTTCTTCTGCTTCCTTAAACCTGCCTCAGAGCTTTCAAACAAATCTTTATTGACAGTTTTCATAGCCAGGACTTTACTCATACAGTGTGAGCTGAAATGAAACAGTGAGACCTTGAGAATCGCAGAATATGTCCGGTTTAAAGGAAATGATTATAAACAACTATTCCATGATGAACCTGACTGCATGTTTACCAATTTGTAAACCTGATGTTTTAAAGAGAAACCATGCAGGATTTGTAGCTTAACTATGCTACATTTTTACCTTATAATTAAACAGCTTTGGAGTAGGGGTGTAACGGTACACAAAAGTCACGGTTCGGTACGTACCTCGGTTCAGGGGTCATGGTTCGGTACGGTTTCGGTACAACAGACACTAATTGAATGTAAAACTAAAATCTGTCTTGTGTTATAGAAGTAAAAAGAAAAAATAATACAAAATAAAACAAGTGCATTAGGAGTGTTATAATGCCATTCATTCATTATAGTGGGAAAAAAACGTGCACTTGACAACTGGCAACTATTATTCGAATTATTAAATTATTATTATTATTAATATAAAAATATTATTAAAAAAACAAAACAATAAACTGACATCAATGTTGGTTTACACAGTTAAATTAGACTAGCAGTTACTTTGGTGATGTTTCTGGTCCTGTCTGTGTTCATAAAACATATTAGGCAGCTACACGCACATCCCAAAAAAACTGAAGACTAGGTGCTGGACCACCAAGAAAGACACAGGTAAGGAAAAAAGGAGACCGCACACTAGTTAAAAGCTCCCGTGACAGTTTAATGTCACTCACGTTTCAGGCATCAGCCCTTCATCAGACAAAATGTGTCTGATTATAATAGTGTGCGGTCTCCTTTTCTCCTCACCTGTCTGTGTTCATGTCAAGAGGCTTAAAAGCTGCGGGATAAGTTGTTGCACACAACTTGTCTTTTTCCTTCACCAGTGATTGACATATCGGGTTGAACATGCGCTACGTGTTTGATGCGTTTCTAGCGACTCACCGCGCATCCGTGAAACATCGCCGACGGACTTTGTCCGGTGGACCAGTCGCGAGCATGGATGTATCATGGTCGCGAGCCGCCGCCGCCGTTTGTTTCATTGAGAAGCCACAGTGACATGAATGAAGCAGACAGCTCTCCTCCTCTAACTTCACTCTCTCATCACTTCTCTTCTTCATCTGCTATGACGGCTGCAGGCAGCTTCGAGGCTCATTACCGCCACCTGGATTCGAGTGAGGACTCGACTTTTTTTTTTTTTTTTTAATATTCATTCAGACGTATTCGTCGTGTGACTGTGTGCACCGAACCGTGACCCCCGTACCGTGACGGCACGGGACGAATACATATACCGTTACACCCCTACTTTGGAGTAATTGTGTTGGTTTAATAAATGACTTAACTGGTTACAGGGAGAACGGAGGCTCTCTACCCTTAACGTGCAAGTCACTTGTTGCGTCTCTTGGCCGAAAACCAACCTTGTAAGATCAGAGCCTCCGACTCGGTGTCCCAGCTTTCATCCCAAACGCGCCCCGTAACCTGTAATCTCTTATTTATGACGGATTAAACAACACAAATATACACTATCGCTCTATTGATTGATTTCTCACCAGCTTCGTTGTAAACAAGTGCACATGGCCGAGAGGAGGGTTAGCAACACAGAGGAAAAGCAACCAGACTTACATAGTTCCCCTTTAACGCTGTATGTCTCATGAGCTTGGCATTCACATTAACTCTGGGGGTCATATGTAGAACTATTTCTTCATGCTGAGATTTCCTCTCCACTTCACTGTAATGACAAAAAGAAATCTCAACTCATTCTTTACCGTATTTTATTTTCCATACCCAGATCCTGTGACGACCCTGTGCGATGTGATAAGTGCTGCTGAGAACACGCGTGTGGACTTACTTTATATTCTTGAGGACACTGTGCCGCTCGTCTCACAAGCTCGTTCTGACTTGAAGAGGCGCTCTCCATGTGAACGAGTCCTTTATTACACAATGTTTTTGCATAATATCTTCATGGAAATCGACTGGAAGCCAAAGTCCAGTTACCCTTGACTGTGCACATCAGGACATAACATGATTATCATGTAGAGAGAAAAACTTGAACACTGTCGCCCGACATTAGGACTGAAGGAGAATATAGAAACAGTGATCCTACTTCAAGGCGTATATATTGTTTTATTCATAGTCTTAAAGCAAAAACACAGAAACACAAAGGGAGTGCGTTTTTAAAGCTGCTAAAGTTTAATTATTTCCTCTGATTCTTCGTGTGCTGCTTAAATTAAGATTACACGCCTTATGTACAGTAAGATGCAACAGTTTCTATATGATCCCATTTTACCCTTGATGCTTCAGTTACATACAGATATATGAGTGCAGACATGTGATCTGTCGCACAGGCAAACTGATACATAAACATAATCACATCTTGATAGAAAACCCCATAACATTAATGTGACAGTGGCGTAAAACAACCCGCCCCCTCTGCTGCTGCTGCAGCGTATTCAAATAGTTTTATTACTTCCTAACCCAGCCTTTGCTCACTAACGCTTTAAATCAAAGGCTTCTGTATCGTGACCCTCTTTTTTTATCCATACAATCTCCTTTCATCACACACACACACACATACGCTAAGAATTATAATGAGACATCTCCACCACAGCGTCAAGAATGGAAACTTTGAAAATGGCCTCGATAAACAGCAGTTTGATTTTCTGTGTTTTGCACAAAAAGAAGAAAAAGAAGATAAATATCTGACATGTGATGCGGTTCCTGCGACATGCTTTCTTTTCCTCGAGTGGGTGCAGTGAAGGAGGAGCAGTGATCATTTATATGAATAGACTATAGGTTGACTATGGAAATGAGCTACAGAGAACAGGGGGAGGAGGGTGGGGTCTTCCTGCCTCGAGTCCTCTCCAGATGAACAACTCAACACAGGAGAGATAACAGGAATAACAAAAGCTGCTGCTGCTGCTGATGCCGCCGCCGCCGTGGCAACGCACGTCTCGAATAACAGCGGTGTGTGCGGCATGAATATTAAGCATCGTTATCACGAAGAAGTGGAATAATGGAATAAATACAGTTCAGAGATGTCAGGAGGACGTATGCAACTTATTGTAGGGGGGCGGTGTGAGATGTGAGAGCAGCAGGGGGGGAGGGGCTATTACAGCTGTAGTCACATCAGCCCACAAACACACACACACCGAGTTTACACCTGGCATTAAAGGGATAGTTCAGTTTTTTTGAAGTGGGGTTGTATGAGGTATAAATGGTCAGTAAGTATAATATCTGCATTAGAAACGTCTCTGTGCCCCCCCACCGACAAACACTGATGCATCAAGCTGCACAAAACAGAGGCAGTACTGTTGGGGGACAGCGTATTTTTGCTGCCTATAAGAAGTCCTGTCTCAAAATAATACGCCAATTCATGAGTATGATCTAAAGTAAAAATTTAAAATGCATCAGCTGGTCAGAATAATGTTTTTTTTAATCTGGAACGAACCACCTCACTCAGTATTCCTCCACACAGGCAGGCTCCGCGATGTGCTGTATCACTCCGCCGATCAGCTGTTGTGTGTGGAAGAGGCGCCAGTGTTTCTTATTCGAGGGGAGCAGAGACCATATGATACTAAATGGGCATTTGTAACTCAACCCCACCTCAGAAAAGCTGAACTATCCCTTTAACATGTGTTTTCAGTGATCAGAGTGCAATCAGATAGAGCTTGACCACATGAAAGTACAGGTGTAAATGCAGCCAAGACACATTGAGGACAGATTGTGAGCCAAACCACCTCCGTATCTAGTCAGAGACACGTTGTGACCACATTGAACACAAGTGTAAACGGTAATACGTCCTGTGTGCAACATTTTTACCTTAAAGGGATAGTTCAACATTTTTGGCAAACTGGCCCATTGTCATAATCCCTATAGTCTTAGTAGGTTTGTTACCTTTAATTGTCGGTGCAAGCTATTTTTAGAACGGTGGAGCAGAGCCGCAAGCTGCTCAGAGCTATTCTATGGAGGCTAATGGGATTTCTTGGTTTCCCTCATCAAACTCATCAAATACACAATCCAACAACTCCAAAATGCTCTGGTGGAAAAGTTGTGACCTGCACATTCACCACGCTATGAGATGATAACAGAAAGTTACGAGACAGAGTTGTTTTCAAGGTAAATGTAGAGACTTGCTGAAAAACTGCCCCCGACGGGAATGTGCATCAGCTGTTTTGCATGAATTTACCTCGAAAATAACTCATGTGACAGATAAGACTACACAAATATACAAATCATAACATTGTAGACAACACATTGTGACCACATTGAACACAAGTGTAAACGGTATCTGGATACAACTACGCAGTGGAAATACACTTTGGATAAAGTGTGTACAATAGCGCAACTTCACATGTGTACTTTTTTGATTTACCCACTCAAATAAAGTATGTAGTCGGACCTCAATCAGATCTCAGTGTGGACACTGGAGACACGAGGGGTGACACACACACATCCACAAACATACTCTAAGGTTGTTTTCTAGTCAATGTCTACTCAAGCTTGCTGCTTTGCAATCGCCACACACACACACACACACAAATGCACACACAGCAGCCTGGGCACTTTAAGTCCATTATGATGAGTTACAAGTGGGCAATCTGAGGAATATAATCTTTTCTTACGCCGTAATCAGACAAACATCACAACACCACGCTCAGTTTCCTCCTCTGTCCTCGCGCCGACAGCTGTCACATCAGCTCCTCCGCTCACTCTGGGCCTTTTTCTAAATTGTTTTTATTGCATCTCGGGCTCTGATTAGGACGAGTTACCGTGCACTCGCAAATGTGTTTATATTCCAAGTACAACGCCTTGCTGCGCCTCATTAACACCACTTCTCACTGGGTGAGATTTTAAAGGCACATCGCTCAGATGTTCATGTTGGAGCAGTGAAAGGAGAATCACTGTCACTGTGTACAGTATTGTGTGTGTTCTTCAGCTAATACACGCCTTACTATTTGTCTCAAGGACACATTGTTTACTGTATATGGTTACAGATGATGAGAGCCGGTTTATTAGATGGAGCTGAAAGGAAGTCAGTCTAACAGAGCAGTCCTGCAGTAAATCCTCCAACGTGAAGGTTACAGAGTGGAGCTCTGGTTGAAACAGAGTTAAAGAGCTGCTGATATCAAATGAGACAAAGAGGCGTGTCGGGTCTTTAACCCGTCCTCCGTCCACAGGCTGCTCTCCTTCCTGTTGTCTCTGTCCATTTAGGATGAAAACTGAAGCACAAGCTGGAAAGAGAAGTGGAAATGTTTCTCAGGCTGATAGATACAGTAGAGAAGTCAAGTTGCAGGAAGTACTGTATGATCACTCCTCTCCTACTGTTCCTGAGTTACAACGCTCGAGTCATTTTACAGAACGTTATGATGTCACAGTGACGCTGACCTCTGACCATCTAGATATAAAGCGTCACCAACTCATCATTTTAAACTTCAAGGTGTTTATATAAAATCATGTGAAAGTCAGTGAATGGTTTCTTGAGTTATGGCAACAACAAAAAAACACGTTTTGTGAGACCACTGTGACCTTTGACCTTTGACCCCCCTACAGCCGAGCATGCACTGTCAGATTTTAACCTGTTGTTTAGATGCAAACAACCTGCCTCAAGGTTTTCAAATACAGTGGCATGATGCAGAAGTTTGGGCAGCCCTGGTCCAAATGACAGTTAAACAAGTGGAAGATGAAATGATCTCCAAAAGGCTTAAAGTTACAGATGACACATTACCTTACCAATTACAAGGAAAAAGGGCCCCCTGCATAGTTAGTACCTAGTGCCTGGAGCCAGGCAGGCTTTTGAAATCGTAAATTACAGCTTCAAGTCACAACTTACGACTTTGTAGCGTTTCAGGCAACCCACTCGTGTTTTTCCGACCTGTTTTACCGGTAAAGTCACTATAACGGCCACTCGTAACTTCCGACCGGTGAACTCGTACCAGATCGAACTGGTACCACTTCACGGTCGGAAAAATACGAGTTTCCTTGAACGCACCATAACAGTCCTCATCCCTACGTCGCCACATTCACGGCGTTCCTTGGCTGCACACACAGCCCTGCATGCCGTTCTCTCTCCTCATTGGATAAAAACTGTAGGATACGATAAATGTTTTCTCCTGGGCTCAGAGCAGAGCAGAGTGACTGACAGACCCGTGTTTCAGACCAAACACTCTATGTAAGTGATTGCTGTCGGAAGATATAACTATTTAAGACTTATATTAACACAAATATATCACTTACTTCTGCTTTAACAGACATTTTGACCAGGGGTGCCCAAACTTTTGCAGGCCACTGTAACTCTTTATTGACAACAACCAGTGGCCGGGGGAGGTGTGTGTGAGTCTGAGCGCTCAGGTCACGGCCGAGGATCGGACCGAACTCCACAGCAGCTCATCCCGGATTAAAGAGGAACTTTTTTCAGCAAAGTTTGAAGAAATTCCCTCCAGGCCTGAACTTTACTTCGATATCAGATTTACAGAAATGGAAAATGAAGCTGGACGCCATCACCTCCCTCTACCAGACTTTCCTCTCTCTCTCTCTCTCTTCTCGCTGTGACCAGGGCCGTTGTATAGGGGAGAAAGGTGATGATAATTCTAGGGGCCCAGCGCCCAGTAGGGCCCAAATAAAACCCCCGTAGTCTAATCTTTGTATGACTGAATTATTCTGCATAAGACCCTGACTAATACTCATTAGCCGTGTTTCCACTGCAGGAGTTCCTGGTAAAGGGAGGGGGTAGGAACTTCTACAGGAACCGTCCTCTCACTCGGCCCTCTCAGTGGCCGTGTCTCCACTGCAGACAGGACCCAAAGGGCTCTTATGGCGACGTACAACAGTTTCGATCATTGCATGGTCGTTGTGCAGCGTTTTTTTTGTTGTTTTTTGTTGTTGTTTTTTGTTGTTGTTTTTTTACTGCTCTTGTTGTTGGTGTTTTTTTCTGTCAGTACAGATGCTTTCCTAAAAAAAAAAAAGCTGTCTCGATCGTCATGTAATCCGCAATCGCCTATTTACCACTCTTTTTTTTTTTTTTTAACCAGGCCTACTGCTACTCTCCTCTTTTACTGAGTTATTCTCTCTTTTTTACGGCCGTTTTTCCATTTTTAGTAACGTTTGGTTATAAAAATGCATTTTATTTTAGGGCTTTCTCTTAGCGTCACATGATCCTGCTTTGAGTCTGACCAGTCAGCACAGAGTAAAATCTCAAGCCCCACCAGGACTTCTTCAGGGCCGATCCAAGTACCTACCCCCAGGCAGGGACTTCGTTCGGCCCTGTAAAAGTTCCTGTAAGCGGCCCTGTGGGGGAGGTTCCTGCAGTGGAGACACACACCAACGGGGTTGGCTCCGTAAAATTACCCCAAAGTTCCTGCAGTGGAAACGTGCCTATTGTAATGCTGCATTAGCATCAAAACAAAGTAGGCTAAATAAAAAATTATAATACATACGTAGTCTAAGAAAAAAAGTGGAAAAGTCAGGGGCCCACTTTAGTATTCGTTCAGGGGACCCAGATTTCCTAGCAACGGCCCTGGCTGTGACTATGAGAATAAAGTAGCTACATAAAATCCGATAGATAAATAAACAAAACGGTGGCCGGGGACAAGTGAGGACTCCTCTGAAGTGGGACACAGCTTCTTCACTCAAATCCCAAACATGGGTGAGTGTAATGAGCTCAGGTGCCGACTCTCTCTCCCTCTCTTTCCTTCAAGGGCTCAGCGCCGCCATCTTTATGAAAACATGTTCAGTTTGTGTGTGGCCTCTGAGTCTCAGCTGATCTGATTAAGAGAAAAAAATAACACCACTGACCGTATGAATGTTTTGTGTTTCTATCGGCGTTTTACAGGAGAATCCTGATAAATCTGATAAAGTCACTTATCCTCCACATTCCCTCCTGCCACTTTCCAAATATTGCATTTTTCCCTCGAAGCGTTCACAAATAGAATCAAATCTGACTTGATCTGCGCAACATGAGGCTTAAGAAATATATTTTATCTCGCTCCCAGCAGAAGGTGTGAACACACTGTTAACGTGCCCACAATTTACTGCCTTTTACCCACAATCCCCCTCTCTCTCTGTCTGTCTGTCTGTCAGCAGAGGAGCCAAGGTCCAGTTATGTAACGTCGCAAAAATGTTTTTTTTGTTTTTTTTCAGCCGCTTTCTGACTTCTCACGCTCTCCTCCTCTCCTCCTCATCCCTTTATCCCCTCCATGTCCCTCACGTTTGTTCTCTGTCTCTCACTCTTTCTCCATTCATCCTCTCCCTCTCTCTCTCTCTCGTGGCTTCACGCCTCATTGACGGCCACAAATCTTTTTCACAGTGATGCTCTTTCTTGACTTTTCTCCACTGTCTTCTCCCCCTGTGCATCCTCTTTCCATTCATCTTCCTCCCTCCTCCTCCCCTCCCTCTCTCTCCTCCTCCTCCATTCGGTCCAGAGGTCACCCACTACTATATAGACTGTTTAAATTTCGGGAGCTGAACCTGCTGCTCTGTGTCTTTTCTTTTCATTCTGCCTCCGTCTCTCCTTATCTCCGTTTACACATAGCGCTACATGTTTATCCTTTACAGTGAGTTTGTGTAGGAGTCAGATTATCTCTCTGTGTATTTTCTTGTTCTTGTTTGAAGGTTTCCAGCTGGAGGGGCTCGTCTCCGGGGAGATGGACCGCTGCCCGATGCCTTGTTATAACTTCCTCCTTGGCTTCCTGGACACTCTCTCTAATGGCCAATTACAAAATTAAAGCCATTGTATGTTTAGCTGATGAGAATTCTATTTTAGTGGCTTTTACAGTCTTCCAGAGCAAATTCAGTAATTGGAAGTGAAACACTTAATGGCTCCATGTTAAAACGGGCTAAAAACCTTTTTGTGGTAAAAGTCATTTTGCATAAATTGGCTTTTTTATTGGCCAGTATATAATTAATAAAACAAAGTAGAGGCGACATTGTAAAAGTGTACTCGGGCCGTAAATCGTCACAGCTTTACTTTATTTGCCTGTAATTCTTTTTCTATGAAAATGAGTTTGGAGGGGAAAACTTAATGCTCAGGGCTCAGCAGCAGATTGCTGATTGTGTTCATGCAGAAGAAGAAGGAGCTCACAGGATTCAAGCAGGATCCTAATTGATTGGACTCGTTAGCGTTTCATCCTCCTGCCGTTTGAATCACAACTGTTTGTTTCTTAATTGATGCTCTTGTGTTTCCTCTGCTCGAGACTTTGACCTCCACCCACCACCACCACCACCACCACCACCACCTCTCTGGTTCCTCAAGGCTGGTTTCATCTCCTTTCCTTCACCCTCTCACCCTCTCTTCCCATCTTTCTCTCACTTCCCACCTTCGTCTCATCTCCCTGTACATTTGGAAAACGTCAGTCCGCATCACATCACATTTCCTCCTCCAGTTTTCTTTGATTCTCCTTCTTCGCTACAGATGTGCTCAGGGGCAGTAATGGATTACATGTAACAGCAACGGTAAAAGGTAACTGTAATGCATTACAGTACAGAAAGAAATATGTTACCAGATTACCAGTATATTTGACAAAAACGGGGATTACTTTTTAAAATCAAACATGTAGTACAGTTCATCAGACATGTGCACAGTGTGCATGCATAGCGACATTTTGAAACACGTGAAATGACCGCCCGGGTAGCCTCGATCTGTGTCAGATTACCCAATTTTCACACACCGTTCAATCTCCACTGCAGTTTAGCTCCAACTGTCGGATCAAACCATCACCCACTGCTCCGCTGAGGTAGCTGACTGTTTCTTACTGTTCAACAGCACTCCAGGATTTTTGTTTTTTATGATACAATGTTGCAGTTTTCCTCCTCCATGACAGCTTCAGGACCCTCTGACTGACTGGTGACTCGTGGCTTGTGCCGGCGGCTGTGACTGATGCTGACAAAGTGATGATTTTAACAATCGAGGGTTTATCCATAGTATTTTATTTTCTAATTTGCAGGATGCTCTGTGCGTTTGACTTGGAGTGATCTAATCCACCTGGATTGATGCAGGTTGGCTGCATGATATTCTTAATTTGAATGTTTAGTGTTGAATTAATCTAAAAGTAACTTAAAATAATCTGATACATTACTTTAATTTTGTAATAGATTTTTTTAACAGGTAGCCTAACTTGTAATTGTACTGGATTACATTTTTAAAGTAACCTTCCCAACCCATGGTCCTTAGTTTTCAAAAAAAAAAAAAAAATAGACACTTGTGCATGTTGCACCCTGGATCATGCACTCGTTATGTCGTTACAAATTCATGATGTCATATTAATGTTTAAACACAGACCATTCAAGGCCACATCTGGAAACATCTGATTAAGGACAGGAATTAAGAACTCATAACAACTGGTTTGATCCATAGATCCATCATTTAGCCTCAGCGATAGACTGTTTCTACATGTAGCTACCAGCAACTATGGCTTACAAGCTAACGTCCAGCTCCATGTCCCAGTCCCACCACCATCACCTCCACACTGAAAACCCACAGGAATCAATAACAAATTGAATCGAGAAAGAGGCATTTATCTATTTATTTTTTAGTTCATATGTAAAGGCTGTACTTTTTGTAACGCACCTTATTGACAGTTTCAAGGTAAGTTACAAAAAGTATAGCCTATTAATGTAAACAAAACTTTATCAATTACCTCCTCTAGCTATAAAACACTTACAGTTGCTAGCTGGTTAGCGTGTTAGCTTCAGTAGAAGAAAAGAAGTGACAGAGACCAGAGGAGCCTCTTGGTGAATATGGTGATGAAGTCTGATGTTAAACTCACATGGTTTCCTGCAGACTGCTGAGCAAACAGCCCTCAGCACTAACACTGGCCTGGTGGTGGTGGTGGGAAAACTTATAAATAGCTCTTTTTAAGATGCAGAAAAAACTTTCCCTGTTCAATAGACGGATGTGGGAGCTGCCCTCTGGTGCCAAAGTCTGCACAGGAGTTGAAGAACAAAAAAAAAAAGGAAAATTCATTTGTGGAAAAAATGGGCTTTGAGCTTGTGGCAACTGAAATCATCACTTCTAAGGCAGGAGGTGATGAAGAATTTAAAAAAATGTTTGGCAAACCAGAGACATGGATGCCTTTTGTATCACTATTTCCTGCAGTTTCCCTCTAAACACACATCCTCCCTCCCACACTTTACCTTCGTCCATTTCTCTAACCACGGCTCCACCCCTCATCGTTTTCTATCTCAGCAGCTGTCAAACACTGTGGAGCGAGAGGGCCAGAGAAAGAGAGAGGGCAAGGAGAAGGCAGAATGACAAAAAAAAGAGAGAGACGAAGAGGAAAGTCTGCAAGACAGAACAAGTTAGAGGAGCGTGGGAGAGACGGAGCGATGGTCTTATATAGGGAGGGTTCAAAAATTCACAGACGAGTGGGGGAGAAATATGGACTAAAAGATGGGAGGATGGGAGCGATGGAGGAGGGGATGATCAAGAGAGTGGAACAGGGAAAAAGTTGTAAATTGGCTGGAGGAGAGAACGGATGGATGAACCGAGTATGAAGTCTCCAAGAGAGACGGCAGAGAAAGAAAACCGGCCCGAAACCAGAAACCCTCACTCGCTGCTCTGAGCAACTTTAGCTAATGGATCTAAAAGTCTAAGTGGTGGTTTTGGTTTTAAAAGCTTCTCGACACAGGCGGCGTCTCAGTCACAACTTCACTGATATTTAATGTAACACTGATATTATAATCAATACGTCTGTCTATACAATAGAGCGTTCACACTCTTTTCTTGTGAAATCATTTTGAGTGATAACAGACAGATTACACCAATACATCATCCTGTCCTTTTCATTTTCTACGTCTGTTTAGCCAGATTGCTGCTGCTGTTTATCCCTCTCCTCCCTCAAGAAGTCTGAAATAAAAGATGTGAATTCAATCCAGATGAATTCCTCATAAACGTATTTACATATTTTTCTGTTTCCGTTGTCAGACAACGGAAAAAAAAAAAAGAAATACCGAGTGAAATATGACTTATTAAAACGACCCATTAACCTCTGTCACTATCAAGATGATTGAAAACTGCTGCTCTGCTGAAATCCTGATTTCATAACCACGACATTGTCTAACAAAGCCACCAAAGTTTCCTCTCACACAGCACGACAACGGATGTGCAAACTGTCTTAAAAAATTAGCGTTCATTCACAAGGCAAAGAGAAACCAAAGTAAAAGAAATCTTTTTTTCCAGGAAAGGACTTTTCAAGGACATTTGGCCTTTTGTTTGACAAGAAAATTGGTCAATAACTTGAATCCTGTCATTTCATAGAGATAAGCTGAAGCACATTTTTACACTTCTTGAATCTTGATGCTCTCACTATTTAAATCCTTTATCATAATAGATTAAAGCAGAAGTAAGTGGTCCGGTCGTTTTCGCTAATGCTGCGTTCCAGGCAGGCTTTTGAAATCGTAAATTACAGCTTCAAGTCACAACTTACGACTTTGTAGCGTTCCAGGCAACCCACTCGTGTTTTTCCGACCTGTTTTACCGGTGAAAGTCACTATAACGGCCACTCGTAACTTCCGACCGGTGAACTCGTACCAGATCGAACTGGTACCACTTCACGGTCGGAAAAATACGAGTTTCCTTGAACGCACCATAACAGTCCTCGTCCCTACGTCGCCACATTCACGGCGTCCCTTGGCTGCACACACAGCCCTGCATGCCGTTCTCTCTCCTCATTGGATAAAAACTGTAGGATACGATAAATGTTTTCTCCTCGACTCAGAGCAGAGCAGAGTGACTGACAGACCCGTGTTTCAGACCAAACACTCTATGTAAGTGATTGCTGTCGGAAGATATAACTATTTAAGACTTATATTAACACAAATATATCACTTACTTCTGCTTTAATTATTAACTTACTTCATTTAAAACATAATGCAGGTTTGTTAACAGTGTTGTGTAATGAACTTGGACTCCGGCTGTAGTGGGGAGGACTGCATAGTATAGACTGAGTATAAACTGGAAGCTGATGAGTATCACTGCAGTGTCACTAAATTTGCTCTGGATCATTTTACACCTCGCTGCCCAAATCCCATCATAACCCCCGGATAGTAGCAAGACTGCTGCTGCTGCTGCTGCTGCTCCTCCACAGACACTGCTGCTGCTTATAGGTGGGAGAGTCTGACAGGTTTTACTGATGAACTCCAACAAGTCAGTGACTGGATGTCTTCTGACTCTCAAACAGCTGGGAACAGGAAACAAACGTCCTGTCTTGCTTCCGTCAGACATACAGTAGCTTGTACATGCAATTCTTTATGGGATAGTACGACTTCTGGCTAGTATATAGTATGGCTACTATAGTTGGAGTTTACCGACCACACTCACAGCTCAGGCTTGGCTCGGCTTCTGTGTATGGATCAGTGTTGTGTGTATTAAGGAGTCAGCGAAGGCCAATTAGCCTTCGTCCTTGTATTTGATGTAAAACTGTATTGTTTAGGTCAATTACAGGCCACTGCACCCGGTGAAGAAAGAAGCTGCTGTTGTTGCAATACACTCAGGGCCAAAGGATGTCAGAGTTGACTTAGTGCTTCTTTAATAACTGCATCGTCTCTGGCTAAACTGAATTCGGCAGGAGCTTGCAGAATTAGCGGTGCAATTACAGACCCAGGCATTAGGCCAGTGTTGCATTAAGGGAATACAGGGTGTTTTCTAAATCATCAAGCAAAACGTAGGTGAGGATGTCCGTTTAAAATTGCTTTTCTTTTAAGAGTGAAAAGTTCCTGTGTGAGCTACGACGAGTATACAAGAACAAGTTTGTGTATGAGCTTACCTGTGTGCACAAAAGCATTTGGCAGCACCTGGTCCAACCACCAGCAGAGCAAGTTCTGACCACCTGCAGAGGACAAGAGAAAATAATGGTGAGTGAGGCTGCAGCTGCAATAGATTACACACCAGACTGAATGAATGGGTCTGGAGCCTTGAAACCGGTGGGACTCTTTCTACAGAAGAGCAGACTGCGCATTCATCACCAAAATAAGACCTTTAAAGTTTCACTTCAGACGTCCACACTCTGCAGAAGTGATGTACGCCTTCTGCCGAGATGGATGGCTGACTGTCAGCCATCCTCAATTGGGGTTATCAGAGGAGGCAGTCCTGAGTCCTTAAAGCCCCATCAGTCATGGTGTAAGGTGATGCGTACAAAACAATCCTGTTTCCCCAACTGTTGGGTGGTTGGTGGTGAGTAGTTGAGAAAGAGCTGCGTCAACAGCAGGTCAATAAGGAGAGAGGCAACAAACACACACTCAGAAAAGTCAGAAATCATCTCAGTGGAGTTCAATATACACTTTAGGAACGACATGTTGTTGTCAGCCAATCAGAAAAGAGGAGGTTTTCACCATCTCTTCTGATTGGCTGACTGTTTTCAGAATGGCTGAATAAAGCAACATGGCACAGAGAAACCAAATCCTGTGGGCGGGGCTCGGGCATCACAGAGAGCAGGAGTGCTTTGTTGTGACATCACAAAGTTACAAAAGTCCAGTTGGCTCATTTTCATGCCAAGTTTTTTGGGCTGAGGCTTTGTTACTTTCACAGTGTAAACTAGATCTGGTATTTGGTAATAAAACAAACAATGGAAATCTTACTCATCCAATACAAGATGCAACCTTTAAAGTTTGATAAGGGGAAACTTTGATTGACTGATGGAGATAACAGTAGAATCTGGTCACCAAAAAGAGTGGTAGTCAGCCGAGAAAACTGTGAATGGATAAAGTTAAATTGTCTTGGATTTTTGCTTAACATCTTTTTTTTTGGACGATGTATAAAATTAGGCATCTTTATTACTGTACTTTGGGCCAATGCCCAACTGCACACAGGTTGAATAGCGGCTGACAAATTAAAGGCAGTGTAAGAAAAAGGAGTAACAATCGTCTTCTCTCTCCTGAACTCCAGCAGAGCAGCTCATTAGGAAATGACAGAAAGCTACAGTTTCACTGGGCAGCCTCTACATACATGTGTGTATTGAAAAATGTAGTCTGGGTGACTGTTTTTAACTTCACTCATATAGGTTTTTCTGCCTTCATTAGGAGCTTTCTGCCTCCAGGACTCCAGGACTACCTTAATTATGCCTATTCCCCTTTAGTACTGTTCACGTCTTAAAGCAGTGCTACATATTCTGTTCATGTTTCTTATTAAATGCAGCAGAGTGCTACAGAAGAAAAAGGTGTTTTGGATAAAAGGAAATTAAAGCTGACATCAGATAGTAAGTCATTCTTCATGCTCGCAGAGCATAAAACAGCTAAGTCAACTGAGGGTAAACTCAAATCTGGACCACTGTTGATTTTCATCTGTTTCCTCCTGTGCTCCTCGCTGCTTTTAAAATCCTGACAAACTGTCTCTTGTTAGTCAATCACGCTTAACTCGACTTACAAGACAAGGAATCAGATTGAGTTTGACTCCCCCTCACCGTGAAAATGTCAAAGCAAGCAGGGATGACAGATTAACAAAGCTCTGCCCAATAAACGAGGGACTGGTGAGTCCGTGTGACCTTTGTTTACAGGCTTTTGTTTTTAATGGCAGTGCCCCACAAATCCAGACCAGCCCCATCGACATTCCTCACATGAAGCGACGCTCACTGTTTGTGCCAACCTCAACAGGTGGGTCGACTGTTAGGAAGACTGAATGTATCACATGCCAACAGCGAGTGACTGGTATGTGCAGGTCAGGAAACATCAAGGTCAATAAACTAAGCACTGAATTTGGACAAGAACGGAGAGTTTTTAATATAACTAGGTCACTTAAAGGTCCCAAAATGAGATTCTGAAGTATTATTTCTATCTTTTTTTGTTTTATTTGAACAGGTGTCTAGATTCTTTATTGATACTGTGATCTGTGGGTATCAAATCCTCAGTCATTTACTGAGAAACTGAGCCTTAAAACAAGTCGCCATGATTCTGTCTCTTTGTGACGTCACCACAAAGCAGTCCCCCAAGCCCCGCCTACCCAAACCAACGGTCCAACTTTGAAGGAGAGTTTACCTGAAATCTGCTTTATAATTACACAGTCTCCCCAGACAGTCAGAGACATTTGGGGCTTCAGAGTCTTCTGATTGGCGCACCAAGCTATTGTTACTTATTTGGCTCAACCATGTTCATAGCAAGATGTAAGTATGGCGCCATATCCAAATAGACAAAATGCTCATTATATCTACAACTGAAACAAACACTAACAAAACCATGAAGAACTTGGAGACCGACCAAAAGGACCAAAACCAAAACAACACAGAACACAGGCATGACCAGACCTCCATCCTCAGAACAAGCTGTGAGAGAGCTGCTGCCTGGATGTGAGTGTGTGGGCGAGATGTCCCTGGGCTGTGGTGGGCAGGGCCGCGCTCGCTGCAGATCAATTATTGAGAAACTAAATTATTCTCCTTTTTTGGGGGGATGGGAACCCTCAGGAACCACATCAAGCATGTCAAGTTCTCTAAACTCACACTGCTCTAGAGGTTTTCTGACCTGCAGAATCCTAACACAGGTCATTTAAATGTTTTGTTCTCTCTGCTTTGCAACCTAAACTCCCCTGGCTGTGGTGGCCACACTATGTGGCAGCACTTCAGTTGAGTATTTTTCTTTCTTTTTTTATCTTAAATAATAATGATCCACAGTCATTTCTTTTCATACAGTACATGTATTGAAAGTTGTTAATTAATTTGAGCAAACGGCTGTTGATTAACATTTCTTTTGTTTGAGTTGAAACTCTCCTGAAACTCTCTTTTGCATGCAGCTCTACAAAAGCTTCAGAAAGGAATTGGCGCCATCCAAGATGGCCTCATATGGAAGCAGGGCAGGAAGTGGGGGAGGCCAGGTTGGAGGTGCTGGAGGGGAGGCTGCCTTTTTCTTTGGGATTTATTTCATCTGAGCTGATTGAGAGCTTTACGTTTACTTGACTTGAGTGTTATTTTGAGTAGAGGCTTCCGCTTGGAGTCTTTGTTCACATTAAGTGTGTTCACACCAGGCTCCTTTACTGTGGAACCAGCTCTCTCCATGGGTCAGAGAGGCAGACACTCTAACTACATTTAAGTCCAGGCTTAAGACCTTCCTCTATGACAGAGCTTTTAGTTAGGGCTGGTTCAGGTAGCTCTGAACCATTTTATAGCTATGCTAAATTAACATTTTTTGTCGTTTACACCTTGTGTTCTTGGGCCTTCTACTGTTTGGTCCCTGACACTGATGAACCTTTTTTTTATGGATTTGACATGACTTGGAGGCTCCAGTATCAGTCACAGTCCTCTTATCACAAGTCTGCCTGTGTAATTTGCCCCATTATAATTCTGTCCCTGTAATCCCCAACTATCATCACAGGTGGATGCCTCCTTCCACTTTTTCACACAGAAACAAGATAAGAAGTTTGGGAGCGCCTCATCTCTATTTTCAAACACTCTCCTGCCTCCTAAGTGCTCAGTAAAACAATCAAGATTCTGCACCGATAATGTCTACCGGGCCTGGGATTTTTATCTTGATTACCATCCAGAAGCTTGTTTTTCTAATGGGAGTTGGAATTAATTTTTATCTCCCTGTAGAGAGGAGCGGAGTGGAGCAGCAGCGCAGGTTGGCTTGTTGGTTGGTTGGATACGGATAGTAGAGGAAAAAAACAAAAACAAAAACAAAAAAATCTTCAGAGACCGAGGCGGAGGGAAGATGGTGACAGGAGGAGAGAACCAGAGAGACTAAACAGGCGACACAGGAAAACAGAGAGCGATTGAGATGGGTGGCAGAGATTACAGGGGAACAATCAGAGCGGTGGAGTTTCCTTCTTCAAGTTGGCTTTTACGGATTTTTCTGGTTCCCTTTATTTTGCTTTCTCCGCTTGCCATGAGAGATGTTGTGTCTTGCTGCTCTGCTCTTCCCTCAAACTTCACTCGCACTCTTTTGATCATATCTGACAGAACAGATTTCTCTCCATTTATACCTGTTCCATCATCTCTCTCTCTCCTGCTCCTGAGTGTCGCTCATTCATCTCCCTTTCATTAAAACATCTCTCCAGCTTCAGCTTCAGCTTTTATCACTTCCCCTTCCCTCCGTTTCTCCACCGGTTTCGCTTTCACATCATCTTGTCTTCAACACCACCTTTAATCCCCCCCCTCTCCGTCTCTCCTTCTCTGTCAATCCATCTTGACTCGGTCCAGTTTGATGAGAGGAAGACGTTCAAAAATCACAAATACAGAAGTAATGATTTGGCTCTCTGTCAAGTATCATTTCTATCAGCATGCTGAGACTTAATTTGTGTGTGTGGATCTGTCTGCATGTGAATGTGCTCAGGATTTAAAGGTGTAATTGTGGTGGTGGAGGTTCAACCATTATTACAAAGGTGAGATGGAGTTAGCTTTTCTCCAAAAAGCACCTTTGATTCACCTCAGTTCTGCACTGACATTGCTGGGAAAAAGAGGAACATTTATCATCCAAACATTAAATAAGATTATATGTTAAAAAAAAAAAAAAAAAAGAAATCCCAAAAGTCATTCACAGATAATTAATATGGGAATCAACCCAAAATCAATACGGATCATTTCTCATCTCTGTGTCTGATCAGATCACCTCAGTCCTCTTCTTCCTCTTCTTTCAGTTTAATATCATCTCCCCCTGCTCCCCTGTCCTCGTCTGTCTTCCTGCCAGTCCTGATCCGATTCTGATTCAATTTTAGAAGCATTAAGATAATTTGTGTTTGAAGCATAAATAGAGCAAAACATGGAGCAGCAAGTGCACAAGTAAACAGCTTTGTTCTTCCCCTCTCTTGATCTCTGCCTAATTCTTCATTTCCATCCATGTCTCCAAGAAATTAGGTTTCCACACAACTAAACTGCATCAGAAAGTAAATTCTGTGTGAAATGAAATTGTGCTACTTTATCAACAACAGCAGAGTCAGTAGATGGTTTGTGGTGGATGTTCCCTGGTGTGTGACTGCTGCGGCAGGAGACTGAGGTTCACATCTACATCCATAACATCAACCAAAGCGCCAAGAGAGTACTGAATACAAACATAGAACAAAATCTGCATAAAGCTGTAGTCACTACAAATGGAGAGTGAGCTGTAAGACTGAATATACTGGCAGAAAACAATCAGTCTTCTTGTGAACATTTTACTAATTCAGTCAGTATCATCATAATAATACATAAATTAAAACTTATCCTCAGTTTGGTTGTAGGGAAATGTAATTTTCCACCATTATCACATTCTCATTCTGACATCCCCTAATTGAGAGAGAGAATTAATTAAGTTAAGTTGACGGGTCAACTCTATCACCAGACAAGAACGTTTCTGTGTGTCTCACATTCCTGATTTATGTAAATTAATGATGAATATTGATGAACGGCTGATTAATCTCATTGAAAATACTTGCTTTTTTATAATGACAGGCCATGGCAGCAAAGTATGGATGTGGTTGGGGAAACACTGTGGTTAAAACATTAAGCTGTTGTTAAGGTGAGGTAAGTTGAGTTAAGGTTGCAAAATAGCGTTCAAGTTAAAGCAGCTACAAAGAACTTTCATTTTGTGTTGATTTTGGCGACCCCTGTGGACAAAAGCGGTAGTGTTTTGCCAGAATGAAGACTGCATTTCCCATGAGCTCTAGCGCGTTTTGTCGTAAAGACTCTTAACTGGCTAGTGCATGCAATCTCTGGTCTGAGCGCCTTAAAACGTTTCGTCCAGTGGACTGACCAGTTTAACTGAAAAGTTAAACGTTCTTTGTAGTTGCTTTAACAAAGATCAAACATGATTTGGCAAGGGTCAGTAATACTGAGCTGGATATGATTGGAATCTTTACTTGACTAACTTTAAAAAGAGCATAAAAACCACAAATTATGGCCTTAAACATATATACCTCTTGTACCAAGGCATTAGCAGAACATTTTCAACATTAGTTTTTTTGACAGGTAAGTTAGCATTGGTTTGGATTTCATGTAAAGTACTGAAAAAACCGAATTATTGCCTTAATCCGACTATAACTGGACAACTGAAGTGCATGTAAACACCTTAGTCCGACTGAAATCGGAGTTGAGAACTCCGATTAAGACACCCAGATAATGCGATTGGAATTCGATTTTCTCCGTCATGTAAACACCTTAGTCGGAGTATAACTGGACAATGCATGTGCGCATGCTCCACAACAGTAAGAGACGGCACCAAGTGGAGCAGAGAAGCCGCCCAAACCCCGCAAAGTAAAGAAAAAAACCAAACATCAGCACCGAGTCAATGCATTTCACACAGCGCGACCAGCAAGAGTGTTTTGTTTTTTGAGAGAGAGAGAGAGAGAGACAGAGAGAGAGAGAGAGGAAGCCCGTATCCTATTCTCCGCGCTTCCAGCCCAGACTGGCGCGTCTGGTCGGGAACTGCAGTTGAGAATTTATTATTAATCTTACTAAGTTGTTTATATTCAGTTTTTTACGAGGTGACAGAAAAGTCAACAGGACAGGGGGCGTATTAACCCGCTGAAACAACGGGTGTCGCCGCATGAGGGGGCGGACTCCGCGGACCCCGTCAGTTATTCGTTTTTTTCAGTTGCATGTATATTGAGACAAGGACAGAAGTCCGACTTGACGCCAAAATCGAATTTTGACCATAGCTCGATTAAGCTCTGCATGTAAACGTACTGACTGAAACCATAACCAAAATAGATTAAATCTCGCTGAAGTGTTAATCTTGATATTTAAAGCCAATGGTAGACTTTAAATCTCCAAATTTACCAAACATTTTGTGCCTTTCTTTTTTACTTTGCTGTGTCTCTCCTTCTTTATTACCCTCACAGCCCTTTGCCAGAGGATGTTCGCTGGGCCCCAGGAGCCCAGACACCATGCTGGTTTTCATTACAGCATCTAATCAGAGGCTGATTTACACCTGGCATCGCAAATGAGGTTATTGTCGGATCAAAAGACCTGCATTCCTCTGGATCTTCAACACAGTGGTGCCGGCAGATGAAGCCAAACACAGGTAATGAACATTTCTCCGGCCATAAATTATGAACCATCTGTTTGTTGTCTCACTTCAATCAGAAGCATTGGAAAGCCATTCACAGGCAGGTCAAAGGTCAATGACAACCACCAGGTTTCCACCGGGCTGACAAATGGACACATAAACTGAACAATAGATGACCAATAGCTGGAAAAACCCAGAGCAGCTCATCAGCAATGTGATCTCAATAACATTTGCTTACAAACAAGAAGCTGTACTGTTAAAATGACACTTCATACATCATTAGGGGATGGGAAATCCATATATTTGTTAACATTACTGCTCCGAAAAGGGTGGTCATTAAATTTCCCTAACGACGAGCTGAAACAAAGAATTGGAAAACCTCTAAATCAGAAATGTTACACTGAGCTGAAGAAACGTGTTCACAGGAATGTGTTGTTAACTTTGCCGCTATGAATGTGTTTAGACCTCAGAACAACCATATAAGTCATAAAATGACTGTGGCTTTACGCAACTCCTAAATTATCCAGTTGTGAGACTATGGGTCAAAATCTATAAATGTGTTGGACAATAGATAACCTGACCCTCAGTTCATGGTAAGACAAACTTTCCTTTACTTTTTCTAATGTTGATTTTGAACTGTTAAATACAAATATACTGTGCAGTTTCTTTGGCTCAGGGTGTTTACAGCATCTTTGTGATTCTCAGCTGCAGTATATTTCCAGCCAGCCACACCGTTTACAATCCCACATCTTTACTTTGCCTCCCAAAACCCTGCAGCTGGGTAGTTTGCCCGGGACAGCAGCAATATGTGTTCCTTTGTAGGAACAGATGTCTTTGGCGCTTTGGGTATATTGGCCCATGATGCACTCTGTGATGGCAGCCATTTTCAGGATAGAAAGTCTTTAAAAAAAAAAAAAGAGCGTGCTGGCTGCTGCAAGATGCAAACCGACTCTTTGACCTGCCACCATCTGTCACTGCCTGGATCAGCAGAACAACCAACACCTTGGCCTCATAAACACTTTGATTATGTTCTGTGTAATTAACGGGGGCAAAGCTTCAGTGATGCGTGGATAATAGCCGGTGACAGTGAGGTAGTGGAGTCACAAATGGGTCTGGGAAGTTACAAGAGGGACGCACAGAAGTGAGCTTAGAGGTTAAAGAAGGTACAACACTGTTCAAAAGCATTGTGTCTTTGTGGGGGTGTGGTTTATTTCTCCAACAAACCTGACCGCAATCAACTCATCCCATCAACCTGCTTCAGTACTAGAAACTCTCTCAGTTTTTCACTACAGTAACTTTTGTGTTTTACCTTGCTCCAAATAGACCAGACCTAGAGGCATTTCAGGGGCCACATCCTTCAGATAATGCGGCCAACAAAGGTGTGGCCCCTTTTGTAGGTATCGGAAACATGCAAGGCTTGAAAGAATTGCAATGAGGTCCTTTTTGCAAAGGATTTACACCTTTTTTTTTACTGCTGCATTGGAAAGTTCTAGTCCTGTCACTCAACAATGTAACATATTTCCACAAAAGAGATTTTAAGACCCTTGGTTGGATAGACCCAATACTCAGGAGGAGTTACCGAAATGGGACAGTCTAGTCACGCAGTTGGTTCTCAACTGGCTGCATTGACACTCAAGTCTATGAGACTCCTTTTATGCTTTCATTGACAGGTGCAGTAGAGAGAGAGACAGAAAACTAGGGGGATTGACTTGCGGTAACTGATGCATCCAGTTGGGGGTCTAGCTGTACCGGCAGTAACCTGCTTAGGGCTCAGTGGGCCCATGTAGTACAAGCTCCAACTACTCAACCACAGCACCTTCAGACTCTCCGGGGAGTTCCTGATGGAGTTTCTTGATGCTGTTGCTACCTCCACCAACTCTTCAGCCAACTGCAAACCTTCGTCGCCTCATCTCTTAAAGGGATAGTTCACCCAAAATTCAAATTATCTACTCACCCTCATGTCGACTAAAGGGCTGGGAGAAGTTTCAGAGTTATCCATGACTTCTCTGAGTTACAGGGGGTCTCGGCGTAGCAGTGCATGTCCATATAACGGTTGCAAATGGATACCACTTTTCTTCGTAACAAAAAGACACACTAAAAAGCTTGTTTGTAGTGGAATCTCCTCTTCCTGGTTCGTCCAAATTGGACATCCAAATTGGACGGACCAGGTAGAGGACAGACCCTGGTCCATCCAAATTGGACGAACCGGGAAGAGGAGCTTCCACTACAAACAAGCTTAAAATATAGACTTATTTAATTTTTTTCAGAACAATTTCGCATTTCGGGGCTTCAATACAACACGGACATTACATACGAGCAGCATGGAGGTATTTGGATGTTTTTTGGGGTGTCTTTTTGTTATGAAGACAGTTGGTATCCATTTGCAACTGTTATATGGACATGCACTGCTACGCCGAGACCCCCTGTAACTCAGAGAAGCCACGGAGGACTCTGAAACTTCTCCCAGCCCTTAGTCGACATGAGGGTGAGTAGATAATGAGTGCAATTTGAATTTTGGGTGAACTATCCCTTTAAACCCTTCAACCCCTCGTCTACAACTTGTCCTTTACCAACACTTTATCTGAGTCCTGAAGTAACCTCACCGTCACATACTGGCGTGGAGTATAATCCCATCACAGAGGATTACAGCGAATTGCTAAACAATGAAATTATGTGATTGAGAAAAACCTCACCCGACCTACAGATCCATTTAGTAGCTGTTGTGTAATGTACATGAATTGGTGACCTTGATTTGTCCACCAATGAACATCAATGGACGAGGGTGATCACCAAAAACACCACGTTACATACAACACAAACTGTAAATGGAAAAGCAAGAAACCCTGAGGAACAACTTTAGTTTGATTCAAGTCATTTCAAATCTAAATTCAACAGTGTGCCGTGTGATGTTTACTGTGTACGATGACGGCACAGAACAACCAATAAGCCTCACAAGCGGAGGACCTGCGGGTTAATAAAGCCCACACGTCGACTGTGGATGAGTAATTTCGATCTAATCCGTAAACTGAGCGTGTGATTGAGCGAGACCGAGGGCGACGTTTACGAGCGGGAGAGACGCGAGAAGCGGTTTGTACAGATGTTGTGTGATAGATGTAATGGGAACCGGCGACCCGGTGGCACCGTCGCAGATCAATACGCGGTGCGATAATTGAAAGCAGTGTGTGTGTGTGTGTGTGTGTGTGTGTGTTTGTGAGTCTTGTATGTGCCACCGTCTGTCCAGCTTAACCTCTCCACCTCCATCCTATACATCATCACCTCACCTCATCCCCTCTTTCTGTCTCCATCCACTCGTCCTATGTTTACATGTTCTTTACCTTCTGCCAACCATCTCCTATTCATCTTTTCATCATCTCCACTTTTTCTCCTCCACCACCTCCTCATATCTCTGATCCTTGTACACCTTCTTTCCCTCCATCTTTCTCTCCTCCATACCCCACCCTCTCCTCCCTCCATCCCCCCCTCTGGTCGTGACTGAATGTCCTCCTCCTCCTCCTCCGCCTCCCTCCCTTCATTTTTCTTCCACTCCTTTACCTTCAGTCCAGAGCACGACTGGCACGACTCGGTCCAGAGGGAGCCGGCTGGGGAGACCTTGGGCCATATGCTACAAAAGGGGGAGGGAGGTGCAAGAAGAGAAACAGCTATGCTAAAAAGAGAAAAAAACAAAGGATGGAGGGAAGAGAGAGAAAGAAGCCGGGGACGAGAGAGAGAAAAGCAAAAGACTGTAAAATGAATGATGGGAATGTGTGGGGAGCAGGTGGAGGGATGAACGTTAGAGGGCAAGAAGGAGGGGAAAATAAAGCCTCTTAGAGAATAGATCGTAAATTAGAGGGTGGAGAAGACGGGAAAATAAACACCGAGATGGGAGGTATAGAGGTTGACGTGAAGGGATAGAATGATGGAGGGGAAGAGATTGTAAAACAGAAAGAAGGAGCAAGAGAGAGAGAGAGGGAGGAAGCGAGAAATATTTTGCCTGCATGGCTTCTCTGTTAATGTCTCGACTTAATTTAGCCAGTATGGGATCAGCAATTTATCTCTGCTGCTCTGGTCTCCTGCACAAGTCAAGAGACGGCACCCGAAGGTGGAGAACGTAATGAAGTTCACACGCTCAGTATTCAGTGAAATCAGCTCCTGGATAAACAGCAGAGCTTTTTTCATTGTTTCCTCTTCCTCCACTCCTCCACTTTGTGCTTCACCTGAGTCTCAGGATAACCTTATCCATGCCTATCCCCTGCATTCAGTATCTGTTCTTTTTTGAGATGGTTGTGAATGTGTGAAATGTTTTTTTTTGTCTCCATAAAAGCAAAACACAAAAAATAATACTATAATTATAGTATTATTGTAGGGGGGAGGGGTGATAGTTACAGCATTGTATTGCAATATGTTATGTAGCTATGGTGTATCAATACAGCAAACACCAATCCAATTATTATGCAAATTGTAAAGACAAATTGAGGTTTTCAGAACTGGCGTACTTTTGATGACTTTTTGTGATGGTCACCGTCTGCTTGGTTATCCCATTGTGCTAAAATAAAACTGAGAGAAACTCAGAGAATCAGAATTTAATCTTATTGGATAAAACTCATGTTGATACAGTTTCCATAAGTGCATGATTTGCAGTTGCAAAAATATAATAAATCAGAACATCAACCTTTTATAGGAGTCTAGTCTTAATGACCATCCAAAGCACTTTACACTAGTTACATTCCCCCTTCACTCTGTGGTTTTGCACATTTTTTCGTCTTACCATTCGCACACATTCACACACTGATGATACATGATCAGGGGCAAGTTTTGGGTTCAGTATCTTGCCCAAGGACACTTTGACATGTGGACTGAAGGGATCCTCCTAAAACACAGCTGCCAAAACACTCAGCATATCACAACCTGTTTAAAATTGCAATAGGGTGTCATGATAATATCGAATTATGCAGTGCTGCTAACCTCCACCTCCACCTGTGCTGAAACCCAAGTCCGACATCGTCCTTAAAACCTTGTAGGCACCTGTTTTTGTTCCCACATGGAAGCTAAATATGTCTCAATAACAACAGTACAGACACATAATATACCACCCCTTTTCTTAGCCCCTCTGACTCCACCATGAATCATCACACCTCCCACCTCCCAGTCCCCCCACTGAACTTAAAGTAAATTCTAATATTAATCCACAAAGTCTGAAATCTCTTAAAAAGCTCTTTGAAGAATTGAGTGTTTGACAAAATGCTGCCACTTCACTCAAATCTCCCCACTCTCAAAGTCTAAATGATGTTGTATCAAGTCCATTTGTCAAATCTCTTTTTATTCATTGTTTAAAGAAAAACTCGGCCAAATGCTTTCCTTTATTTTTGGTTAATTAAAAATAGTTTGTGCCACTGGGCAAAGTATTATTTTTTCTTAATGATTTATGCAAAGCAAAGGAAGCCACATTGGAAACATCTTTTCAAAGTAAAAGGTGGAAGGAGGTCAAACTAGGCTAAGAGCTGAGGCTGTGAACATGTGGCTAAGCTAGTTTTAGTCTTTAGTTGCACATTAACTGACTGAACTTTGTGTTTCTGTGTTTCAAATGGATCACAAATAAAAAAATAAAAAAAATAAAAATCTGTCACAAGTGTTATTATGAATGAGGCTGAATTTTAGTCTATCGCTAATTAACACTTTAATTCACTGTGCAGCTGAATGGCTTCCCACTACAATTGTCTTTTAAGGTGGAATGATTTCTTGTGCATTTCTCCATACATTGGCATCTGGAAATCAATCAAGAATGTAAAAGTCAATTTGAAAACATTGACCATTTTATGTGTTTTCATTGGGTCTTCTTACATGATTGACTCTTTAGTGATAACTGGAGCTTCTATACATTTCAATCAGATGATATTTGTTTTCATGATGATCTCAGCTGATCTTGCATCGATCTCCTATATGTAAAGTCCATACAAATGTTCAAATATAACACTGAGTGCACAAACACTCACAACTAAATCACACAAACTTCATGAAAATATAAATGTCATTTTGCAGTGGCTGTTAAAGTAAATCTACACCTGTCTTCTCATTAATCTCTCAGCGTCTCTCAGTCTTTAATCTCTCGTCTCATTTACTCTTTCTCTGGCTTTTCCTCATCCACCATCCACACACTTCCATTAGTTGTGTGAATATATCAGTCCAATCTCTGTCCCCCCTGCCGTCCAGAGAAGCACATCCAGTCTTTCATCTCTCCAAGTCATTAGCTCTGCTGGGCTGTCAGTGGGGCAACACGAGTTATAAACACACACGCACACACACACATACACACACAGGCTTCATAATCACAGCCTTCATACATGAACAGCCCTCATGCATGTGTTCAAACTGAAAGAAAACAACAATTTATGAGCCATGACTCATGAGCACATCCAGAAAGGAGCGCTGTGAACACCAGCACACGGTGAACACCACACGCACTGGCCTTGTTGCCTGGTAACAAAACTTACTTTACCCGTTTTTTTTTTTAAAGATGTGGAGGGAAGTAAAAAGAAAAGCAAAAAAAAGAAAGAAAAGGGAGCGATGGAGAGATAGAGGAAGGATAAAGAGATAAAAGAGAAATATATGAAAAGGAGACGGCAGCAGATAAGCAGAATGTAAAAGGATGGGCTGAAAATTTAAAAATAATCTCCAGCGTGGATTCAGAAGTTTGTTTTAAAAACTCATTATGGAGGCAGAAAAACAGAGTGAGGAGAAAAAAGAGGTAGGTGGTGACTGCAGCTGCACAAAAGAAAAGTTTAAATATGACTTATTCTCATAATGACTACCGTAACTGGTCCAGTGTAAGAAAAAAAAAGTGAAAACACAAGTTTATTGACACAATGTTGAGTTCAATGTAGATTTATCTAGATATCAATCAAAAATAAAGACTTAAACACTAAAACAGACACTTGAAGCATCAAACTCTCTAAAATGTCCTCACTACTAAAATGTCCTCAGACTCAAGCTATAGGGCCACGGTCCCCACAGTGATAGAAATACAAGAACACACACACACACACACACACACACACACTCACGAGAACTGATTGTTGTTAGTTTAATTGTTTTTTGGCAGATCTGAGGACCGTGATTGATTCCTCATTAAATCTGAATCAAAACTGTGGCTTTGTATTGATCCAGGTTTGACACTCTGCCAATGTTGTGATAACGATCTTTGCACACACAACACACTTTCATGCAGATAATCATACACACATACAGTATATCACTCAAATATCACTTAAATATCCCCCAAAATACTTAACTGTACAATAAGAAACTAGTATAATTGTACTTATTGATCTGCACTTTTGTAGCCGCTGTACTTTCATCACCTTTAGCCTCATTATTTTTTATAGTTTATATTTTATGTTGTTTTTAAAGTCGATTTACTATTTTTGTCTCTTTGCGATACTAATAAATATTGATAAGGAAACTTGTTAAAACTTAACTTAACTTAACTTAACTCATCTGTTAAATAATTTTAGTAATATTTCAACTGGATTTCGTTATAAAATGACAGTTTGGAGACTAATGTTCAAAATTTTATCATCCAACTCATTATTTAACTTTATAAACACTTTAATCCCTCGGGAAACCTTATAGTGTACTTGCTTTAGTCGTGACCTTTGCACACACACACACACACACTAACCATGCACAGGGTCTATACATTTCAAGTCCTGGTGTCAAAAGTAATTCTCCAGACACAACCTGGGGGCCCCCGGGGGCCGGTGACCTCTCCACAGCCCTGCAGTTGTTTCCTGTCACGACCCTGTTACTCCCCGGTGGACGGTGCTCTTTGATTGGGTCAAAGCTTCCAGCCTCGCTAATTGGCTATCTGGAACGACAGATGACTTTTAATTGATTTGGGACGAGTTGGTAATTGGAAGTCTTTGGGAAGCAACACCTCGCGAGCTCAACGAGGAATACCAGGGGGAAGAGACCAGCGAGGGAGAGAATAATAATTATGTGGACGGTGTTAACTCTAAAGGGCACCAGTTTGAGTCCACACACTGGTTAAAGGGTGTTTAAGGGTAAAAATGGAGGAGTGATTCACTTTCTCACCCTCAGCAGTTGTGATGAAAGTGCCACTGAGCAAAGCTTTTAATCCTTTAGTCCCTCAGTGGTACACATTCACACCAAAGTCATGGAGGAAATACAGAAATTTTAGAAAAATAGTGACAATTTATTTCTTTTACTGCACCGATGCAGTGTCCTCTCATTAACCAACTGGTGAGTTATCTCCACAGAGTCTTCAAAAAAAGTCTCTCCTGGTAATTCCTGTACTGTGGTGCAGTACACTTGGTTCTTTGGTATTTCAAAACAGTGAACAAAACTAAAAACAGAGTAACAAGAATAATTCATAAAGGAAAAGAACAAAAACCTGTTCATGACTGAAGAGATGATAAGTTTGATATGATTTCTCAACATTTATCCCCAAAGGGACAACGGTGACAAAAACGAATTCTGTAAACGCAACGACAGTTTCAAGCTGGAGTTAGCTGACGATGAGCACATCTGTTTGCTGACAACACATTTCACTTGTTTTCCTACAGTATCTACCCTTGTGAAACAATATGAGCTCGTAAAAGTGTGAATAAGTGTTTATATGAGGCAACTCAGAGAAGATACTAAATACTGAACAACTCAACAATTTTGTAACCGGCCTCTATAAAAATGTATTTTGTGACTGTGAACGACTGTAACCTGCTTATATTATATGTATTTTTAACAGCTGCTTGACTAACATTTTATTCTTCACAAGCCATCCCACAGAATGTATGGACAATAGAGTAACCATCAGTTGTTTTTTTACAACTATATGGGTAATAAGTCATTTTGATTCATTGTCAATATTGGCTGATGTTTCATAGGTGGAAGGGGTTTCTTGATCTTTGTTTTGTTTTGTTTTTTGGTGCTGTTACTGATCATCACCAAGATCCAGTGTGGAAGCTAGAGTGATGACCACAACTGATCAGTGTTAAAGGGATATGTGATTGGCTCATGATGTATTTTTTGTTTAAATTTTCATGTGATCAATCAGGCCCATCCGATTTGGTTCTTGTCTCTCATCTCATATGGAACTCTCATATAATAAAACTATGTGCAAGAGCAAATTTAAAGCAATCAAGCAATCAAGAGGGAACCCTGCTAACCACACGGTGGGATGAAACAGAAAACAAGCACTTATTTAAATTCAATCTGAGCAACAAACCGCTGATTTCAATTACATTTACATTTTAGTCATTAGGCAGAAACTGTTATCTACTGTACACCGACTTACAGCCTAGAGCCTACGACTGAATCTGTACAAGTTTCTTGCAGGACAAACATCACAGGGAATCATTAGTGCGAAGTGTGCGGGTCACAAACACAACGTTCTCACAAGATGTGGAACAAATGCTCCCTAAAATATTCATTCATGCATGTGAAGGAAACAATGCTCATTGAAATGGAGATGTTTGAAGAGTTCGAGGGAAAGGCAAGTGTGGAATGAGGGAACAAAAGGAGGAACAAGAGAAAGTAAAGGAATGTTCAACCCTCATTTTTAACCTCATGCTCAAACAGAAGGACTGAAAGTGGGTGGGTTTTCTTAACTTAAACCTTTAAACTTTTACTCTGTAGCCAGGTCAGAATAAAACTACTTGAATTTGACCTCCAGCACCTACATGGACAGTTTGTAGTTGAGTGTGTTGTAGTTAAGAGAACGGTTTGACCACTTCACTTTGCCGCTCCAGGTGACATATCTCAAGGTTTTCTCCACAAAATAGGGCTTTAAAGGGGACATATTATGTAAATATCACTTTTTAAAGGCTCTTAGGTGTTTGTCTTGCCTTCTGGCCCCCAAAATGTGAGAATTAAAAAAAAAAAAAACGTAATTTTCAGGCTCCCTAGGTTGTAATCCATGTGGTTTTACGAGCTGTTCCCTCAGTTGTCTTCCAGTGATGTAACTGGGTTTCGAATTTGCATAACCCCACCCCTACCTGGTACCAGTAGAAGGGGCGGGGCAAGCAGTGGTTCATTTGCATTTAAAGGGACAGGCTCTGAAACCAGCCGTTCTGAACAGGGCTGTTTTGAGACGATGAAAAGAGCTGTGATGTTTGATCCTTGGGGTATTTTGACCAAAGCATGTCACACACATGTCTTTGAGACACCTAGGAACTATTTTAATTTGTGGAAAGGGGGGCATAATATGTCTCCTTAATGGAAAAGCCCGAAAGAATGAGATCAAGTATAAGGCAAGAAGGCAAAGTCAGCTTCTTGGGTCTGTGGAAGGTGTATTCACCTCCGACTTCCTAGAGCTGAGACCAACAAGCATAGATCAAACTGCCTCTGTTCAAAACTGGACAGACCTTGAACCAATCATAGCAAAGATCCAGACCTCCAGAGTGACAGAAAACACGTCAAAGAATGTGGGTTTTTTTTTAGTTTTGCAGCTATTTTTGTTACAACATTACAGTCTCTTGAAACCAAAGTGACAGCTAAACGATAGCTGCTCATTGGTGGTATGTATGGCATGTAGCATGTAAACAAAAGCCGTGAGTCATTGCGTTCAGCCTGCATAATGTAAAAAAAACCTGTTTGTGATGCTTCCCCAGTTTTTATGGGAAGTGGAAGTCGCCTCAACTGCTTCTTCTCCAGATGGATCTGCAAAGTGAAATGAAATTGCTGGCAGGCTGGTCTGGGTGCACCAAGGCTATGTTTGACCACCTTTTTGGGATGGAGTAACAGGTACAGTACAGACATCCATGATTTACATAAAAATCAGACCTGATTCCCCTTTTTGACACTTTGGACACTTCCCTTTGGAGATTTCCCAGCTGTGTCCAACTGGAAATGAAACCTAAAGACGGACCATGAAGCACTTTGGAAGGATTATACATCCCATTAAGACTTGGGAAAGTCTTTGTTTCCATGGTGACCAGTAGGACCTGAATAAGAATATGGACGGGAAGCAATCACAAAACTAAACACTGCAGCTAATAAATAATAAATTATGTTTAAAAAGGACCTCATGGAAGTGATCCAGAGATGCTTTCTCCTCCGTTCCTCTAATTGATATGAACATCACACAGGAGCAGCGCAAATATCAATAACACAACAAAGCTGAATCTGAATGACAAGTGACCAAATACCAAACGCTACTTGTAAACACACTACTTGTACACACCTACTGCAAAAACACAACCGCTTTAATAACGACAGAGAGAGAAGTTCAGACTGAGAGAAACATTAAAACAGCTTCGTTCTGAGTTTGATTGAAACGGCGACAGTGAATGTAAACAGACTCAGACATTGCTCTGCAGATATGAAAATGTGTGCACATTGAAAAGCACATACAGTGCATATACACTCATGTCTCGCACACACACACACACACACACACACTCACACACAGAAAGACACACACACACATACACACACACACACTGTGAAAGATTAGCTTTGCACACACTATGGTACAATCCTCTTTGAGGGACTTAAACTTTCTCATTACACGTATACATCCGGATTTCTTTCCAGGCGCAGACGGGATGATTTTTTTTTCTTCCTTTTTTTTTGAGAGAGAGAGAGAGAAAAGAAAAAAAGATAAAGGAGAGACAGAAATGAAAGGAGGAGTTAGAGGCAAGTCTGAGACAGAAATGAAAAGGGAGAGAGAGAGAAGTGGTAAGAAGGAAGAAAGGAGACGATAAAAGACAAGGTGGAGTACAGGATGAGAGAGAACGAGGGAGTGTTGAAAAGGAGGAAGCCATGCACACACGGAATGAAGAGAGAGACAGTGTGTGTCTGTGTGTCTGTGTGTCTGTGTGTCTATGTGTGTGTGTGTGTCACCCTGACATACAAAGGAGGCAGGAAGGTAATCAGGCATATGGCAGGTGCAGCACAAGGGGAATAATAATGGGCTCACACACACTTAAAAATAAACTTACACACACACACACACATATACACTGTACGCCGTAAGCCGACACAATAACTGATATCAAAGACGCGTGCGGCGCCCGCTCACCAGATCAGAGAGGAAGACAAGCTGATTTGGGATCAGTTAGAAAACGCTGAGTTTATGCATTTCCGCCACAGACGGATAAAAAGACGTCTCTGAATCTCTTTGTCCGCGCGGGATTCACTTTCCGTTCGACTGTTGGAGGTGTTTGTGTCGTCTGTGCTGCGTTCGACAACTCAACAACCGAGTCTGTTCAGCTCGGTTTCAGAAAAGTGGTTTCAACCCTTCTGTTGTCCTCTTGGGTCAAACTGACCCAATCTATTTCGACACACACATGCACACTTACCCCATCCCTCCTTTCTCCACTCCTTTCCTTTCTTTGTTCCTCCCTTCATCCATCCTTCTTTCCCTCCTTTCTCCCTTCTTTCCGTCTTCTTCCTTCCTTGACCCAATCTATTCACTTTTGTTCGTTCTTTCTTTCTTTTTTCTTTCTTTCTTTCCTCCCTTCTTTCCTTCCGCCCTTCCTTCCTTGACCCAATCTGTTCCCTTTTTCCATCCTTCTTTCCTTACTTTCTCTCTTCTTTCCACCATCATTTCCCTTCCTTCCTTCTTCTTCCTTCCTTGACCCAATCTATTTTCTTTCTTTCCTCCCTCCATTCTTCTTCCTTCCTTGACCCAATCTGTTCCTTTTTTACATCCTTCTTTCCTTTCTTTCTCCCTTCTTTCCACCATCATTTCCCTTCCTTCCTTGACCTAATCTGTTCCCTTTTCCCATCCTTCTTTCCTTCCTTTCTCCCTTCCCACCGTCCTTTTTTACTTCTTTCCGCCCTTCTTTCCCTTTAGTTCTTTTTCCTTCCTTGATCCAATCTATTCCCTTCCTCCATCTTTCTTTCTTTCCTTCCTTCCTTGACCCAGGAGGACAACAAGAGGGTTAAAACCCAGAGACACTTTCTACCTGGTTGAGGTGAGAATTTTTTTTACACCTGAGACTGCACTTCATGTCCTGTGTCCAACGTTTCTCTTATCCGTGACCTTTTGCATGACCCTAACTGTCAGTTTTTTGTCTGGTAACCATGACAACGGAGGTCTTCGAAAAACCACAATCTTCTTCTTTCTAAACCTGACGAACTGAAGCGCGGCCATTACGTAAAGTCATTAACGATCGACCCGTCATCTCTTTTTTAATGGTTTGTCAATCTTCCTCATTTGCATATTCCATATTAGAAACACACACACATGCACACCTACTGTATGTTTCTGACCTCTTTGAACAAGGTCAAAGAGGTGCTGTGTTGCTATAGTGACTGACTGTGTGGTATCTATACTTTGTTAAAGTAGCGGCAGACTGCACGTCAAATGCTGGAACAGATGTTTCTACGGAGATCGTTGACGTGAGATGAGTTGGTCGGGAGAAGCAGCTGCGTTCAAGTTTCCACAGAGGCGACAGGAAACGACTGAACCATTAATACAGTGGGACAGGTTTCCTGTTCGGTGTCAGGAAGACGCTGGCGGTGTAAACAAGGTCACCTGCTGCCTCTGGTTAGTTAGATCAGTTTTCATTCATATCATACTCATTTTACAAAGAGTCAAGTTCACTTGTTAATTTCAGCCAATGAAAGTAGGCTACATAGCTGGATACTTTTTTTTAATGAAAGTTGTCTCTTGAGCTCACAGGACAAAACTGAGACTAGTTCAGGCTCATTTGTAAAAAATCTGACCAATCATTAATCGATTCCTGACCTACATGAAGTTAAAGGGATAGTTCAACATTTTGGCAAATTGGCCCATTGCCATAATCCCTATAGTTTTAGCAGTAGGTTTGTTACCTTTATTTGTTGGTCGTTTCCCTCATCAAACTCATCAAATACACAATCCAACAACTCCAAAACGCTCTGGTGGACAAGTTGTGACCTGCACATTCACCATGCTATGAGATAATAACAGAACGTTACCAGACAGAGTTGTTTTAGAGGGAAATACAGAGACTGCTGCTGAAAAACTGCCCCAGACGAGAACGCTCATCAGTGGTTTTTGCATGAATTTACCTAGTTGTTGGATTGTTGGATTGTGTATTTGAGTTTGATGAGGGAAACCAAGAAATCCCATTAGCCTCCGTAGCGTAGCTCTGAGCAGCTCGCCGCTCGGCTCCGCCATTCTAAAAAATAGCTTGCACCGACAAATAAAGTTAATGCACCTACTCCTGGCTAAAACTATAGGGATTATGGCAATGGGCCTATTTGCCAAAATGTTGAACTATCCCTTTAAGCCTGCTGTCATCTATTCTCAGCTTGAGCTTGACCATTGCAACAGACTTTATTCTCAGTCTGGTATCAGACAGACCTCCTCTGTCTGTCTGATCACAGGAAGACTCCAGTGGTCGCTCAGCTTCATTGGCTGTGTTGGATTTCCCATTGATTTTAAAATTGTATGCACAGGGGGTCAATGTAACACTGACTTTTAAAGCTTTAAATGGCTCTGCTCTACATTACATCTCCAACTTAGTTTTATGATGCTCATTTGAATTCTTCTTTTATCTTATCTAGTTTCATTTTTACTTGTAAAGCAGTTTATGACCTTTTTAAAAGTGCTGTATGAAAAAAATATTATTATAAAAAAACTGTTGTTTTGAAGGTAAATCCTGATTAGCCACGTGTTTTAGGCATCATAGATTCAGGCTCCTTCAGTTGCACCTGGGTCCATTTACCTAATGTCAATCATACAGGTTTAGACTCTTTACCTACAGACGAGGCACCTGCCGTCCAAACTGTGGTTGTCTGTGGTTACCTGATGGTGGAAGAAGCTACCAAACGCGATAAGAGCTGGATCGTCCCTCTGTGTATTGGAGAATCTCTCACCTCCTCAGCTAACACCTCCAACACCTCCACACCTAACACATCCAATACCTCCACACCTCCAACACCTATAACACTTCTAACACCTCACATGACTAAGAAGCACTTGGCTTCAGTGCACCTCTTGCTCAATAGATCAGTACTTATACCAAAGGTCTCCACTGCATTTAAGCTTTACTGTCGGCCTTCACTTGTGGGTCATTTAAAAAAAAAAAATAAATAAACATCTGCTAGATGATCAAACATAATGTACTGCAATTTAATGTAGAGCTGTACCTAAGAGTTGAGACGATCATGGAGCAAAAGAAAAGGGGGAAAAAGCAATATCATATTTATAGCTGCAGCATCTATCTATCTATCTATCTATCTATCTATCTATCTATCTATCTATCTATCTATCTAAATAAAATAAACTGGAGCTGCTCAGATTTTATTGGCATTAATGTTCCTGCCTGTGAACAATATTTTAGAAATTGATCATTATTAGTACAACTTTCTTGTTTCCCGTGTGCAGTTACCACAGCAATCCGTCTTGGTTGACGCGTTTTATTGTTACAGCTGCCTACTCGCTTTCTTCTATCGAGACGTTGTGGGTAATTTGTGTAAAAAAAATAAATAAAAAATTGATCTCCCCTGCTGCTTGGTAAGTCGTCCGTCAGCAGCTCCGTGCACATGTTAACACCTGCGTTAAAAGAAATCCATGCCACTCCACAGGCTTATGGAAATGTGCTCCCCTTTAAATAAATGGGAGTCGGTGTAGCGATAAAGCATGAGAGGTTAATGTGTTTGGACTAACGAGATGGCTTTCTGACGGGTTTCAGTGGATTAAAATGTAAAGCAACGTCAAGATGACAGCGCTGTGTTTAGGAATAAAAAAGGACATGTCTATTAGTATTTTTTATATAATTTTCAACCTATTCATCTCCTGTGAATTGGCTGAATTTCCACCACAGGGGTTTTACCCACAACAAAAACACCCTACTTTAGATTCATAGCATTACCCTTACTCCCTGCTGGGAGCCTTAAAGTGCAACTCCAGTCTTCTGTTGTTGGACACCATGAAGCTCCACTGGGACAATTAGCAGCTGGAGGAGAAGTGAATGTGTCTCATTAACTGTCACTTAATAATTGGCTCTTATCTTTTCTTTTCTTTTTATTTTTTGGAGGTATGAAATGGCCACTTTTCCTTTGTGATGTCCGCGGTACGCCAATCACGTCTTCTACCATTCAGTGGATTCTGTTAAAAAGGTTATTCTAGGCAGATCCATGGACGCAATTTAGAGGCAATGCTCATTAGGGAGCGCTGCCTGTTTGTTGTACATAATTGAATTTTTTATGCCTCAAAAGCAGAAAAAAAAAAAAAAGTTTAGTCACCAGGTTTTCCTCTCAAGCTTCAAATCTTGGTTCAATTTTCTGCTTCTTGACTGTTATTAAAGTTGTTTGGGAAGATGTTGTTTATCGTCTCAGATTTATATTCACAAAGAGTGTCAATACAAATAATGGAAAATTACATTACACACCGTCACATCTAATATTACTCGCAGACAGAAAGAATTATGCACATTACTATCCAATTATTTCTGTTTCGTTATTTGCCTTTATGCGAATTCCTTCCAGCCTCAGACCATGACCTCCGCCAGATCCATCACTCCGACAAACATAATGTGACACGTTTAACTTAATGAATTCACTGGATTAAATGACTTCTACATCTGGCACATGAAGTCAGGTGGCAGCACTGTAGGACCACCGTGTTAAAAATGCCTTTAATAAACGGATGGATGGATGTTACCAATGAAAACTGTCCTTTAGCCATGCGGACCGAATATGAGACCTTTTGAATCAACCCCAACAAAATTGGTCCTGTAATTGGTCATTCGGTGGTCTGGATGAAGGCTGACGCATGGGGTTTGCACAGAAACCCAAGAAGGATTCACTGGTCCACCGACTTCAGAGTGAAAAGCCGAGGCTGTAAATTACATTTGAGGAAGTGCACTTTGTGGAGCGGTAGGATACGAGACGTGTGGATCTAAAGGGAGCCGTATTGAGCTAATAAGGCATAGTATGGTGATTTAAGAGAAGACTCCTGTGCCTCCCAGGCTAATTATCCCGGTCTCGGTGTGTCTAAACCTTTTCCTTTTCCTCTCCGTCAACCACTCTGAGTCCGTCCTTTCATTTCCTGCTTCTGGCCATATTCCCACATTGCTTAAGTCTTTCTGCACTTACCTGCTGCCTTTAGTGTCACTGCCTTCCTCCTCTTAAATCTCCTTTCCCCTATGCTATACTCTCTCTTCTACCGCCCTCTATGATCCATCTACCTTTTTTTTTTCCTGTGAGTTTGTTTTGCTTACTATGCCTCTAAGGAATTGTAGGAATTCCATTAAGCTTTTGGTGAACTGTGTATATCTGAAATACCGCAGATACTGAACAGGTTGATGGACTGTGAGTTACTGTTGCTGCAAGTGGGAGATGTGTTTTTCTATTGCAAATTTATTTACATTATTCACAGTTACATTTTGTAAGCAAATGCCGTTTTGATTGCTCGGTTTTACATATTGTTTGTCGGGTCGGCGTGTTCAAGGCTGTTTGCTTTCCTTAGGACTGTGAAGGTGTTGTTGCTGTTGTTGTTAAGCTGACACCTATTATTAATTTGTCTCCAGACCTGCTTCCCCATCTGAGTCTTTTCCTGCTTTGATAAAACAAACCCCACAATCTACTGTACTTTCAAAACCAATATCAGAGTGAATACGGTGAGTCAAGTGTCCTTTATGTAGTGAGGGGGACCAGGGTTCGAACCCCACCTGGGACAGTCCGTACCGAAACATAACGCAGAGGGCCAAATAACATCAGCTACATTTGCATCCCATCCTCGACTTGCGATGTCAATGTTTTTAACCCAACAGGTCCTTCAAATCACTACAAACTGCGTTGTCTGTTTAAATTCCCAGATGAACGAAGCAACTCTGGGTCTCCACCCTCTACAACAGGGACAATTGTTGCTATAACCTAGCTCAAAGCATCTCTTCTTGTTTTACAAGATTCATGTTTTTTTGTGCATTGTCCCTGTTTTAAATAAATAAATTCATTCATTCATGTAGTACAACATGCTGCTGCCTGTGGCTTTGGAAACCATCACAAAACATCACCATGTTTCTATTTTCTACCGTTCTGATCTTCTACCACTATGGTTCAGGTTGAGTTCAGCACAAAGATAAACTGCTGAGAGTTGGGGAAAGATTATTATAGAGGCTAAAATGACAAATGAAAAGCAACAACAAATATACCAAAACTAATAAATGGAGGCCTAATGATCGTCCTCCAGGGTAAAAGTAGTAGGTAGGAAGCTTTCATAGGACAAATTGTTAGACTTGTTTGTTTGCCGCTTCCTACCGACAGTGACTATTAGTCACTCCCTGACCTTAACAGACAGTTAGCATAACTCAGTCATAACCACAATGACTCTCTAATGATGGACTGCAGCTTTTAAAACATCAGCAAATCTGTGGTTTTTGCATAATCATCATCCTATGTCCATGTTCTTGTTTGACGATGCCGTTGCCGAGTTTCACAGTTGACAAACCAACCTTATGTCATCTGTTTGCAATGGAGGAAAATTATTTTTTTTGGGGGGGAGAAACATAATGAGTCCTCATTTAGTAAAAAGTAGGGCTGGGTATTGTTGAGAATCTCACGATTCGATTCGATTTCGATTCATTAGGTCACGATTCGATTCGATATCGATTCGATTCGATATTGATTGAAATGCTTCGATATCGATTCAGTATCAAGCAGAAATACACAAATAAGAGTACCAGATTTTTTTTTTTTTAATAATTATTTGTTTAGTTTCATGCCTTATGAACAGCCATAGTATAACTCATAGCATAACAAAATATGACACTGCTTTAACACTGAACTACAGTGCAGCTAAATTTAAATTAGGCTATGTGATACTTTCCTCTTGGAAAATAACTCATAACATTTTGAGTAATAAAACAATACAAAACAATATTATTAATAATAGTTGACTGCACAACTGAAAATATTGTAGCGACCCCGCAGTAATGTTCTTGTTATGATGTTTAAGTTCTGTGATTTCTGACTGACTGTCAATGTGTATGGTACGGGCAGGTGGGATGAGAAACTGAGGGGCTGGGGTGAGTGTGAGGAAGACAGAGTCCTGTCTGTGTGTAGGTGAGTGAGTGAGGAGGAGCAGAGGAAGAAGTGAGAGCAGCTGTCAGATAAGTTCAGGGTTTCCCGCAGCGCTTTCCTGTTAAGGCGGCCGCCTTAACAACAAAGAGCTGCCGCCTAAACTAACGTCTTAAAAAAAAAAAAAAGTAGCGATATTCGCTGCCGCCGCCGCTGCCGCCGCCGCCCCCCCCCCCCCGTCGGACGATGGCCGCATCCTCTCACACACATACACACCACAGAGAAGCACGCATGCATAACAGCAGCGCGTGTTGAAAGCGAAAGTTAATACGGCGCGGTGCGTCCCTCCCCCGACGATCGATCCCCGCTGCTGCTACTACTCACTCCCATATTGTTATGGTTTGGTCTAGTGCGGCCCCCGTCCGTACAGCGCGAATCACACGAGGGTGTTGCTCGCAGCGCCCCCACTGGCCAGGGGCTTGAATCGATTCAGAAGATTGCTGAATCGATATTGAATTGCAGAGAAAAGAATTGCAATGCATTGCTGAATCGATATTTTTACCCAGCCCTAGTAAAAAGGGCTGCATCAAAAATGTTGTTGCAGAAAACTGATATTTTACAGGACACAAACTTAGACCTTTGGTGTCAGAGAAAAATGCCAGTACATTAATCCACCACCTGGACCTCAGCAGCCTTTCCTTCTCGCTGCATAAATGTCACCCCTCTTCCTGTATTGACACTGACCATTGCCACTGAATATAAATCATTAGTGTTGACTAAAGTGAGTCATTTGGAAGTGATGAGGCCGGACAAACATGTGACCAGGAAGCTGCTTATTCAGTCCACAAACAATCTCCTCACTCTTGTACCTAAAGATACAAGCCTCTCTCCTTCCTCCACTGAATCTTCAATCCACCATCACTCCTGTTCTCTCCCCCATCTCCCTCTCTCTCTCTCTTTCTATCACTGTCTCCCTCCGTCATCCATTAATTCATGTTCCCATAATCCCTATCCTTCCTTCCCCTCTGTTTTTCCTTCGCCCGTCCACTCCCTGCGGTCCCCATTACAGAGGAGAACAGAGGATGTTTCTCTTCCTCGGGGCAGCAGTGATCATGTGCTGTTAAACCTTGGAGCCAAGAACAAAGCTTTACATGTACACGTACACACACACACACATATGTACGTGAATATATAGGCAGAGCTCTTCACATTCACGTGTTGTTCACATGTTAATCACGGTGCCCTGTTCAATGAGTCAAATTAACAACCTTCTCGCTAATTAGAACTTTTTTTTCTTTATGCACATTCACGTCACTACAGTACTTGATTTCCCACCATCTGGGTAATAAGTCCTCCGTTTGTTTACTATTGAATTATATCACATAAAATAAACATTTCTAGTTGGATTGACATCTCCATCAAGATGTCGTCTATGTTTGTAACTGGACGCTAGGGACATTGGGCGTCATTCACTAATATCTTCTTAAAGAGACCCAGAGGAGTTTGTATTTGGTTATTAAAGAGTCTCATATTAATGTGGATGAATCTACGTTACCCACTTGTTAATGGGTCCATTTTTGATAAATATATCGTTCTGTCTTTATAGTCATTTTGATATTATTATTTAGTGGTCGACTCGCCCTGTATTTCCTAGTTTCAGTTTCCCGGACGCTGCCCGGTGGGTCATGGGAATAATGCCGCCAGATCGCTAGTTGGCATCGTTTATGGTCGGAACTACGACGGTATCTGATCGTCTTCCAACCTCTGACTTTCGTTCTTGATTAATGAAAACATTCTTGGCAAATGCTTTTGCTTTCTTCCGTCTTGCGCCGGTCCAAGAATTTCATCGTGCACACGGAGGCTCATGGGAAATGTGGTGTGAAATCACATCCGCTTTCCGAAACTCTTCGTAGTCCCTTTAAGTATTTTCCGTAAGAAAACTCTACGTCAGATTCATGGACACATTCTTAGATTGCCCAGCTGTGTCCTTACATTGATGAATCTCCTCATAAGTTGAGAGCACATGCCAGGTGATCCTAATTAACATAGGGTTAGCATAGGTAAACGCCCCATCGATGCCCGTAAAAGGGCATAAGACTGGATTTTGCCCAAGTGTCAGCTCTCAAAAGTGCATAAGTGTGCTCTTGAGTGTGCGCAGATTTAGTTCTTAGCTAAAAACAAATCTTGGATAAGAAAACATTCATGAATGCTGCAATCTATATAAAAACTACGTAAGTGGGACTTTTTTAAGAACAGTTCGTGAATGATGCTCAATGTTTTGGGTGGATAGAGAAAAATCGTCCTTTCAGATATTTCAGAGAATTTGTTGACACTACTTTACAGTGAAGTCCACAGGTGATTGAAGTGCCCTACTCAAAGCTTTGTCTCCAAGACAACCAATTTAAGCACCGTAGCATCTGAATTATCTGAAAGGGCGAGGTCTAGCTGAAGCTTACATTGTGTGTGAATATGGCACTTATATATGGCCAGACCTGGAGAAGGCAAGAGCAGATCAATGGTGTAGACCAAGATCAAGCATTTAGTGTTTTCAATGATTCCCTGTCTTCTGTTGTGTGAGGTGCATTAACTAGTTACAGAAGCAATGAGCTGCTAGCTAGCTAATGGCTTGCACTATAAGACTCCTGCATCGCTGGATAAGCAGCATTTTACTGTAGTAGCTGGTCAAATAGGGGCCAGTGTTAAATGTGAAATCAAAGAGCTTAGATGAGTATAACTGATGTGTTAGAGCTACTAAATATAAACACGTCGATTTTCCTCTAACGAGGGAATTTTCAATAAGTTTATTGTCTTTTAATCTTTGGTCTGTTTGTGTGTACAGGAGTTAAATCAGATTTACACCGACATCATAACAGGGAAGAGTTTTAATATGGTGGCTGATTGGTGTTTTATGAGCTCATTGTGAATCATTAGTAAGTTGATTTGAAAGCTAATTTGTAGTTTCAGTTATTGTCACGGTTTCACTCAGATCAGTCACAGCACTGTAAATACAAGTAAATACAAATCCTAACGTAAATATATATATCATTAAATCACAAGCTACACTCTTGACTCTAACCATAGTAGTTTACCATAAACACTCAGGCTTCAGAAAACAACTCCAGTTGTAGAAACTAGAAGATGAAAATGAGACCAAGCTGTTGTATTAGTCAGTGAAACCATCTGCAAACGGTTCTTCTTTTAAATCTAATTTTCTACTTTCTACTTTAAATAATGAAAACATTCAATTAAAATATTGTGTTTGCTTGCACACCGTTTTTTTTTTTCTTTTTGTCCATCCATCTGTCCACGTTCAGTCAGTGTGTTGTGTGTGTGTGCTGACTGTCCAGATGTGTGTGTGTAATGAAGATAGGGAGCTTCATTAATACTGGTCATTAACGGGCCCTAAGGGCTGAGCCAGCAAGAACACACCACCAGGCTAAATGAGACACCAATTGGACTCTCTCTCTCTCTCTTTCTTTTTCTATTGTAACATCTCTCTCTCTCTCTCTCTCTCTCTCACGGGCCCCTCTGTCCATTTATCTCTGTCCTGTTCACTGCACCTTTTTTCCATTTCTTGCACTGTTTTTTTTCCTTCTTTCCCCCTCGTTCAAGATGGAGTTAGCAGGGGAAGTGCAAAGAGTAGGGAGGAGGGAGGAGGGAAGAGGTGAGGGTGAGTGGAGGGAGAGAAGAGGGGGAAAGACGAGAAAGAGGATAATGAAGTAACAGGAGAGGAGGAGATAAATGGATTGAAGATGAGACACGAGTGGAGAAAAGAAGAGATGAGTGATAGCAGAGGAAAAGAGGAGGTGAGAGGAGAGGAGAGAAAAAATCTAATCATCTGTTTCTCTGTAAAAATCTAATCGAATCATTTAGATGGAAAAAAAACTGTTAAAAATGAATGTCATATTTAATGTTTAGATTATTTAATGATTACTTTTTGTATGCTAAAAATGCACACTTCATATATATATAATGTAAGACAACATTATGTTATACAAACAATACACTATTAGGATTTTTGTTCTCATTTTTAACATCTTTTGGGGTTATATTATTAGTATTGTATTATTTTCATTCCATCATCCCAACTGTTTTCCCCAGTGTACTTAATTAAAACTGAATATCTTCAACAATTACATATTAGGTGAATTGCAAATACACTGATGGTGAACATACTACAGTATTAGTATTTCAATGTGCCTCTGAAATGAAACATGTGATGTCATTCAGAAACAGTTGAAAGAAAACTTCCAGAAGTTTATGATGTTTTTCTTTTTTTTTCTATTCCGGGTGATGAAATCCAACAGAGCAAAACATCCCTAAACAACAAGTGCTCTAAATTAAACCAAATGGCCTGTTGATGCCCCCGCCTGGCAGGTCGCCATGGTTTCTCAGTGCCGTCCAAAACCATCAGGAATCATCACGGTTTGGAAAAACAAACAAAATAATAAAACACATTTCATGATTTTTACAACACAGTGGTTTAGACTTAAGACGTTCAGGCGCAACAACATTTTGGTTTTTGGGGAAGAAATGTTATGTAGAGCTTAAATTTAGCTTTTTCATTATTGTACTGTGTGTTCAACATGTTTCTGTGTAAACACATCAAAGTGTCAGAGGAGTGAACAATGACTGACAGGATGTTTTCCATCTTTTCATCTGCGCTAATTAAAGATTTCATTCAGAGACTAATCAGCACTTTTGAGGTGGATTGTTTTACTTTACTCAGTGTATTATTGACATTTGGAAATCAGCTAATTACACCTAAACTGTCAATAGAAAACTTTGAAGACTCATTTTGACAGATTTGTTTTAGACGACAGATTATTTCGCTCCAGAATCACCAAAATAAATATCTGAGGTTTTATATTCACCAAATAAACTGATTTTACTTGTCACCTGCTTCTGTAATGAGATCTAAAAGCCCATCTCACTGTGGTCCAGTTTAACTGCTGCAGTCGACGCTTTCCAAGCTCCAAAATTATGTATGAAAGCATGAATTTAAGAGATAAAAACCTGTGTTTCTTTCCTCAATAACACAGCTACTGTTATTATTACATAACAGTTTTTTAAACAGAAGACAGAGAGATTTATTATACTGATATGATCTGATACTGCGTTGATCAGATATTAAGCTAGCGGCTAAAAACAAGCTGCAGAACTAGGCACAGAACAACTGTCTTTTTCATACCAACTCAGCAAACTGGACCTGTAGTAAACTGGTGCTACCCGAAGTGTGGCATCTTCTCTATAGACGATATTGGCTTTCAGTTACTTGACAATGTTTGCACTTGCTGCTTGGTTTAAATTATGGTTAACAATAGAGAATGCACACACACATCCCAAAATCTAAAGGCTGGGTGCCAGACAAAGAAAATGTATGAAATAGGAAAAAAAACTAAGTCTGTACAGCAGCAACAGCTCCAAGGTAACAGTTTATTATCACCTAGTGAGTGACATTTTGGTTGAAAACTCTTCTTCAGACATGGTTTTAATTATGTGTCTATTTCCATTCATTCTTTTAGGTTATTGTGACTATTTATTATTATATTTATCCTGCACGCTGCTGCACCTAAGCAACATATTTGTTCCTTTGGGTAATTCACATGTTGAATGACCATGGACTAAACTGAGCTGAATTTAACTTATTTCATCTTTTGAAAATAATAAAAGTGGTGGTCCATTGTTCCTACAGTATGCACTGAAGCAGCCCTGCCCCTCATGCTAACAGTACAGTGCATAACAATTCAATATAATCAGCATGTGCTCCAGGTTAAGGAAGAACTTTCATTATGCTTTAAGATATTTACTTATACTGATGGTTGGAAATGAAAAGTAAACAGTCCCTTGATCACATTAGTCTTAAATTGAAGTGTTAAAAACAAAGAAAAACTAATCAACATGAACCTGTGTGGGTTAAATTCTCCATGTCTTGTTGGATCCATATATTAGCTGTTGCAATGACCCAGTTTCCTTTCATAGAAAAGTTTTATTCCAACTTTCCCCTCGCCTTTTTTTTTTTGGGAGGGGGCGGAGGGACAGCAGAGGGGCCGAGGCAAGGGGTCTGGTCTTTGGAGGCAGGAAGGAGGAAAAGAAAAGAAGAGGAGATGGGAGGCCTGAGATGACAGGACGCAGGGAAGACTCTGGTCCCCATGGGGGCAGGAGACAGGCGAGAGCGGGGGGGATAAACAGAGGAAGATGATAGAGGAGGGCCCGGCCTTTGGGGAGTAGTGTAATCTGAAAGCAAGAGACCGGCCCCGAGAAGGGCCAGCTGATGAAATCTGACAGAAAGAAGGAGGAAGAGGGAGAGGAGGAGAGCAGGAAGACCATTAAGAGTCAGTGATGGATCATTAAAAAAGGGCACATCGGGCTGTTTCTGTTTCTCTCTCTCCTCGTTTTCATGTGCTACTCGTTCTCCATGGAAAGTGGTAGTTTGTACATTTCCTCATCCCACTTGTCTTTTTGTTTTTTTTTTGCTAAAGATCGTTTCCGACCAAACAAACCACACATTGTGGGTCTGATTATAGTTTTATTGTATTGTGAAGTTGTAGTAGACATATTGAACATGAGCTAACACTGTGACAACATATTTTAACATCTTTACTTGTGATGCAGAGACACAGTGCTACTGATACATCACACTGGTATTATCAGTGATGAAGAAGTGGATTCATCTTAGATGTTTTCATTCAGTGGTTTAATGTGTTGTATTTCTAACAGTGTTTTCTTAGTCTGAACCCAGGTTTGTGCGTGGTACAGGTGTGCGAATGATGTTGTCGCGTCACCAAAGCTCTCCTCAAACAAGCTAGTTAGCAAGGTAGCGATAAAGGAAAATCATTGAACAAGTTTGTGGCATCGGGTCAACAATAATTATATTGTTACGTCACTACTACCAGCAGCATCAACACAACCAGGCCCAATATGGAGTCTAGTCACACTAGGCAAGGCAAGGCAAGGCAATTTTATTTGTATAGCCCGTTTTTACAAACAGTTTGTCTCAAAGGGCTTTACATGGCATCGTAACAACATCCTCTGTCCTTAGACCCTCACATCGACTGAGGAAAAACTCCATGGAAACCCTTTTAACAGGGAAAAATCGGAGAAACCTCAGGGTGAGCAACAGAGGAGGGATCCCTCACCCAGGACGGACAGACGTGCAATAGATGCTGTTACACTACACCAGTGTTTTTCAACCTTGGGGTCGGGAACCTACGCTGGGTCGCCCGGAATTCAAATTGGGTCGCCTGAAATGTCTAGCAATTGAAAAAATATAGTTTTAACTAATTATCATTCTTTTTAAAATTATGATTAAAAACACCATATACAATCTGAAACAACTTTCTCTAATATAAATCGAGTTCAAATAAAATGCAGCATATGAAAATATCTGAGCTGGTGCATCTTGATTGACGGCCGCGATCACGTGACTGTACATGATCGCGGAGTCGCCAGGAATTTGTTTTGTCAAAATGGGGCCACGAGCCAAAAAAGGCTGGGAACCACTGGTGTACACCAACGTGTGTAGGCTAACCACCGCAAGTTCCTGCTAAGGTATGAAAGTCCAAACTAAGACCACCTCTTTTGGTTGGACCAAATTTGGGGTCTTTGGTCTGGAGCTTCTACACCTGTAAATTTGCTTCGGATCAAACGGAAAAGTCCAAAAGTCCAGAACAAACAAGGTCTTAAATGACCGATAAAGTTGTATTTGAACTTGATGACGTCAGTGATGTTTGAGTTGGAGAAAGCTGGAAGCTTCAAATAAATCAAACTGTCTTTTAAAGGTCGTTAACAGCAGTTGACCGTTTATACATATATATATATATTTTTTTTTTTTTTCTATTACTTGATGTAAATGTCCCTTTATTTACCAGGTAACATTTTCTGAATCGATCAGCAGATTTACTGATCTGTAGAAAAGTCATGTCATGTGACCTGTAGCCTTCAACAAACGCTGCTGCATTCATGAATCCAATAAAGACAATACTTGTATTTAAATGTCAGTAGTGTTGTCGGTGCGCGATAGCAGGTTGCTTTAATTACTTCTTCTTCCGTTGTTTTGTTGTGAGGCATGGAGCCTTATTAAAGCACACAAACAAACAAACCCACAGACACACACACACACTCATACACACACAGACCTTCAAAAGTCAAAGTTTCTTCAACTCTCCTTCTGCCAAAACAGTCTGCAGGCCAGAGAGTCGGCCTGCATGGCAGCCAGGAGGCTTGTCCAGCACCAAGAGATAATCACACACACACATACACACACACACCAGTAATCCAGTGTTTGTTATGTTACAGCTGATAGGCAGCGCCTGGTGAGCTCTGTGACTCACAGCCCATATTAGATCTGGATGGCTGAGCCTGCTCACCAATTTGGTGGACGTCTTCTCTCCCTCTCTCTTTCTTTCTCTCTCTCTCTCCGTCTCTTTCGCCCAGTCATCCCTCTTTTCCCACCTCTATATCTCCAGCTATCTCTGCCTCACGCCTTTATCCTCGTCTTTCTCTGTGCACAAACCTTTTGACCACAGCTTGTTTTCGCTCTCTCCTCTTTTTCCCCGCCGAGCCAACAGAAACAAGCAGGAGGTGGACGGACGCAGAACGACGCAGCCGAGCAGAGACGTCAGTAAAATCATATTAGATACCAGGGGTGAGGGGAGATACCATTATATCTTTATCTGTTTAACCCAAAGATGCTCTGTATCTGTATATGGATTGAAAGTGGAAGTGGGTGTGGCTTAAAGGGACAACGAGGAGTTTTGGAAAAGCAAAGCGTTTTCACACTACTTTTATGAGCCTCCGCGCGCACCGTAGAATTCTTCGACCGGCGCAAGACAGACTCATGTTTTCATTCATCAAGAATTAAAGTCAGAGGTTCGAAGGCGATCACATACCGTCGTAGTCCCGACCATAAACGGCGATTTGGCTGCGTTATTCTCATAACTCACCACGAAACCGTAAGTAAAGAAACGCTGGTCGGCTCGCCCAGCATCTCCGCCACCACTAATAATAACAAAATAACGATAGAGACAAAACGATATATTTATCGAAAATGGGCCCATTACCAAGTGTGGGTAGCGGAGATTCATCCACATTAACGTGAGACTTTTTTATTGTCGCGGACAATTCGCAACAATTATTATTTCTAGATTAGATGAGATTAGAATCAGATTAAAAGATGTTAGGGTAATTCTTGCAATGCAGACATCTTCAAACCATCACATTTAATTAACTATTGTCATATGATTAATTAAGAGATATTTTTCTTTCTCATTATTTTTGTTTTTAACTAAAATTTTATGATTTTATAGGCAAGGCATCTTTATTTATATAGCGCATTTCATACCAAGGCAACTCAATGTGCTTTACATAAAGACAAAACATTAAAAAAAGAACGATAATTTCTAGTGAATAAAACCACACATTTAGATCTGGTCTCACTACCAGAGGCGCTGTTTGTGAACAGGCAAGGCAGGCAACTGCTTGGGGCCCCGAGCCATTAGGGGGCCCCCGAGGGTCGGGGCTCGAGGGCAGTTTTATCGACAGAAATATCTCAAAATGCGCTACCCGCAGTGACCGCACCCCCCTCCCCGTATCGTCGTATAGCGTCGATTTGCAATGACATCGCAGTAGGAAACCCCCCTAACGGGGCCCCATGTCATTCCACCGGACTTGATCCCAGCTAACGTCAACCTGTATGATGCACCTTATCACTGGGAGTTTCTAATGAAGCCGAGGGAAAAAGAAGAGTCCACCTGGGAGCAAGACGTGAAGAAAAAAGAGGCTGAAGTAAAAAAAGAATGCAAGACAGTGGTGGTAAGTGGAGCAGAGTGTAACGTGAACAGTAAATAACTGTTGAACAAATGCTAATAGTCTAACTGGGAGACACTTGAATAGCAGCTAATGTTAGCTTCAGACCAGTGGTGACCAGGCTACTTCACGTTTGGTTACGGTCGTTAAGTGACAAAAAAAAAAAAAAAAAAAAAAGCAAGTTAACTTAACGTGGTCTCCTTGGCAGCAAGTAACAACACTATTAACTTGCTAGGTAGCAGGGTGACATAGTAAAGCTATGTTACAGTATTGAAGTGAGTAGCCTATTATTATAATAATAATATGAAAGTGTAAAAGTTAACAAGCTATTGGTGCTATGAAAGCTATGCCCAAGGAAAACATTTAAAAATCACTCTCTTATCTCTCCTCAGCAAAACAAAGGGACAAAGTGCCCCCTCCCAGTGCTGACAGTGAAAACTGTAAGTGTAGGCCTATATTGTCATAAAGAATCTTTAGAGGGCATGGTATTATCAATTAAAGTAAAACTGTCTTTTGTTTTTTTGTCATATAGCCTATCAGTTGAACGTTCACCTCCAGTGAGACAGCAACACCTGCCCATCATGAAGACAACATGTCACCAGCTTACACCATAACTGGACATTTTGAATAAAAAAAGTTTAAATTTCATACATTTTTTGTCGGTGTTCGATTATTTATAAAATGACGGTGATAAACACTGGTTGGAGGGCCCCCTGGGGATTTTTGCTTAGGGCCCCAGCAGACTCTAAAATCGCCTCTGCTCACTACTGAATTTTCTCATAATCCTCTATTAAGCGTATACCCTGGTCTGAGAATGAAAAGTGAAGCCTGAGGTTTTAATTGGTTTCCAGCTGACGTGATGACACGTTCTTACATTTATGTGTGAACCGTGTGCCTTGGTTGGTAAAGCGATGTTGACTGGTGACGTCGCATCGGTCTAATGTTGTGACTTGACCGTTTATCACCAGCAGGCCACAGGCACTGGTGACACATGTTTACGCCTTAGATGATGACGTTAATCTATGTGCTTGATTTGCACTAATGAGGCAGGATCTGTGCGGCCTCGTTAACGTATGGAACCAGTAATTTTCCCTGATGTGCAGCATATGATAATTTGACATGAGTGAAGATCCTCCTGCATCTTAATTATCACCTATAGGTCTGACTAATGTTTTTATTCATATATTTATTTATACATAGTTGGATTTGTAGAAATGTACAGATAAAGAAATTAACTCAGATGAAACTAGAATTAACATCTTCCGGTTGTTTGGTTTGCCTCCACCAACCAGACTAATAATAGAATATATGGTTGCAAAATTATGATGTCATGGGATTGACCTTTGACCATTTGAATATAAAATGTCATCATTGTATTCATCTTTATACACATTTAACACCTTTTAGTTAAATTGTGTATAATTGGTAATAATAAGTAATATTGTAATAGTAAGTTATAGCAAAACTTTATAATTTGTGTATGGATTTGCAAGAAATGGCCAAAAACAGTGACATTTGACCAAAAAATCGAATCAGTTCATTATCGAGTGAATATTTGTGCCAAATCCAAACAAACACTCTCAGGTTGGTCCTCAGATCAGATATTAAACCCAAGAGAGGGCATGATATCACAGTGATGACCTTTAAACGCTAAAATATAATCAGTTGATCCAGACTCTACAAATAATAAAGATGGAAATCATGATGTTATGAAAATTAAAGTCCAGTTCTGGAGTCCAGTCTGGTTCTTCTTTCAGATCCTGCACCTGATGCAAAATGTGCTTCAACAACGTGAGTGCATCAAGTCAGTAAGTCAGAGAAAAGGACGAACGTCCTATCAGTCAAAAACGCTGCAAAATAAAACCTAATTTTGCTTTTTTTAAAGAGCAGTGAACAAGCAGGAGGCTCGTATTACAATAACTTTTTGCCTTTAGAAATGGCCCGCCCCATGTCAGGTGACACAATCATTCACTCATGAATTCTTGGCAGAGAGATGTGACAAAACACTTGTTGGACACCAACCAATCACAGGCTGCCACCTTTCACGAGTTGATTGATGTAAGGAGACTGTCGGAGAGAGAGCGGGTGCCAGGCGACGACGACCTCACTGCTGCATCTCACAGCGCCGACAACAACAAGGATTTACATACGTGAGTGCGGTTTTATGAATGAACGTGAACCTGGGAACCCTCCATCTATCTTTGTCCTTGGCCGTCGGTAGAAAAGAAGCAGCGTCTTTGTGGAGAGTAGCACATGAGGGAAACATCACACCCACGGGGGGTGTGAACTAAAGCGGTGCAGTACCCCTCCCCCACCCCCGACCCGGGCGTGATAGTCATTACTCATTACTCTGCAGGTTCACCGAGATGAAATAAAACATCATTTTCCATCGTCTTTTCACATCACATGGGTTACTGCTGTGTGTAAGAGTCCTCTGTGCTGGGGATCGGTCGATGCTGCGCTGGTTTGTCTCATTTTCATTCCTGGAGCTTATTATGGGGTTGGTGTTGTGTTGTGTTTGTCTGGTCCAGGCAGTCGAGGGACATCAGTCTAAAAGCATCTAGTGGGAAGGGCATGCTCTGAAGAAGAAGAGGGGGTTGTGTATTCACAGAGCTCTTAGGAACACCTGGACACCTGTCATTCCGACATCCCACCGCTCCGAAATACTGCCATTTAGACATACCACCATCCCGACATGCCATTGTCCAACCATTCCGACAAGGCTTTCAATATATGCGTTACTCAACAGGTGACTCCCTCCTACTTATCTGGACTCTATCCATCTATCTGGCCTGTCTAGCCTCTACCTGGTATTTTGACTTAACTTAACCAACTCCTTTCTTCATTGCCTAAGCCCAACCAATGCCAAATCTTTTGGGGAAAACATACACTATTAAAGGAATTGTCGGAAAGGCAGGATGTTTAAAACAAGAAAAGAAATGCCGGCATTCCAACCATAGAAGGCAAGAATTGTTGGAATGATGGGACGTTTGATAGAAAATTAAGTGTTGCCATTTAGACAATTAGAGGCCTTTGTCGGACTGGTGGGATGTCGGAATGGCGGTTGCTCCCCCTGCCTATGGATGAGGTACAACTAGTTTTTGTTTTTTGCGGTTTTTTATGTCAAAGTTTTTAATTTTTTTTCACATTTTACATTTTAATCCAGAAAAGCTGCCAAAAATACAAACCAAGGTTGCAGCCACAGTGCTGCCATTACATTTTATCATCAGACATTATTCATACTGATGTGCCAGCAGTGGGTCTTACTGTTGTAGTTGGTAAATGTGGACCTACAATAGTTTTAAATATGAAGAGAAGCACTGGAAGAAAATTTCCAAGGTTCACTTTCTTTCTTTTAGTCTTCGCACTGTTGCTGTGGATGTTCTTGGTTTTTTTTTTAGATTTGAATACAGATGATAAGTTAATAAATTATTCAGCTGACAGTATTAGAAGGAGTTGTTGTCATGTCCTTACTAGAGATCAAACCTCAGCTCTCGGTGCTTGATCATATGTTTGCAAAGTACGCAAACAAAGTAAGAAGCTGTTTCTGTCACTCGTACACTTGTTCTGACTAAAATTAGCCTCCTAATGAGGTCAGTAGGTTCTCCTCCGCTGTTACAGCCTGATGGTTACGTCACCACAGACGCAGATTGACTCATCTGCTGACATAAGAGTTGAAGACGCTGGTGTCAGATCATAAGTGAAAAGAGCTGCTGCTGTTGATGCTGCTGGTGGAGGAGGAGGAAGAAGATCAGGTCCTGACTGAGAGCTACAACACAGTTAAATATTAATTCCCCTCCAGACTGTTTGGAGAGGAAACTTCTGAAACAAGCCACACCCACCGTCACATTCCTCTGATTGTCTTCATCACATCGGTGCTCGCGACAGATTGCTCGTGGTGCGATCACGGTCCCGTACAATACATCATCAGCAAGCTGCCTCAGCCATGACTCCATTAGCTGAGGAGCTGAGATAGCTGCTGAGTCAAGTTGTTCATCAAGTTAGGGGAAGAAAAAAAAAAGATGGTTGCCCTTTGGTGGGAAAAGAGGAATTGGTATTCTGCTCCACAGACGGTTTTAATTAATAATTGCGACACATTCCAGTGAAGTTCTGTCTTGTTTGCAGAAGTTATCTTACACTACTGACAATTTACTCCATGCTGTGCTGCGTTCACTGGCCCTTTTATAGCTCTGCGCTTACATACAGGAAATATCTCTGCATCTCTCAGCTAAAGGTCAGAGCTCCAGACGGACGTAAGCTACACTATGAGTTTCACTACATGTTTCCATAACAACGTGCGTCATTTCTCTTAATGGGGTCGAAAATGTACATGTTGTTCCCCATTTACACCTCACACACTCACTTTTATTAAAAAGAACCAGCTCACACTGTGAAGACATGCATATTTAAATAAGTTCCTCCCCAGATGTATTTTTAAGTATCAAAAAAAAGGCAGCTGTGATGAATATTTTGTTTAATATGGTTTTCACACATCTACGTTCACTTCTTCATTGAGAAACTCTGGTCCGGGCCTCAAGCCCCGCCCACACGTTCTATTCTATTTTGACCAATGAAAGAGCAGACGTACGAGAACAATAAGTGAAATTAGCTTTTTTTTTCATTTGTTTACTCATGTTATGTCTTGTATCATATAAAAAAAAAAATTATTTTCTTTAACACATGTAATAAAAGTAAGTGTGTGTCTCAGAATCGTTGGCAAAGGGCTGGGACATCAACCCAAACCCTTAACTCATGAGTTTTGTTTCTTCACACGTGTCCCCTGCCAGTTTAATATTAATTTATACATCAGTTATGTAAACTAATTGGGGATTGAATAAGTGATTCGGAGCTAAGAGCAGAGAAAAAAATATTTTTTAAAGACTAAAGGCTCATTTCTAATGACTTTTTCGCACTAATCCTGAGCTGCTCACCATCTGACAGAATTACAAGATTAAACAAAATAACTTTCAAAGTATGAATTTATTAAGTATCTTTACATATTAAAATACAGTACATTAACTTTAGTTCTTGTTCTTTCTTTCAGGACAGGAAATACCAGAGGAGCATATTCACATCTTCTTTAGAAGGTCTATACAGCAGTATTCAAAGTATCTGAACTGTACCAGCTGAACTTTTCCATTAAAACGATCAATAACACCACACACTATTACACAGCTCTTGATCAGTTGATACTGGACAGGGTTGGTCAGTCATGTGAACAGTGGATAAACTCATTTGAGAATCACCTGTGTGATATCAGTCAAGCCCGGCCTGGATGCGACAGCCTGTCGAGCCTCTGGCAGCGTCGGCCCCGTAGACTCAGAGAACAGCGCTACGATATGCACAGCCATTCATCACACACAGACACGTCCCCAAATATTTTATTTACACTTACAGCTTTGTCTTCCCCTGCCGCCACCTGTTTTCAGCTTGTTTTTCCCCCCAACCTCGTTCAACATATTGAGTTGTTAAAATATTTGCTCAGCAGATGTTAAACTGGCGGGCTAATTGTGCTCTAAAAAAAAAAAAAAACTAAACACTCATAGCTGTGGACCTGTTGCCCCCGTTAGGATGAGATGTAATCCTCATCCACAGCGTGACGCTCTGCTCTGGGTAAATGTCACATCTTTTACAGATCGTCCTTCGGCTGACTCACTTAAATATGCAAATATGTGCACACACGTGAGGTATAAACACACGTTACGGCGATCTCCATTAACCCACAGTCTCTCCGTCTCTTCTGTCTCTCCCGTCTCAGACATGACAAAGCCTGCAGCTCTTTTTTAATGATTCCACTAAGGTGATAAGTGTGATTTGTCATTTTACAGATGCTGCATTTTCGCCCAAAGGACTGCGAGTGCGCCTACACAAGTTCTCACACACACACACACACACACACATACACAGGCGCACGCTTGCCACCCAAACACACACCATACCACGCATATCCATCATCCCCCAGCCTCCACGCATCGTGCCGAGGGGAGTCTGGCCGGGTGTCTTGTCTGCCCATGTACAAGCTCTCTCTTTCTCTCTCTCTCTCTCTCTCTCTCTGGGGCGACCATGACAAGACAAGTCTGCTGCTTGTTAGATGGATGGCGGTGACCCTGAAGGAGAGGGAGGCGACTCATGGAAGGAAAGAAAGAAACAGCGGAACGCTTGGAGGGAGAGAAAAAAGGACCGAAAGAGGAAAAGCTGAAAAATTACAGAACAGACCGGGCAGATACGGCAAAGCGGGTTCTGCCGTTTACAAGAGGAATAGAAGATGGGAAAAATCTGAGCAGGGAAAGATAGGAAATATGAAATGATTGTCACATGCAGCCGCCTTTTTCTGGACTCCAAAAAAAATTCACAGCTCACAAATAAAAAGTGGCTGACTCCTGCAAGACTGTCCTAGGACTATTTTTGAGATACCTGAACAGAGCGAGCCGGCGCACCTTAGCTGCTCTTTGCATTATGGTAAGTCATCACTTTGGATTCACAGAGAATCTGTCACCTGAATGTTAATGTAGCTATTATCATCACATAAACCATAAGATATCCAGATCAGTGCTTTTTAATAATAATAATAAAAATCCTTTGTGACTTCCACTAATGCTGCGTTCAGGTGAAGTGGGAGAAGTTTGAAAACTGATGAGTACAGTGAGTTTTTTTATTTTATATTTTACTTTTACCTTGATAGATTCCAGAAACTGATGAGTCAGCCCCCCTCCCCCCCAACTAACATTTTTACAAAGTTATGTGCCTTTAAACTCTGCCATGTCATGGCAATGTATTAACAATAAGACTGAATGTGTAAAGACAGGACTGATGTGTTACACATGCAGTATTGAGGACAAAAACACCAATGTAAAAGTACATTTTTGCAACTTATAACAGGATGAGTTGCATTCACTGATCAAACTAGAGTTAATAACAACAGAAATGTTTTGTTTCTAATACTCACTTTCAGTTTAATGTTATCTTGTTGATAGGAACTGTCGTTGAAGTGATATATACGTAGGTACTTTTACTACAGCAGATTTTTTTAGCTTACGTTTTCTACAATCTGTTCTCTGTTTAATACAAACAAAGCTGCTGTTTCTCTAATCCAGCATTGTAAGTGAGCACCCTTCAACTGCCCTCATGCCTTTTCTCCACACAGGCGTGCCCCAAGAATCTGTACTGGGACCCCTGCTCTTTGTAACATACAACACCTTATTAGATCAAAATATCCGATTCTATGCAGATGACACACAACTAATCCCACCAGAGAGCCCCGCAGCTTGTTCCACATAAATAAAGAAACAGCACCGTCAACTAAACTCTCGGGCGTTCCAGCCAATCTGTCTCCCCATTATGATATCAATATCAAAATCATGTCTTCATCCCTTACCCAGACAGCGCCTTCTGCGGGGCCAAATTGAAAGCTTTACAGATGGTCCAGAATGAAGATCAACCAATAAGCTCACATGTCAGTCTGTGGCTCATTGACCTACCTTGGCTACCCATGGCATCACAAGGACAAATTCCAGTCACTGTCACTTGAACTCAATCATACAGTGTTATGCTCCTTGTGCCAAAAATATCATATTTGGCTTTGCCATCCCAGCTCAAAAAGCAGTCACTATCCACACTGTTCATGTCTGTGGTTCGACTGAACAAACTACCAAATAATATGAGAACGGGACACCCCTCTCTATTTTCAAGAGTCTCTTAAACACTCCTCTACAACCTCCTCTCTTAACACTTATGACACCCTAACATGCCTAACCAGCACTTACTATGCACTTTGGGTGCTCTTCTTTACCTCATGCCCTTGTACTTATTGAAGAGATGCAGTATTTAGTACTTAAACCAAGGTCTCCTAATGCACTCAAGTGCCTCACCTGTGCATTGCTTTGGATAAAAGCATCTCCCAGATGATTAAATCTTGTATAATGTTAATTTAGGAAGGGGTTGTGTGTTGCACTTCTTGTAGCTGTGGGCTAGAGGTTCACTATATGCTCACTAGATTCATTAAAAAGACGCTCTGCCAAATGTTTTAACCGGCAATGCATTGTTTCTTCCTGGCATAATAAATAATTTAGTTTGAATGAAGTCAAAATGAATTCCCCTAAATGTTTGCTGAGACATTCACAGTCCTCCTTGTGGGATTTGTGAGCCTAAAAAAGAGCATGATAGATAGCACCACAGTCCTGCCGTGGATACAGGGTATCATGAGTCAGAGGAGGGAAAAACAATCTGAGGAAAAGTGCAAGACGGTGTAGTCACCCGTGTAAACACCCCGTAGCATCTGCATGACCTCACTTCTGCATTTTGAGATGTGGGTAAACAGTCTTTACCCTTCATTACACCTCTGCTCGCACACTGTTGCAGATGCTACAGGAGATCTTATTACAGACCGGTGCCTTAACATTTACCACGAGAGGTGGGAAAGAAAACACGCGAGAAGGGGCAAAAAGACAGGGAGGGAAGCTGTGGGATGATTAGTTGCTCAGATATGAATTATAAGCTTTCTCTGAAATGAGATAGGAAGATAGGAGATAGAAAAGAAGGGAAGAAAGAGAGCACTTGGGGTGAATCATTATGCTGATGTGAATTAATGCCTGGCTGGATGAATGCATCACCAACCAGTCAGAGAGAAGATGATGGGGAAGAGGAGAAAAAAAATAGAGGGAGAGCGAGGAAAATGAGAAAGCAGGAGGGAGAAGAGAGTGAGAAAGAAAATGATAGCAGCGTAAATTAAGAGACAGAAACAGCAGGAGAGTGGAGAAAGATGGGACGAGGAAAAAAAGGTGTGAGGAGAGAGGTGAGAAAGAGAGGGAGAAAGTGAGAGACTGAGGTTGACAGAGGAGAACAAGTCTGAGGACAGCAGTGAAAATAAAACGAAGCCAAAAAGCAAATCTAAACCAATAGTGTAGGTAGAGAGGAAAAAACCTGTCTCTGAGTAAAATCGTGTTACCTTTCATGCTCCATATTTGCCCGAGGTGTTTGTTTTTCTTGGTGGGAAACTGCTGTTTTTCTTTCTTGTTGTTTTTGTTGTGAACCGGCTGTAGCTTTGACCATTATTGTTACATCATCCATTCTATTTTACATAGAAAATGGCATAACTGACATTTGATATATATCCGAGGATGCTCTGATTGATTGTTTTGACATTTCCTTTCCTGGTTTCATTTTCTCTGCCTTGACATATACTCCCATTGGCATGCTTCTTGACAAAATCATTGTCAGATTTCATTTTTGTGAAGTGTTAAAAACTTAACAAAAACTCTGGAAACTCTGCAAAATAGGCTTAAAAAAAATTAACAGTAAGTCTTAACAGTGCACCGAAAGAACTGGGTACACAATGAGGAGGAACTGAAGCACCACAGATTGGCTGAAGATAGATCAAGTTATTATGATCCACGGCGAGAAGGGTATGCATCAGGTTCCTACTGTTCGATTCCTATGTGAAAATGGCAATTGACAGCAACGGCCACCAAATATCGAGGTATATCGAGGTATTTATTTCTGGTGCAAATCATCACCTTTTCTTTAGCCATTATGGTTACCACAATGACAAAGGTAAGTCGCCATAAGGCCGCTATTTCAAGGGACACTCCAAGGGTCACATCAGAAGGTTTACAAAAAACTGAACTTCCGTTGTTTTGAGGAACCAGATTGTGTTTTTGGTTCGTTTTGTTTGGGGTTTTTTTTGTCTACTTTATTCTGACAGGAGATGAAACACAGATGTACACACTTGTACCAAACCACTGTGGTAAGGACCGAGCCTATTAGCCTATGGTAAACAGTCTACCAGGTGAGCCACAGTCACGCTACAGTGCGTACCTTAGGTCAAGGATTACAAAAGTAGACATACATCATTGTGCTTTTAGAAATACTGACAAATAAAGTCAAGGGTAAAATGATGTTTCATCTATTTTAATCTGTTTCACTGTGGAAACCTTTATGAAAACTGACAATGGAAAAGTGAGGTGAGGACACACGAGGGAGGAAAAAGACAGCGCTCTGTCTCCAGTGATCTCCGAAATGCCATCAGACATCATAAATCTGGAATAAAGAAAGAAAGAAAAAAAAACGACCCTGTTTTATCTTTTACTTTTGGGGAAACCAAAAGGTTTGGGAGGCCGAGATTTACAGGACTGGAGCGATGAACACCTCACCACAGCCTCATAATGGTGAGTCTGCAGCCCATAGACAAGCAGGGTCTGACCTCTGAGAGATAACAACACAAAGAGAAGGAAAGATATCAAGCAATCTACCTCAGAAAGAGGCATGGACAGATGGAGACAAACAGAGAGAGAGAGAAAGAGGAAATCAAAAGGTAAAGGAAAGGAGAATCAAAGACGAAAGAGAGACAGAGAGTCTGGGACACAACAAAAGGTCATCTGTGTGACAAAGTGAAGCAAATGAAAAGAGACAATGTAAAGTGGTAAGGGGGAAGGAGTCAGGAGATCGAAGAGCATGGAAATGAAAGAAAATGAAAGGGGGAAAAGAGACGATGAGCAGCGTGACGAGAGCAGGAAATCAGAGAGAGATCTGACGGAACAGAGTGGTACCAGTCCACCGGAGGGAAGTCCCGGCTTGTTGTGTCACATGTCTTTGGCATTAAGGCGATTTCGAACGGTGATTCTGACAAGACAACACGGATAAGCAAACAAACCCAGAGCCACACATGCCAAGGGCACAGAGCAGGCAAACAAACAAACAAAAAAGGAGGAAAAAAGAAAATACCAAGTGAAGGAAGGAGTTCGGACCGAGCAGAAATAGACAAGAATTGATGGAAAGAGTGAGTTATTTCCAACAAAACTAAGGCTCCATAGCTAACAGTTTTGTCATCTTATCGTTTCTTAATTAGCACGAAACACCACGTATGTGCAGCTAAGGCTGGTGGGAAGGTTAATCATTTTGCAGGTGTTTCCACAGAAAATGAAACAGGCTATGGGACAAACCTTGAACCTTTTCATTTCGTTTCATTACATTTTGTTTCCAGGCACCATCTAGTGGCCATCGTAATTATGAAAGGAGCAAAAGGGGAGGTCCTGATTCATGTGTTTCTATTGTCTATTGTCTATAAAATTAGCTTTTGTAGGCATGATAACGACAATCGATTAATGTCAATGAAGTCATTATTTGGGCTCAAATTGCAATATTTACCTAAAGCTAACCAGTAACTATGGTGACACAGGTAGCATACAACTCTTAGACTTCAGGTGTCTTCCTATCACCTAATATATCCATCCAAAGAGGACTCAACATGGTGTCCCATGGGTCGTAATTTACCAGCACTTGATAAGATTACCCATCAGTCATTGTGCCTCGTTTCCCTTTAATAAGGTCGACAATGGCGTACAAGACTGAGGCCACAATTCATGATCATCAAGGCACCAATATCGGTCTTATCAATGTTACATGCTCATGTTGCATACACTGCAGTAGAATAAGTATTGTATAATGATATTGGTTTAATATTGGAAGGACAGTTGGGACAGACATTAGGCTGCAAAATACATCCCATTCCTAGTGAACAGCAATTAAAGGGTGCATGATGATGACATTGCAGAATAAATGATGATTAAATAAGAGCCCCAGGATGCAGATAAGTAGTGCTGGTAACAATACCACTGTTGATTGATATGTGAAAGGAGAGAACAGTGAATCAAAGTGATCATCAGCTACAATCAAATTATGTGCGAGTCACAGGAAGGACAGAGCAGGGTTTGGTTTGTGTGCCTGCCTGGCAGCCATTAGATGTTCCTGTCAGGAGATTTGGACTTTTGCTCTTTATTGATACATCACAGCAAACAGAAGAAACACTGAGTGAAGTCAAACTTTAAAAACTCACCAAGTCCCAGAGACACATAAGAAAAAAAAAAAAAAAGTCTCAGACTGAGTATAAACAAAGAGAAGCTGACGCCAACCAACCATAGACAGTAAAACAACAGTCTGCTTAGACAATGATTCCCCAGGCTTAAGGGTTAGAAGCCACTGGAGCAGCAGCACAAAAATAAAAAAATAAATAAAAAGAGGAGACTCCTCAGGGAGAGACGGGGACAAGGAGGAGCAAATTAGAGAGTGGATGGCGAGAGGAGACGAGAGGAGGTTGGGTCGTTTTGAAGATGACAGCACCTGAACATGTGCTGGGAGGAAGGGATAAGAGAGGAGGAGGAGGAGGAGGAGGAGGGTCGAGGTTTCTTTTTTTGGGCCAGTCACAGGTTTACAAAGACGCGCTTCAAAAAAAAATCTTGCTCTGCAGATCCACATGGGAGACTTGTAAAAAGGGCAGAGCTGCTATCAAGTGCAGGGAGGACGAAGAGGAAGATAAAAAGTCAGTAAAATAACTTAAATTAAAGGGATATTCTGGCGTAAGTTTAACCCATGGTCTATCACACTGTCAGACAGAGTAGAACCCCCCCTCAAGAGATCAAGTTTGCCAACCACTAGCTTCTCTAGTTGTATCTACTTCAACACAGACAGACAGATAGCAAAATACTGCTGTCTATGTAGCCAAGAGCCAACCGCCATCAAAAAAGCCACTCACAGCTACAAATAATATTCACAACAGCACCAAACTTCATCAGCAGTACAAATAGTGTCCCAGCCCATAATACGAAGCATCAAACACCTGGTATCTATTGGAAAGAGACAAAAACACAACTCATCTACTCTCCACCAGCTGCTTGCTACTTGTTGGAAAACCCTGACGAGTCGATTAATGAATGCATCAGTGTTCCTCTCTGTCTGTTTCTAACAATAACTAGCGAGTGTTGACAGGGAAATGAACAGAGTTGAGTTGTTCAAACTATCTCAGTCATCAAAGCTGCTGCATTTTTGGAACTAAACGTCACTGGACTCCTGACTTTTTTTTACCTTAACTTGTCAAGGCTTCTGTCTCTGTCTTGTACTCAGTCTCATGGTGTGCTAGACCCTGGGTTAAACTTATGCTGGAATATCCCACATTTCTACATTACCCACACTTGTTAATGTGTCAATTTTCGATAAAATATCGTTTCGTCTTCATTGATTATTATTTAGTGGTCGACTCGTCCAGCATTCCCTAGTTTTGGTTTCCCGGACGCTGCATGGGAATAACACCACCGGATCGCTAGTTGGCATCATTTATGGTCAGAACTACGACGGTATCTGATCGTCTTCAAACCTCCGACTTTCGTTCTTGATCAATGAAAACATTCTTGGCAAATGTTTTCGCTTTCGCCCGTCTTGCGCCGGTCCAAGAATTTCACAGTGCGCACGGAGGCTCACGGGAAACGTAGTGCGAATACACTTCTCTTTCCGAAACTCCTCATAGTCCCTTTAACTGAGGTCTTGTAAAGGAAATAACCATCTCTCATTTGAATGATTTCAATCATTTATTCCGTCTGAGCTTGATTGAAATCTCTTCTGTCTGCCTCCTCATCAGGGTTATTTGTTCTATTTTGAAATTTCATATTGCTTTTTCTGCTTCTAACTATTCACCTCTTTTTATTTTGTTTGTAGTTTTGTTGTAGCGATTGGCTGCACATCTCCCTCTCTTTTCTCCATCACTATCTCTTTTGCGCATTCCCTCCTTCACTCTCCGTCCATCCATCCATCCACTCCTTCCCATCTTCCCTCTCCCAACCTCCACCCCCCTCCCTCCCTGCGCCAGAGCAAACCCTTTAATAATGTATCAGCTCCTCCGTCTCTCCTGGCAGCGGTGGCAGATTCCTACAGGATTCAATCATGGCCGCGCTAATGAGATTAGCATGGCTAATGCACAGCGCTCGCTCCCCTCCCATCCCAGCAGGCAGCAGCAGCAGCACAGCAGGAGGGAGTCGATGGCAGAGTAGGTGAACTAGGAAAGCCCCCCATCTCCCCCTCCTCCCCACAACCACCCGTCACCCACCGCCCATCCACCCACTTCCTGTTCGCCACAGGACGCCGGATGAGAAGCGAACGGCTCAGGTGAAGGAACGAAGTGGCCAAGTGGATCAGAGCCTCCTGATGAAATTTGGCTCGTGACATGCGTGGGGTGTGTTTGGCAGTCTTAGAAAAGCCATGGTAGAACCTGGCTCTCCAGTCTGCCAGGATGGAAGAAGAGGAAGGAGCGGAGGAGAGGAGAGGAGAGTGGGGGAAAAAAATGTTTGGATGGGTTGAAGGGATGGAGGGATGAGGAGGTGATGAAACAGATTAGTGCGACCTCCTGGGGGCTTATTGTCGAGGCTGCCTGCTCCAAAACCTCCACCACCATTTCTCTTTATACGTTTTAGCAGCTGATTTTATTCAGTGCGAATGTGGACAAAAAGCAGCAGTAGATTAAGCCTGTAGATGACGTTACTAGAGAGTACGGAGGAGGGTTAGCGCCAAAAACTCAAATATATATATATATACAAAAATCACACATGACCCTAATCCTCTTCCGTAGACAGAACACGAAGCAGGATTACCTCACCTCTCGTTCACATGGCCGCGTCCTTAAGTCCTGATTTAAAGTGTGTCCCAATTAAGTGGATGCAATTCTTCACAGCGTTGATTGATTTCTCAGTCAAATTAGCTGATTTGTTAATCTATCAATGTAGTGGAGACGCATTACCCAGAATCCTCGGAGGCCTCTGCTCAGCTTTTACGACGTACGACTCAGAAGAGGGACGCGGCTATCCCTCACTTCTGTCCGAACCACATCACTCATCCCGACTCGGGACAAACAGCAGCAACTTAAATATTCATAACTAGGAATTAAGGTGTATTACTCCAGATTCCCATAATGCACTGTGCAGCACACACACACACACACGAGTGGAGACACACACACGTAGAAGGTCCTTATCAGCAAACTCCAGTTCTTTCTCACCGAATACAGCCGTGCTGTCAGAGTGAGCTATCGCCATGGTGATCAGGGAGATGTGAAGTGAACAGCGAGGATTTGAGAGGTGATGTTGACTTCACACACACACACACACACACACAAACACACTCTGCCTCTATTACGCAGCTATACTATAATCATAGCACTCACACAACAGTCACACCACCCTCCAGTGCTCTCTCACACGGACACTCATCAGCACTTCTGCACACACACACCAAGTCCAAACAAACACACACATGCAGTGAGAGGGCACTTTCTCAAAAACACACACACACACATGGACTCACAAAGCCACCTGCGGCAGCCCGTGCTCTCTCCTTGACACACACACACACCAACAAAACCTACCTACACTTCGCCCACAGCGTCGTCAACGCACGTGTATCCAGACTACACCTGCTCTCACACACACACACACATAAACACACACACACACAGATTCAAATAGACAACTGGTGATGTGTTGTGCGCTTCTCAAGGTGAACACTGAGTAAACTCGCCTCTGGCATTTAATCAAGTCACGTCAGGATCACGCCGACACGCCGCATACTAAAGAGACGGGGCAGCTCACACATGCATGGGTGAGGTGAGCGACTCTATTAGACGTTTCAGATCTTTATTTTTCTATTTAATACAATTCTGCACATGAAATTAAAAATGGATTTATTGCCTCCGCCAGATGTCTCATACAAGTTAATGAGAATAAATCTTGGATAATGACCAACATTATCAGGATACATGTTGTTATATTATTCATATGATGCATTAAAACATCCAAATGCCTCACGCTCTGTAACCAAATGACTCTTTGGCTGAATGAGGATCCTCCTCGTCGTGTCCATTTGTGATGGTTGATCTTATAGCGACCGAGCTAAATGAGGTATAATCTGCTCCAATCGAATCACAGACATCAAGAGCTAATTATAAAAACCTGGGTCAGCTCCAAAACAGGCCGGCGCTCGCTGGCTCGCTGGCTCGCTCGCTGGCTCACGTGTAACTCAGTTTTTTTATTCTCCTGCAGATCTGACTCTGGAAGGTTTATGTAGGCTGCATGAACCAAATTATACAGAGGTTGGAAAAACATAAACTAGATCCACATGCTGCCAAGAGCGCCGGTGTGAGCTGCACTCCTGGCTTCATTACAGGCTCCCGCACAAATATGAGCTATGGTTTCTATTCTGCAGAGCGCGCAAATTTACCACAGAGAGAGAGAGAGGGAGGGAGAGAGCCGTAAAAACTCCTGGAGAAGGAGAAGCAGAAGAAGCAGGAAGAGGAGAAGACGACGACGACTCGCCTGCAGGTGCTGTGAACAACCCGAGTCCAAGAGACGCCGCGCCGCGTGCCAAAGAGAAGCAGCGAGGAACAACAGCTGGGGAAATGTAAACTCCTTGTTGTACTGTTTTGACTAAAGGAGCCAGGTCTGGGTTTTAGTCACAGTCACATTTCTGAATGTCTCTCCACTGGCTGAGGGAAAAAGCTCAATGAGGAGAGAGTGGAGAGTCTCAAATGCAACGCGATACAACACGATACAATCCGATACGATGATGAAACATTACGGTATGATACGGCACGACGCGATACGGTAACAATATGATACAATACAATACGGTATGGTCTGATAGGATGTACACAGTACACACATGCTTTAAAGGGATGCTTCACCCAAAATCGATAATTCACCAATTTTCTACTCACCGTAATGCCAAGGAAGGGTTTGGAGAGCTTTCGGAGTTATCAAAACACATTTGGAGTTCCGGTGGGGATGTTTTATACTAGTGTGTGTTTTGGACGAGCACTATCCACCGCCATTATATATATGAAAATCCGTTATCAGCCGGACCCCCCCTGGAACTCCAAAAGCGTTTTGATAACTCTGAAAGTTCTCCAAACCCTTCCTTGGCATTACGGTGAGTAGAAAATTGGTGAATTATCGATTTTGGGTGAAGTATCCCTTTAACCAAGGAGGTGGCCAAAATCACAGAGGCGGCTGACTTTGGCTCAGATAGGCAGAGAAACCCCTGAAATGTAGGGTCAGCTGCAGCATATTATCTTTCCATTAACAAGAAATGCCAACCAAAAAATGCCATTTGGTTATTTCAGTATGCCGTCATTCCTTAAAGGAGACATGTTATGCCTCTTTTCCACAAATTAAAATAGTTCCCAGGTGTCTTAAAGGCATATCTGTGACATGCTTTGGTCAAAATACCCCAAGGATCAAACATCACAGCTCTTTTCATCCTCTCAAAACAGCTCAGTTCAGAACGGCTGGTTTCAGTGCCTGTCCCTTTAAATGCAAATGAACCACTGCTTGCCCCACCCCTTCTACCGGTACCAGGTAGGGGTGGTATTATACAAAAACTGAGAACTAATTACATCATTGCCAGACAATCGAGGGAACAGCTCGTAAATTACAGGTTTTCTTTTTGTCAGTCATCACATTTTGGGGGTCGGAAGGCAAGACAAACACCCAAATATATGTTAAAGAGCCTTCAAAAAGTGATATTTCCATAATATGTCCCCTTTAATTTCCGTGGCATACAGCAGCCAACCCTCAACCTGAATATGAGACACAAATATCAGTTCAGGACCTGATATAGAAATGTATATTTTTTTTAAAAAAAGGCTCATTAAATTATTTCTGTCACCTGGTTAATGTGATCTCTGCCCCTGAACTTCACTGCACAGCGTATCCATATCAGGGTTGTAAGATCTCCCTCTCTAAACCTCGAGAGCCACGGCAGAGAGATGAAAGAGCTGCAGGTTGGCAACTTCTGATCTAACCCATGACAGTTAAACTTAAAAGTGCATTTAAAAGTGCCTCATTATTCGAAATGTAGTCAATATCTGGGCCAATATCCGATCTTAATATTGGACGGGTGCATCCCTAGATACCATACCATATGATATGGTACGATGCTATACGATACACGACAGATTCCAGTGAGATTTATTTTTAAATGTTGAGCATGAACAACTTGTTGATTCACATCTGTAAAAGCAGGTTCTGTTAATGAAAGAGAAAAACAATACAAATCCATATTTGGTGCCAGTTGCTCAGCAACAGTTGAATGCCCATTATATTAGGCACCCATTCTTTCATGTTCCACGAGGATACAACTTCTTGAAGGTCACACTCGTGCTGCTATTTAAAGTCACAGCCGTCGTCACTCTCAGGCACAAAGAAGTCCTCGAGTACGACTCAAAAAAGATACGGAGGAAAAGTCTGTTGAGAACCGAGCTGCAGGTGCCGAAGACATAAACTTTGAGATCATTGTGCTTTGTGGGGAAACAGATGAAGCAGATGATGAGTATCATGAGATTAACAAAGAGGGCTTAAACATGCAGCTGCCATATTGTTGTGGAAGATCGTTCATCATTCCAAGTAATTAAGCAGCTTCCACGCCGAGCGCCAGATGAGCTCAGAGAGGTGTGTTTGATCAGGTTCAGGCCTTTATTACACTGGTGCAGGTTGTCGACAGGAAGTCAGACACATCGCAGTGCATTTACAGAGTCTTGAAATGTAAGTCGGCGCTGCTCAGGTGCGTTGCGATGTTGATCCGTTAACACCGAACCGTGACGGGAGGAATCTGTTGCTGGAGGAGGGAGGTCTTTGTGTCGCCACAATAAAAAGCTCAAAATCCTCAACACAATGGAGAGTTACAGCTCCCTGATACTGTAAAAAAAAAAAAACATCAGTAAGACATCTACAGCCAGGGAAGTGTTGGGGACACACCAAGTCTTTACACTCTGTGTTTTGATCTAATCAGCTGATTTAATTAGGGAGGTGTTTATTCAGTTACAACCACGAGGTGAGTTCAAAGCTGGCGTGAAGGTTTTTAGCAGACGAACATTCGGGGAAAGAAAATCCGGTGATGGTTTTCTGGCTATCTGAATATTAGGTCAGTGTTTTAAATGCTGTTTCACAAGAAGTTGATAATGTTAAGATATGTTGTAAGTATTACCAGTGTATTAGACATTAGTATTAAACCAGGTGTTATCGATAGGCACGTTTCCACTGCAGGAGCCCCTGGTGAAGGGAGGGGGTAGGAACTTTTACAGGAACCTCCGTCGGGATCATTGCGCAGTCGTGCAGCATTTTTTGTTGGTTGGTATTTTTTGTCTTCTCTTGTTGTTGTTTTTTTCCGGCAGTATAGACGTTTTCTAAAAAAGCCAGGGTTTTTGGTTGCCATTTTGATCGTCGCGCGATCACGTATATCATACTTTTTGTAGCGTGCTATTGCTACTGTCATACTGACTTATTCTCTCTTTTTTCCAGCCGTGTAGACACTTTTTAAATAACACTGGGTTTTTAAAATGCCGCTTATTCCGGGGCTTTCTTTTGGCGTCACATCCAGCTTTGAGTCTGACCAATCAGCACAGAGTAAATCTCGAGCCCCAACCAGGAGTTTTTCGGGGCCGATCTGAGTACCTACCCCGAAGCAGGGACTCCTTTTGGCCTTTTACGGCCCCGTAAAATTATCCCGAAGTTCCTGCAGTGGAAATGCGCCTAACGTCTTTCTGTCTCCTTCTAAATGGACATAAAGAGCTGAATGAGGGAGGATTGATTGATTGATTGATTGATTGATGTGTATCAGGAACTTTCTTCCTTACATTACCTTTAAATGGTGAATCTGACTGAACCAGGATCAATGAGCAGAGACCCAGACATGAAAACACATCTGACCCCTTCTTGTTTTCTTCTACTTGTTTTTCTGCGGCCTGATTCTGGCCCATATACAGCAACAGATTGTCAGATCCTGCCTCCACATCTGGAAAATTCTGTCGTACACAGAAAACAACCTGCTGGCCGTCGGTCAAAATCAGAGGATAACAGCTGGATGCTGCCCAGATGTAGAGGAATATGGGCCAGACTTGGGCCGACGACCCTGACATATGTCGGGCCAGAAGTTTCATTTCGTACTTTGAGTAAAGACTGAAAAACATAAAGAGCTGTGTGATCAAATCTCACACTTAGAGTCATTTTAAAGAAATACTTAATATGCATGTAAAATATATATAGGCCTATATATCATCTTCTGAAAGAGATACAGCAAGCAGACACCTTGTAGAAACAGTGACGGAGCTGGTTTCAGTCGATATGAAATAAATATTCATTCACTTCTCAACAGGGATGATGTATTCTGTGCAATTCTGATGCAAATATTATGTATAGATATATATACAGGCAATCACTTTAACCGTGGAAATCTATGAATTGAACTGGGACGCACATGCACAGAAATCTGTGTCATGATTTCAGCTCTTCAGTAATTCCAAAAAAGATAAACAAGGCCGGTGCAACTTAAACACATTTATTTACAGCCCAGTTTCCCCCCCTGCAGAACTGGGACAGAGCCTACATCCGCCAGGACGGATTTCAACCCAGTAACGTCTTCAAAACCAGAACTTTCCGGCGCAGAACTTTTCAGCACTGAACCAAAAAGTGGGACTGAGGGGTAGAGGACACGAAGGAGGAGGAGGAGGAGGAGGAGGAGGAGGCTCAACCTAAACCAAAATAACCACAGAACACAGACTGCTGCTGCTGCTGCTGCTGAAAACACAACACGGCTTCGACTTGACGAACCTTCAACTTGACAAGGACGCAGCCAAACGTCTCCAACAAAATGACAGTTCCAGGAAATATATGACGTCTAATAAGTCTTCCACATCTTTTTACCTTCCTTCCTAAAGAAATCACATCGCACTCAGGCCGAGGTTTTCCTGTGGCAACAAGACGTCCAATCTTTGCCGGCCAGACTGGCTGCTTTTGGCCAGAAATTGGTTGAATATCATTTGAAAAAAAGCAGGAAACCAAAAAAAAAACAGAAGAGAAAAGACAAACCCTTCACATGTCGGTGGGTTTCAGACTGAAATGCCACTGGGCTTTGTCAAGTGCTTTTGCTAAAAGGAGTTTCAGTGGGTGAGCCGTCAGCTAAGGCTGGCTGCTCTGTCAAACCCCCGGCCCAAAGCACCGGACTTATTAGAAACTCCATGCCTCACTAGAATTGAATAGGAGTCGAAATGACAGCTGATCTGCACTAGAATGTATAAGAGATGGGGTTTTCATATGCGAGAAGAAGAGCATGAATTGACTCACTCACCTCTGCTTTAGTAGATTAGGTGAAGTCCAAACAGAGAGAGAAGAGAGAGAAGTCCTGCCAGGTCGGGGGAGGGAGCCCGATGGCCGGATGGTAGAGCCTGAGCGCAGAGCCCCCCTCAACAAGGTTGTTTAAATAAGATGCAGTCTGCTGCTTTATGTTCACCAGTTGTGGTTAAACCTGCAGTCTGGGTGGTGGTGGTGTCCAATTTCAACAGGTCGAGTCCCGGCAAACGTTTCCGTGCATCAAAGCAGGAAATATCTCAGAAGTTGGAGCTGAAGGAGAGAAGAAAGACAGAGGGAGGGAGGGGGAGAGGGGGGGGAAGGGTGTTAATAAAACTTTAAATTGCATTTGTGTCCGAGAAAACACGCAGGTAGAGTAGGAGATGGAGATAAAGATCAAATCAATGTGAAACTTAAATTAACCAGACATCCTTGATTAGCTGCTGCATACCAAGTGTCCTGTTCCTGATTGAAAAAATTGTGTTTGGTCAAATAAAATACGTCCTAATATTTATTATCAAATTCCATAGCAGATTATAAACGAGATGGCGATTACATATGCGGGTGGCGTGGTCTGTGTTTGACTGATAAACAGACGGAGACGACAGATTCACCTTTGAAGCTGGCTGCCTCGCCCCATCTTAAGCAGGAACACACTACGGAAATGACTGAGAGCTACAAAGACAATTATTATTTCCATCAATAAACAGATTAGATTGAGTCAAACAGAAGCTCACGCCGGAATATTAAAAAAAATACCAATATGCGTGCGTCGCCGTGATTGAAACGTATAGACCATAATAACTGTCATATCGCCGCAGGCAACGCTGGCACAACAGGTGGAGGAGAGGATGGAGATGATGAGATCCTTTTTACACTGGTTCAAAAACACACTAATATCAGGTTCCTGTCAGTAAATGGACTGCTCTTCTATTTCTAGCAAAGCACTTCACACATTCACACAGTACTCTTACCACACACACACACACCACATCAGTTTGGGGTTTCGTATCTCGCCCATTGACACTGTAACAAACGACCAGAGGGATTGAACCACTGATCTTCTCATTAGTGGATGACCTGCTCTGACCCCCTTGAGACACAGCCATCCATAGCTTTTGGTGTCGACAGTGGGAGAGAGGGTCAGTGGCAACCCACCCCCGCCCCCACCCCAATCGCCCTCCCAACCAGAAACACAGCAGCTACAGTTTGCTCATAGAAGAAAAAGAGACTGAGCTGCAGCCTCAGAATAAGTTGAAAAAACACACAATTTTTAAGTTTAGTTTATTTTAAAAGGGACAGTGTACATTAATAAAACATTGTAAAAAAACAAATGTAAATGCACCCGAGTTAGCTTAAAAAGCTAGTTTTCATCGTTAGTCCCTCTGCCTGATTGTAATGGGCAACCTTTAAAGGAGAATTCCAGTCATTTTTGACCCCTAAATCGTTTTCCTGATGGTCACCCAGTGTTAAATTGATGCAGGCAAACCGGAGTTACACCATGGCTACCCGGCGCTAGCGATAGCGACAATGCTAACCTATGGGGGCAATTTTTTCAACCACAACAAACACTCAAAAAACAATCAAATATCTATGGTACATGACTCGAATCCTTATGACACACCACTGAACTCATAATAGTGTACAGTATAAACAGCAAACTTTGTGTTTTTGCATGTAGCCACTCACCTCAGATAGCCGAACTCTGAAACATCCTGGAAAGACATTACTAAGCGATCGCAGAGCGCCTGCTCTCCCCACCACAGAAACAAACACTTTTTCCTTGTTGTGCTGACTTTTTTACAAAAATAAACGGTCGGAGATATTTTGGACATTACCACTGCACTGCTCGACCGTTTATTTTTGTAAAGAAATCATCACAACAAGGAAAAAGTGTTTGTTTCTGTGGCGGGGAGAGTAGGCGCTCGGTAATGTCTTTCCAGGATGTTTCAGACTTAGGCTGTCTGAGGTGAGTTAGCATGGTCTCCCGCACCACGGGCGACCATGCTAACCGTTTCGCCAAGAGGCCAATGGCCACTTGGCAAGTGGGTTAGCACGTCTTTTATGGGTGAGTGAGTTGAACTTCAGTACCGCTAACCGCCACACGCTGTCACTTCTCCTTATGACTCCTCATGACTGTGACTATACCCGCGGACCTCCGTAGTAGTAGTGCGTGTTATAAATATCGGTTATCGGTTTCCTTGATTACTAATAATCAGTATCGGTATCATACCTGTAAAAACCGTATTGGTCGATCGCTAGTCTGAACAGCAGCTAGCCACTCACTCCCTTCCTCCCTCCATCTTTCTACCTACAGTACACCGCCCCCTGAAGGAAGTCACCACAATCACCCACAATTAGAAAATGTTGTCGTAAAAGGGAATGGGTCAACTGCTCACCCCAACACACACACACACACAAACATACATCTGCTTCCTGCTTCGCAAAGAGAGGCCCTCTGAAAGGTCAGAGCACATCTATGCGAGGGCGCAAACTGGTCTGGTGTAAAAAGGGGCAGGGCCACGGCGGTATTTGAGAGATATCAAGTGGTTTGAAGAGAGAACAGAGCAGAATCTCTTTTTTTTCCTTCTCTCCATCTGAGTGTAAATCCTCCGGCTTTAACGAAAGGTTAGACGACAGAGGGTCGGAGGCAGCGTTGTATGTGAGAGGTGGATCGGCTCGGCAGCTAAATGTCAGAAACAGGAGGTTACCGACTATAACCTCATGAAGACGGTGGTCGTGAGCCTGTGTATGTGCGGAGGTGGCGTGGACAAGGGATCACCGAGCAACAAGGTGGGTGGGAGGAAACAAGGATGAAAACTGAACCTTAACACAGAATAAATGCGCTCTGGGGGAGAAAAAAATCAGAGAAGCAAAAGGTTCATCAACATTCAGGCAGAGAAAGAGTAATAAATTAAAATAAACCACTTGTATGTGTGAGAGAAACAAGAGCCGGTTCTGTCTGGACTAGATCAGGGAAGAGAAAGAGACAGTGTAGAAGTCAGGCCAAAATAAATGGGTGAAAATTATGTTTTGATCCACTGCAGTGCCCAACAGTCAGCTGGAGGCCATAATCCATCAGGAGACAGTGAAGGCAGAGAAATGGTTAGATGTGGAGGGAAGGAACAAGGGGGTGGACAGAGAGAGGACAAGGGTGAAAAAGGTAAATGGGAGTGTGGGGATGAATGAAAAAGTAGAAGAAGAAAAGAAGGAGAAGAGCAGGAGAATTTAGAAAGAGAGCGCGGCCTGTTAGGACGAGGCTGAAATGAAGATGGATCCGCACAGAGAGCTCGTTGAATAATTTACCAGGAAGAGATGAGGCATCAAGTCCACATATGTGCAAAAATAAAATTAGCAAAGGTGGGGGCCCCTCTGCTAATTCAAATGAGACCAACAAAGACGAAACTAAGTCGTCATCATCGGCCGGAGTCAACGAGATAACGAGATTGTCTCTTAGTTTTAATAAACTTTTCTACATACAACAACCTCCTCTGGAAGTTCCTTCTGGCTGCCATACGCTACATTAAACCATCAACGAATCAAATGTAAGCAAAGCCAGTATTTAACAGCTCCCTAATTGGCTGTTATGCAGCTCGGACTGCAACTTCTGAAAACTGATCATTAACTTGTATTACGTGAACCGAAGCCTTATGGGTTTTGTTTTGTTTTTTTCCTCATGCATGCCACGACACATGGACTGGGTGAGGCCTCAAAAGAGATTAAAAAAAATAAAAAATAAAATCCCTTAGGCCCAATTACCTAAATCTGACATTAGTTAAGTTTAAAGGGAGAAATGTTTTGCCATGTGCATTAATCTGTGCGATACAGCTACCCAGGAGATTCACAGGCTTCCAAGATACAGCAAATTGCTCAGGATCATTATATGGAAGCTGAGAAATGTAAACAGGGTAAAGTGTCTCTAACCTGTTGTGTGCTTCATTATTTTCATAGCCTGTGTTTTTCAGACTGTTTAGACTGTGTTTATATCGTTTTGTTGCTGAAAAGTAAGAGTATTGATGGTGTATTTTGAAGCTTCTGGTTTATTACAGCTTCGATTTTATTTGCTAAGTTGGACAGTCATGGGAGGGGCCTGTTTAACAAGCGCTAGCTTAATTTTATGAATTTTTCACCATTTTGTATCTTTAAAGAAACTAATTGTGAGTTTAGCTGTTGATATGCAGCCATTTACTTATGAGTTCAGCACAAACATTGCAGGTTAGCATCAAACTTGAGGTGGAAACAATCCTTCTTTTCTTCTCATTAAGTTAGCAAGCTAATCAGCTACCTGCCGACTGTTTCGTCACTTCCTGACATTAAAGCTTCCAGTCCACCCTGGAGAAGAAGGAGGTGAATTATCCTCATCTTGAAAAACAGTAGCTGAATTTACATGTAGCCAAAGGATGTCCAAACGAATGAAAAAGCTCCTCACAGCTCAATCAAAATAACCGAGCCCAATCCGAATGGAATTTCATTCAATTTCAGAGAGGTGGAATAAACCTTTTCTTGAACTGGAAGAAATGAAAATTGTGTCATGTAAATGGTTACGTTCTTTCTGCACATGCTCTGTGTCGATGTAAATGAGTAGTGGCGTTTCATCACTTGCAAATTCTTGAATGAAAGTGTCAAAACAATGACAGCTACTGTGCTAATCAGTCCATAGATCTCCATCTTAGATCAGACGTGGCTTCTCAACGGGTCTGAAAATTAAAATCCAACATTAAGAACACTCAGTGCCTGCCACACTGCTGTAAAACGTCCGTTCTGAATAAATGTAGTGACACATGTAAACACGTGATCGTATTAGATCATGTCACATATAAAGAGTTAACCCGAAAGACTCATCGGGAATGAATTCAATCAGAAACAGGAACGACTGTCCATGTAAACCCACCTATAAGTGGAGCTCTTTACAGGACTGGTAAAAACACAGCTGTTATACTAATGCTACGTAGCAGTAACAAAGTTTGGATATAGCTCTTCAAACAGAGTGTTGTGGCTGCGTTGTGGGGAGATGATGTGATGTGGCAAAAAAGGACTCAATAATCACTTTCTAAACTGAGCCATTTAGCAGTAATTAGCCTGAACTTAGCAACACTCCTCGACACCCCCCATTACACCCACAGCAACTGTATAGCCACTGAATATGAATTAAAGAAGCGTGGCATCAGTATGCAAAGGAGACAGCCCATCATTATCGCCCATTACCATCTGTATGAGGTCAGTCCCTAGACGTTGCTGAGAGGCCTATCTGTATTTTTTATTATTATTATTATTATTATTATGGACACATTATCTCAATAAGGCCTTGATGGGATGTCTTCTAATTTGGCACAAGCATGCACCAGAATAGGGATGTCACCTGAAACTGGTGGCGGAGGCAGACAACCACATTCTATTCTTTTTTTTTTTTTAAATATTAATTTCATTAATAACCACAAAAATCTAAGCTAAAAATAATAAAGCTACAACTCAACACCACATCCTCCACGCTCTCTCTTTCACAAACATAAGTCAGAAGGATGAATACGGATAGAGATCAGTCTTTTGTCATCATGAACAGGTGTTTGAATTCACAAAAAGACTAATGGGAGATCTACTCCAACTTTATCTTCTGCTGTGAATAGAGAACAAATATGTTCAGCAATCTCTGGCTAAACAAGACAGATTTGAGTACACACAACTATGTTAAGTCAAAGCTGAAACCAGACAGTGATGGATGTTTTGGCCTCACCAAAACAGTTTTAGTTGAGGCTCAGTGAATGGAGGAGAAAAATTTCACAACTTATTACATCAGGAGATCAGATAAACGGCAGTTTTTGGGTTTGATTTTTGACTAGATTTGGCGAGAAATAGGGGTAGGGTATAGGTAGGGTAGGGGATTACATTTCTCTTAGCATGTCCATCTGGAGAAGTCATCATTGAGGTGACTTCCAATTCTCTGAGAACTTGGGAACCAATCACAAACTTTTGATCCATGCAACATATAGCATTATGTTTCCCATACGTCATCTGGATCGTTGTTCTGATTGGTTTGAGGTCAGTCCAATTACGTACAGAGGCATTTTGGTGAACACATCTATCCCAGACCTGTACTCAGATGTGGTCTGGTGTTAGCTACATATATTCTATGAGATATACACTGTCAAATCCTGACTACAAACGACAGGTGTGTGGGTTTCAAGGCCCGAACGAATCGTCTAATGTGCGCATTAAGCTGGCGACACACTGCATGATTTTTTGCCCGATTTTACCCATGATTCACATGTGTAAGATGAGTTTGAAGGTCCAGTGTGTAATAATTGGCAAGGTTTATTGGCAAAATGAATATACTACCCATGAATAAGTGTATAAATGCTATAAAATAAAGTTTGTTTGGTTTTCGTAGCCTCTTTAATATCTACATATAGCAATGGTCTTGCTTTAGAGAGTGTGTTTGAGATCTTGTGGCGCCATATTTGTACGGCAGCCCGAACAGAAAATCAAGCCAGACCTTTAAACTGTCTGTGTATCTGTGGTGTCCATTGTTTTCTGAAATTATTTACAATTTGGAAACAGAGTGTGCAGCTATTTAAAACCATTGTAAAAAAGAGTTATTTCTCATTGTGTTTTCCATGGGTTTAGAAAAGTGGTAATGATGAAGAATGACATAATCATGATCCCATGTGCTCTTACAGTGATGTACCATGAGAATAAAGCAGCAAAAAAAACTAAAAAACTATGGAGGGAAGTTGGAGGAGGTGGAGAAGAGAGAAAGGAAGGGGACGAGTCACAGAATAACAAGGAGACGGAGAGCTCAAACAGCTGGGAGGGAAGAGATTTGGCAACGAGTGGAGGAGGTAGACGGACTGTGAAAGACGAGGCAGGGGAGGAAAACAAGCACACACACATAATGACACACACGCACACACATACAGTATGGGTTCACACATAAATGTAAGGGAGGGAGGGAGAATGATGACAGCATTAACAGATAACAAGCGCTGCTTTGAGGGGGAGGAGGACAGGAGGGGGCTTTAAAGGTGAAGGAGGATCAAACACAGATCCACAAAGAGTGGAGGGCGATGGGCCGGGGGGGTGGAGGGGGTGAGGCGGAAGGAGGGAGGGAGGAGGGGGGGGTTGAGTGGGTGACTGCATGTTTCCCATTAGTCTGTTGTCCCTGGCAACCATATTTTCTCCTTCTCTCCTCTCCCTCTCCTCCTTGTTCTTTCTGTTTTCTGCGAATTACCGTCCCTTTTAATGCGCCACGTCCTAACAGCTTTCTTCTCCTCCTCCTCCTCCTCGCTGCCCTTCGACCATCGCTCCTTCTCTTTCATCTACGCCTGAGTTGTGTCGCTTTTCTTCGCCGTTTCTCTCATCTCTCTGCAGCCTCACGATTTTCCTTCCCCCTAATGACCATTACTTCTTCTTCTTCGCCTTCTCCTTCACTCCCACACCCTCTCCCTTCTCCCTCTCCTCTTCTTTCTGACTTTTCAAAAAGAAAAAAAAGCTTCACTCTCTCCTTCTTCCCTGTTTGCAGCATTCCAGTCTCCTGTCGTCTTTTCTTCTGAGTGGGTGTGTGGATGACATTCGGATGACCGCCGCACAGCCGTAAACCCACTGTTTCTGCCACTACCCACCGCGCTGCGTTCAAAAACCGGCCTGTTGGAGCTCCTCCGGCCCCGACAGCCCCCAGAGCTACTCCACTGGTCTGTCAGTGGGGGACAAAGTCACACACACACACACATGCTGATTAACACAAGCAAAACACAACAGATACAATCCAGATGACGAACCTGGCTGTGCTAGCAAATATACATTCACACTGACCCGTGTGTGTTCTCTCTTAACTCTCCTGTTGTCCTCCTGGGTCAAGGTAGGAAGGAAGGACGAAGAGAAAGAAGGAAGGAAGAAAGGTAGGAAGGAAGGAAGGACGAAGGGAAAGAAGGAAGGAAGGACAAAGGAAAAGATGGGAGGAAAGAAGGAAGGGGAAAAGGAAGGAAAGTTAGATGGAGGGAGGGAACAGATTGGGACAATTGGGTCAAAAAGGAAGGAAGAAGTAAGGACAAAGGGAAGGAAGGAAGGAAAGAAAGATGGAGAGAGGGAACTGATTCATTCAAGGAAGGAAGGAAGGAAGGGAAAAATGATTGTGGAAAGAAGGAAGGGAAAAAAGAAGGAAAGAAAGATGGAGGGAGGGAACAGATCAGGTCAATTGGATCAAAAGAGGAAGGAAGAAGAAGTAAGGACGACGGGAAGGAAGCAAGGAAGGAAGGGAGGGAAAAATGAAGGATGGAGGAAGGGAAGAGATTGGGTCATTTTGACCCAGAAGGACAACAGGGGGTTTAAACAAATATCTCAGCTTGGGAGATGTTCAACAGCCACTTGTGAATGTGTAAACTCACTTAGTCGGTGAATAAATCAAAAGTTCAAACACACACAACACACTGATCACTCTGACAGTGTCTCGACCCTGTGTGTGTTCACACCAGGAGCATCAACAACACATCAGCTGCACAAGAGCTCATCTGTCCAAACACAAACAGCTGATTATGTCACGTCCTCTCCGTCAGCTGCTCCTCCGGCAGCAGCAGCACAGATGACTAATGACACGTAAAAAAAACAACAACCTAAAACATAAACTTGTTTTAGATGTGACATTTTTCACCGTCATGAAACTGAAACTGAAATTCATTTAAATGCTGATTTTAGATGTTCAGACACAGGAGAAGGTAGACGGTCACTTCATGATGTGTATCATTTGTAAAAGATACTGGCCACTAGATCATAAGCTCATTGAAATTAAATTTCCTTTTTAAAGGGATAGTTCAACATTTTGGCAAATTGGCCCATTGCCATAATCCCTATAGTCATACTAGTTGGTTGGTGTAAGCTAGTTTTAGAACAGCAGAGCAGAGCCGCGAGCTGCTCAGAGCTACACTACGGAGGCTAATGGGATTTATTGGTTTCCCTCATCAAACTCATCAAATACACAATCCAACAACTCCAAAACGCTCTGGTGGACAAGTTGTGACCTGCACATTCACCACGCTATGAGATAATAACAGACCCTATATGACTATAGGGATTATGGCAATGGGCCAATTTTCTAAAATGTTTAACTATCCCTTTAACACTGAATTTCAGACATAACAGTTAAAAGAGTCAATTGGAAACAATACAATTGCTTGAATATTAAATTAAAAATCAATCATTAGGCTATTTGTGCTGTTTCTCAATGCTTGTAATCATATGTCCTGTTTTTGTTTTTTTTGTTTTTTTTTTCCTGTTTGTTTGCTTATTTGTTAGCTTTGGTTCTCTTGCCTAATGCCGTTTCATGTCCTGCCTTGTAATGTCTGATATTGTTTGTGCTAATGTTTTAGCTCTGTGTGCTACTTGCATGTGCTTCTAGCTGTGCTTTCTTCTCTTGCTTTCTGTCGCTCTTCTTCTCTCTGTCTGCATGTTATGTCTGCATGCCATGAGCTTTTGTCATGTTGTATGTCAGACTTCTTACCTGTTTTACTTGTTATTATTATGAGCTTTTACTACTAGATAGATTACTAGATTGTTATGTAAGTTGTGTCTTGAAAGTACTTAATTGTTGCCCCTTTTTTTGGCTTTTAGGTTGCCTTTAACATCTGGCCAGGGACAACGGACGAAAACTAGCCTTGTTGGCTAACTCTGGCCCACTTACAGTTTTTCTTTTAATTCTGTTGATTAGTGGTGCACTGTCCCTATGAAATAAACTAATAGGCCTAAATGAAATGAAAACTGAACTGAATTAACTCTTCTTCTTAAACTTAAAAAGAACTTTCTTGTAAAATCAAATGTTATGTGCATTAACTCGATTTTATCTGGTTATCCTAAATCCTAATTCTTCCTTGAAGACGCGAGGAGGCATTCAAAGAGTCTTTATTTGAAAATGTAATAGTTTCCTAAGAGTGGAAGTAAAGAAGAAGAAGGAAAAAAAAGCATTATTGCCCCTCGTCTTGAGCACTGAGTAATTATTGCAGTGGATCAATTTTCTACAAGTCATTAATTGAGAGCTGAAAACGTCTCAGTGTGTGATAACCGTCTTTTATCAGAGCTGTTTAGGTGCTGCAAATTGAAGATCTGGCTTTGTGTTGCGTTACGGCGCTCGTATCGTGGTCTTAACGGCTGCTGCCTCCTTTCTCCACTGAGGCGGAGCTGTGGAGTAAATTAAGCCTCTGCTGATTGAGCTCGGAAAAGTGGGAATAATTAATTCTATTATTATTATACACAGATTGAAAAAACTAAAAAAAAAATCCACACTGCGACATCTTCACAGATCTACCTACAGCACCACTTTGGTGTCATTGGAAGTCCACAAATGCACAGAGTGCCACAGCTCGGTGTTAATCTGTGTGAAAGCCAAAAACATTGCATGACACATCTTTTGAGCCAGATCTCCAGTCGGCTCAAAAGCCTCCTCTTGTCCTCTGCTCCACCCCCCTCTCCATGAAACCCCATCTCTTCCCCAACACCCATTAACCACCACACCATCAGTGCCTATTTAGCTCTGCTTGGTGTAATCACAGGGTTGAGCTGCCAACAGCAGGACTGATGGTTATGGACAAGAGAAAAAGAGACGGTAGATGAATGGATGGATGGATGGAGGCCGAGGAGAGAGAGAGTCAGGAGCGAATCACAACAGATGAGTGGAGAGGATAAAAAAAGGATGGATTAAAGGCAGCCAACACACCCCCTAATGTTGAAGAAGATGTAAAGTGGGAGGGAGAAAGAAGGGGATTTGACTCTGAGCCTCTTTGGAGACGAACAAACGTCCTCACACAGAACAAGAGATGGAGAAAAGGAGCGGGACGGGCGGATTAAAAAAAAGAAAATACAGATGAAGCCAGACGGGCCTCTCTTCATATCTCTGCACGTCCGTTTCACCTTGATCATCTTCCTCCTTCTTCTCCGTCTCTCTTTCCTCATCCCTGTTGCTCTCTTTCTATTTTCTCAAAAGGAGTGCGATCCCAACTCATAAAACAGCACATCACCGAGGAGATTACCAGCAGGCTCGCTTTGAATTCACCACCACTTTTCCCTCCACTTGTCTTTACTCCTATTGTCGCTCTTTTTCATTGCTGTCATTGTATCCCTCCCTCTCCCTCTCTCTCTCTTACTGCAGCTTTTCTATTCTCTTCTTTCACTCACTTTTTTTGCTCTCTCCGTTCAAAATAAATTCTCAGCAGCCGGGAGATTATCTTCACACTTCACTCAGAATTCATCAGTCTTCGCTCCACTGCTTACCTTCCTTTCTTCTTTTTTTGCTCTGCTCTTTACGTTTCTCACTCAATAGGACAGTTTTTTATGTGTTTGCATACAAACGATGCAAGCCCGTCAAATCGTACAATCACAAAATTATGTTTTTACCTACAACTGTTGCATCGGCAGTTATGGTAAAAACATGAGGGACATTATTCTGTTGAATCGGACACAGATGACAGAAAGACTCATGTCAATCAAAACTGCTTCTTTTTCATAGTTTTTCTTTTAGTCGCCAACCTATCGATGATGATCCACCTGCAAGACTTTCCAAATGTACCCGGAGAATGATGGAAAAACTTGCCCACACTCAAGGTGACTTCATGAGCGTGAAAACTAAATTTGGGACCTAAAAGGGGCGGAGCTTTACTTTCTGTCACTGAATCTGCAGTTCCACTTCCCACCACAATGTGGGCTGCAATGGCAGAGTGGCGCTGTCTGCATTTTCATTTGGCAACAACACGGGCAGACGAAGAAAAACAGAAACAGAAAAATAAATCAAATAACCTGGTTAGTTTTTACCGTACAATATTCACCCAGAAAGGGCTGAAAAATGTCTTTTTAGTTTGGCCAAAGACAAGCGTGTCTGTATGTTGTGCTACCAAATGGAGATTTTTCCTTTCCTTAAATGTCTTTGTTTTGTTTTTTTGGACTTGAATTCAATACTTTGTCTGAATTAAAATGTGTTGTGTTGTGAAATTCTTGAAATAAGAAGCTGTTGCTTTCAAATTATAGTAATGGTTCATTTTTGGTTGGACCTAAATGAAATAAACCTTGTCTAAATAAAGAAACTCTCTTGACGTTACAACAGGTAGGTGTCGACCTTAAGTCAGCCCGAGCTTATAGGGATCTTTGGCTGAAAAAGGTTGGCGACCACTTGTCTATGTTCCTCACTACTGATCACCTTCATTAATGCCTCCTCAGTCCTATGGAAGCTGTGCAATGACAAACCGAGACTCTCCCACAGTCACATCGTTCAGCCAGGTCCATCCATGTGTTTTCTTCTCATTGATCCCGACTGACTCACCACCGGAGGGTCCCTGTGACCCCGTTTTTTAATTGCTCCTGACAATGCACTAAGGCTAATCTATGGCTCCGATCAATCTGACAGTGGAGACAAACAATTAAGAGTCGAGCACGTGCATGTGTGTCCTATCGCTGCCCGTCTTAGCCAATATCGTTGTGATTAGTGCATTTCCTGCACATCGGTGGACAGCTTCAATAATGAGGCCAATGTATGCTGGCCTACAGTGCCGTCAATATCAGTAGATTAGTATTTCAGCTTTTATATTAACTTAATTCTACCAAGGTTTAAACTACTTCCCACTGTGACATAGTACATAAAGGCCATTATTCAAATAATGTCATTTCTCCAGCAGTTTGACTGAATATGGCTGTGTGACAGATTTATCAAGACAAAAGCTAATTTGAAGTAAAGGCCTGTTTCTAATTGTCCATGATGACTTTACCTGCAGAGGACACTCTGACATATGGACAAGAGGACAAAACGCTGTGATTAATGGCCGAAGCTGCTCGACCACCTGAGCTGCGGTAACAAGATGTATGACTCGTTCAGAGACGGAGAGGAGGAGAGGTTACCTCTGGAGCTAAGGGCACAGGTTAAGTATTTGCAGTAATAATACAGTATGTAAAGAGAAAAAAACTCTTTAGTATTGCGCTGTAGATGGCAGAACTTATTTGTGCTACGTAGAAAGCAGCCGCAACTGGTTCCAAAACATAAAATGTATTTATAATTTATTTATTAAGAAAATTGTCCATGTGTATTTACATAACCATGATTAAATGAAGTCAGTTTATCTGAAGACCTGCTTAATGTTCTGTTTCCACAAGATAGCCATATAGCCATTAACATAACTGCAGTTTTGTCTTATGTTTTACTGCTTCAGGGCCAATAAATTCACTTTTTGCAAATTTTGCCTTCGCCCAGTCAACAAATTTATAATTGATATTTAAGAATGTATACTTGAAATAGCCACAGAACAGCAAAAAAAGCCTAGAAACCTTCACTAAGATAGCTTACATAACTAGAATTGACGGCTAGTGGATCCCTGCTTCAAAATAACATACAAAAAACAAACTAAGAACATGAAAATGCACTTGATGTAATGTTTGCTCAATGAGGTATCACACCTTGTTTCTGTATCATCAGTGTCTTTGGTAACAACCTGTCAAAACATCTTTTATCAACCTGGTTGAACTTGAAACCACAACTACTTGTTCTTACATTAGGTTACATACAGGAAACACGATGTACTGTCTAATAAACACAACTTCAGATGTAGGCCTATCGATAACTGCACTTCTACACATTTCCTCCCAACACATAATCGTGAGATTAAACCTTCTGCAAAGGCGATAACTGTTTCTTTCCTAAAATATTTAATTCCCCCTCTATCTAACTGCAGATTAACACATCGCCAAGTGAGCTTCACTCTTTTTTCCCTGTCAGGTAAGAAACTTAAGTGTGACAATAACCTTCAAAGTCATGAAGGAAAATCTGCATGCGCACACACTGGTCCCCTGGAGATGAGCCAAACAGCCATAATGAGTGTGTTCACTGCATTTTGGCTGCTGGGAACTGATCAAACATGGCGAGGAGACGACTGAGCTTCTCTCCAAACTTGACTTAGTTTTAATAACTTTCATAAATGCGAGTAATTAGTCTCCACGAGTGGCGGCTGAATCTGATTTGATGGCATAAACTCTTGCGTGTGTTAACGGTAAAGTACTTTGGATAAAGGCTATGCCAATTAAGTGTGTGTGTGTGTGTGTGTGTGTGTGCATGGAGTCACGCTCACTCTCAGTCACACACACACACACACACACACATCATTTAAGAGTGAAGCCACCAGACATGGATTAATGAAGAATGAGCCAAATTGGGTGCATTAATACAAGTGGGGGAAACGATAAAATGGATTCTTGCAAAGCCATTAAGCCACTTTTTATCTGTAGCCATACAGAGTTTTGTTTTGTGTCTTCACTAATTAAGATAAAATATGTGGATAAATGACTCTTTTTTTTTCTTATTAGATTTGTATGTTTTTTCGTTCTCATAAATCACCCTGACACAGTCGCTGGCCAATTAGGGCTGCTGCCTGGGGTGAGAGTTGGCATGGAAACCCCGCACGACAGGCCAAGGTGTCGGCGGGGGGTGGGTGGGGGGGGTTACGGGAGAAGGTGGGCGATCAGAATGTAAATACCGCGGCGTGCGGAAAAACAACAACAGAATCATCAACCTAAACACAGTCAAAAAGCATATGGCAGCTCGTGTGGCGCCGAGTAGGAGGGACGCCGCACGCAGGAGCTCCTGACAGACTTTGGAGGTGGAAACAAAAACAAGAACGACAAGAAATTTCCAGAACAAAAGAAAAAAAGAGAAAGCCGCATAAATATTATGTCATTTTTCAAAGTGAGTTTATTATGTGATGCTTCAGCCTCGCCTATAATTAGCTACAGTGGGTCACAGGGGTGTTTAAACAGCTATTTGTTTCAATTGACTACTCTGCCTCCGTCTGTCAATACTGCCATTCTTTTGTTGCTGATAGAGATCAATACGTATCATAGATTAACCAGCTGACACTTCACACTCAGCACTTTAAGATCCCAGTTTCTCCAGAGCTCCCAGTACAGAGAGTGGAGCAGCAGCTTCTGTTTTTCCCCCTCCATAACCAATTTTTTTTTAATCTTCTGTAAAAAAGAGCCAACACCTAAGAAATCCTTGGCCTTTCAAGTGGGTATTTCTTTATTAATTATGCTGTAACACTGAAATCTTAGCTCAGTGGCAGCAGCAGAAAAAAATAAGTAATTAAATGAATATATACAGATTAAACAGATTAAATGAAGGCAAGATAATGTTCTTGAATGGAATAAAACATGAACAAAAATGTGGCTTTTTTTTATTTGTATTATTATGGAAATGTACTAGACTCTTCATAAGATCAGCTTATACATTATTACTGCTTCATCTCCTAATTGTTGCTCCTCAAGCAAAGCATACTCCACTTTATTTAAAGGGATAGTTCAACATTTTGGCAAATTGGCCATAATCCCTATATTTTTAGGAGTAGGTTTGTTACCTTTATTTGTCGGTGCAAGCTATTTTTAGAACGGTGGAGCAGAGCCGTGAGCTGCTCAGAGCTACAGTACACTACAGAGGCTAATGGGATTTCTTGGTTTCCCTCATCAAATACATAATCCAACAACTCCAAAACGCTCTGGTGGACAAGTTGTGACCTGCACATTCACCACGCTATGAGAAGATAACGTTGTTTTCGAGGCAAATGCAGAGACTGCTTGCCGAAAAATTGCCCCCGATGCAAACGTGCATCAGCGGTTTAGCATGAATTTACCTCTAAAACAACTCTGTCTCGTAACGTTGTGTTATTATCTCATAGCGTGGTGAATGTGCAGGTCACAACTTGTCCACCAGAGCGTTTTGGAGTTGTTGGATTGTGTATTTGATGAGTTTGATGAGGGAAACCAAGAAATCCCATTAGCCTCTGTAGCGTAGCTCTGAGCAGCTCATGGCTCTGCTCCGCCGTTCTAAAAATAGCTTGCACCGACAATTAAAGGTAACGAACCTACTCCTAACACTATAGGGATTATGGCAATGGGCAAATTTGCCCAAATGTTGGACTATCCCTTTAACTGTAACACTTGAAACTTCACACCAGCTCAACTAGACGTAGTTTAATTAGAGAGGTTTACCAGACGGAGGTTCTCGTGCCAGGACAGCGGTGTGATCAGATGTGTGCCCGGTGTTTAGGAGGCTCGTGTGAACGGTTTCCATCAAAGTACTAAGAAACAACGTGAGGGGCAGGAATCAGTGGCACCGGCCCAGAGCACAGCGCCCACTCTGTGGGGAAGCAGGAAAAAATTACTAAGGCCAAAAGCTTCTGCAGCGGAGGAGGACGGCGGTTTTGACTTTGTGCTTTGTGTGTTTCTATTTCAGTTCAGTGCCGGTTTGTAATTCCATATTCAGAGTTGTGGCTCATGCACCGTTTGAGTGTTTAAGTTGATTAAATTTCACTTCAGTCGACAACATCTCAAGTCACCAACTATGTGTTCACAAACAACCCATTAGTGTCCTTTATGGGTGAAAGGCTCGGTTTAAATGTGGATAACTACAGTAACAAGCTGAGGTTAAATGATAGACAGCCGGACTCATGGAAAGCTTTGTATGCCTTTTAGTGTCTGTTTACTGATGATAAATTAATCATTGACATAATAAATACAAATGAAAACTGCCATTTTTCCCTCTAATGTTCTGTGGCTGCACACAAGGCCACTCGATACTTTACTCTTGGTGCAATTAGGGGTCCTGATAAATAAAATATTGTCTATTTGGAAGACAATATTTCAGTCCAGTTCCTATTTTAGTCCATTTGCGAGGCCAAAGGGGAGTTAAGCGACATCAACACAACTGCAGGGTAAGACGGCACAGGATGTAAACAAACGCCACATGATCGATACTGATAATTACAAGGAAAACAGTAGAATTGCTTTGTTGTTTACCATCACTTCATCAATCCATACTTGACCAGTTAGTTCAGCTTTGCATAAAGGGCAAAGACCCAAGCTCTGGTAAGAAAATCAAACAACCAGCACCTTCAAGGCCTGATATTAAAGACAGTTTGGTCAAAGCAAAGCATAAAAAGAGGATTTTACTGTATCTTTAAGGATTATGAGCAACAATTACCATAAATGTAACAGTTAAGCACATTTCTGTTACAGTCTGATAGATACAGGTCAGCTGCTTCCAGCTAAATCTCAAGAAAAACCAACAATGTGAAACTATTCACATGAAAAAAAAGGTCTTATAATAAAACCATGAGGAAAAATAGGTTGCTAAAAAATTGATTTTCCCTTTAAGCAACCAAAGAATCAAGTCTGGTTTCCATTTATATGTCAAAGAAAAAAAAGTCATGAGCAGGGTGAAAACCACAGGGGTTGGTTGGCTTTGGGGGGTTTGAAGCTTTAAAATATTGACAACATGCTATTTTTGCCATGAACTTCTACTTTTCCGTTGATGATCTCAATCATCCTGAATCATGTGGGTGGGCCGTGATTGATGTATGATTCATGAATGAGGCGTGACTCATTCCTAATCCACTTTATTGAAAACACATGGCTTAAATGCTATTTTTGCCCTCGCCGTCAAAATGTAGCAGCACAAGTTCGAAGGTCAGATCGGTGCAACTATGGGCTGTTTCTTTTCATGTGACTGTGTGACTGATGTATCATACTGTGATGATGGCTGGGTTTGATCCCTGCGTGGAGGTTTGATGTGGTCATTACCTGATTATTATTATTGTTAGGCCTACATATCAGATTTGCTGACACGGCCTTCCATGTTTGCAGCTATAAATATTTATCTTCTCTCCGTCTCTTTGAGGCACATGAAAGTGACTCGGTTTCTTTCTTTCCTTGTAAAACAGGAAATAAAATTGTTTAAAAGAAGGAAAAAAAAGTATGTGGATTGTAGTGCTCAGAATATGAGGGTGTACTTATTCAACGCTGCGAAGTGGATTAGTGAAATGACGTCTTTCTCTTTCTCCATCAGCAACAAAGTGTACTACTGTTATTTCTGAAACGTCGCTCTCCGTGGTGCTGAAGGACGCACAGCAGGCAGCAGCTTTTCTTCTTTTCATATTGTAATTCTTATTAATGGAGATAAAGAGGAATAAAAAGCTAAACCAGGTGTTTTCTAAATGCTTTAGCCACCTGTCATCTCACAACCATGATAAAATGAACGACAAATAATAAACAAATGGTGTTTAAGGCCAAAAATAACCTGCTTACTGCATGGGAGATATTCAAATGTCATAATTTAATGTGTTCAACTATGCAAAGTGTAGGGAAAGAGGGAGACAAACTGTTTATTTAATTATTTGGTTATTTAATATTCATTCATTCTTTCTTAATTTATCCTCTTTGTAAATAATTGTAGAAGTAAGTAATTGACTCTAGGTTCAAGGAAGTTAATCAACAATTAACACAGACAAGAAGTGGGATCGTGTTTGACAATTTCTTTTCTTTATAAATAACATCATCTGTCTGACTGCTGTGTTATAATTTCTTGGAGGTCACATGTTCAAAATAAAAACATTTTCAATCCAAAAAGAAAAAAAGTGAACTCCACCAAAAAACCTCAGTATATTTCATGCAGTAGTCACGAGTTGGAGGAAAGTGCACACGGCTGAATCTGTGATTGAAGGCTCAATCAGCTGAAAGGCCTTTGCATGTCGTGACCATTGTGCTCTGCAGAATAGTCTATAACCACTCAAGGTTGAAATACAATATCTATTATGTTGGGTTTCTTTCTACACAGCTACATATACATAGCACGAACAGCTATGTGGACAATGAATGCACGCTCACACTTGTGCACCGCGGGCGGCGTCGTTTTCACACGGTTGTTTTTGATGCATTCATGATGCTTCATTTGCATAATACTCATTTAAAAGGGGCTGATTGTTCACTGATTGGCCGGAGCGCCCCCCTCCTGCCTCTTTAATCATTCATCTGGATGACCTGCGCTTAATGGGGTTGGCCCTCGCCGCGATACGCCTCGCTCGCCCGCAATGGCAGATCGCACCCCGTTATCCAATCAGCGAACTAGGTTGAGGTTCAGATCCACTAACTCGTGACATATGGAAAATGTGTTGTAGTCATTTAGGGCCGTCATCGCTCAATATGAAGCATCGGTGACGGCGAGGTGGAGCGAATATGTTCAGTCCCATCCAGCAGCTGCAGGGCTTCCTCTCACACACACACACACACACACACACACACACACACACATTTTGGTTTAAAGCAGCAGGTAAGTCTGTATGATCTGCATTTATATTCTCTTTAGTCGCGTACTGCAGGTAAAATCTAGAAATGAATAGACTTTACACTGGAGGCCTATTTCACAGAAGCAATATCACTGTCTGAAGAGTCATTCCCATTCCCATGAAACACATGTTATGAGTGTGACTTGGTTGCTGTGGCAACTCCTGCGGTTTCCAGGAAGCTAATAAGGCATAATCCCGTTTGCCCACAGCTTCTTTGTTGTTTTGCTTTGATAGTACTTAAAAAAAAAAAAAAAAAAGTTTCATTGAATACACTCACGTCGATAACCATTACATGACAGCCACCACTACAAAGCTGCTTGCTGTGATTATTTGAGGGGCTTCATCACTGCCAACACTTACTTACCGCACCATTTTTTACCCATAATGATGTCCTGTTGGGGTTTATTGTTAACGACCAGTCTGCTTATTTGACCTTGACTTTTTGAAAATTAATCCCCTCCATCTAAAATGACTCTCTGCTGAGATCTCTTTGACCCACTGCAGCGCTCCAAACCCTGGGTTGTTTGGAAACTGGTTTTACATGTGCCTCATAGTAGAGAAGCTATGTCTGTTTTGCTATTGCTACAAAGCTAGCGTTAGCATTAATAACTGTTTACCTATCAGTAACTGTACCATACTGTAACTTTAAGACTATATAGATGTATCTACTTTGTATCATTGTATCACATAACTGCCTGTATATTGGATTATTATTGATTTTAGCAGCAAATTAATAGTCTCAAAACAGTTGACCCATGTGTGAATTTTTTTTAATAGGCTACTTATTTATTCATTTATTCATTAATCTATAGCGCAAGGGATTTTAATTGACCATTTTACTACAATATGTAAAGCAGGAGATCATTTTTATCATGTTCTTTTTAAGGTCTTGTAGGCTAAATAAAATTATATGGTCTTGTAGCTGTTTGCCCATGTCTTTAAAATGTGGATGTGGATGTTTAATGAGGATGGCAGCATTTTTGTTTGATGCACTTAAGTCTCAGTTTTTGGCATTTCCAACCAATGTAATGTGTTTTAAATGAGTGAAAACAGTGTTTTGAAATGGGATCCATGCATGGTTTGTGAAGTCCAAATGTCTTTAAAATGTTGTTGGCCTATGCAGATGGAGTAAAATATCAGGTGTTTTTGGAAAATTTCTGTTTTAATGTATGGTCGGTGCTGTGCTACTGCTGGAACCTCAATTTCCCTGAGGGAATCCCCAAGGGATTAATAAGTAATATAAAAGCACTATCTATCTATCTATCTATCTATCTATCTATCTATCTATCTATCTATCTATCTATCTATCTGTTGTCATTGGTACTCCATGACAAAAAGATTTAAGGAAATGTTGTTTTGTCTCTATTTCTATTGCTTCTATTCTTGGATTGCTGCCAACCAGCTGTTGTCACTTTCCGATACCGAGTCACTGTATCATCCAGTCTGCTTTGACGCCGAGCGATAAAGTCGAATTTTCCATCACAGGTACATAAACAGCTGCTGATGCTAAAGCTGTCTATGTAGCATTATGGTAAACAGGATCTTCAGTCCAATTCAAAACCCCAAAGCCATTCGTCCATACGTGATGTAGAAATGAAGGCTCCTTTTTACAGCCGTGTAACGTTGCCTCAGGTGTCAAACTGTCCTCAGCTGTTACCCCATCACTCACTGGATTTAATACAGCACCAGTTGCAGATAGAGGGAGGGTTTAATTTAACCTCTCTTGGCATACAACACTGGAAAGATTCAATTTCCCCCCTCAAGCCTTTTTAATAAATATATATTGATACATTATACTCTGCCAGATAGCGCCTTTAATATCACCCTGGACACCTTCTCTCCAATTTTATACGAGACTCTGTAAACTGGATTCAGGTGAATTTTTTGGGGGGGAGGGAAGCTGCGGAAAAGTTTTGTTAGGGGGTGAAATTGGAGCTGTGCTATCATAAATGGCCTTAATCCACTAGTCCTCTTAGCGGAGCCTCATAACAGACAGATAATAGTTCACGGTGGATTCCCTGACATGTATTCGGAACAGAGAACATATCCTCCCGGCGGCGTGCGGCACAGATACATATACAGCTCTGTACCTGAGGAAAGTGTCGCTTCCTATGCGCCCGGTTTCCTGTTTCCTTCTTCCACAGTTTAATTGATTCGCACATGGCGACCGCTGCATCAGTGAACGGCAGTGCAGCTGTTGCATTAATCCTGCTGTTTAATTCTCCTCTACGTTAATTATACTTAGTTCCCTGGATTAATTCGACTTGTAGTGGATGAGGAAGGAAGTTTTGGTTCATTTATTACGCTGCAGTGAATTTAATGCACGTAGCTTCACCTTGTTTTTTCGTTTGTTTTTTCATTTGTTTCAAAGTATAAACTGGAAGAAAATCAATGCGGTAATTTCGTAGTCTCTATATCTGCACTGTTTATTCTACCAATTTATATCCATGGGATCCCACAGCACTCAGAAAATAGTTTTCAGCAGCATTTTATGTATTATAGATGAGTGTTATGTTGCTGTGCTTTCCGTTTGCTCCCTCTCTCTCTGTGATTTTCTGCTGCTTTTCCTTTGTTGCATTGTGCCAGTGTATTTTCTCATTAGCTTGGTCGCTTTAATAGTTTCTTTTGACTGATTTGTTTTCCAGCCACCGGTTACTCAGCCGCTCAGATGATATTAACAGTAATGTGTGATGATGAATCTCCCATATGATGCGTAGCTTTCATTAGGTCTTAGCAAAGTTAACACAAGGGAGTTGGCTGAGTGATACAACTGCCACTATAATCACCTGTATGAATAGGACTGGATGATACTCAGGGGTTGACCAGCCAGGTGATGCATCAGCTGTTCATGACGAAGCATAATGAAACAGCTGATAGCCAATCAATTGTTGGTTAAAGAGGTAGTCCAGAAATTTAGCACAGCGCTTTTGTAGACAGATTAATAGAAACGGTATAGATGAAAAAAGCTGCTCACTGCTGGGCTAATCCTACAAGTCAACAGCATCCGTCATCACACCTCCTGCCTTCAACATCTTTCACACTCCATCCATCCAGTTTGTTAAGTCTTCAAGCCCAAGCTGAGATAAACCCTCGTGACATCATCATGACATCCTCTTCGCTATTTTTTCAGACTTAGGACAAAACACAGTTCTATAATGTCTTCACAAGGTCCTGCAGACCTCCTGACACATAAACCACTAAAACGTAGTGTGCTGTGCATCATGATAGTCAGTTATTACCATAATAATGCCTTGTATACCCATAGTATACCCATAGGCCTACACCCATAGGCCGTGTATACATGTGATTACAAAGTTTTAAGATGACTTTTTATTGCCTAAAACCGAAGTTGCTGTCATTTACTGAAAGTGCCATATTCGTGTTGACTGTTCTTGGTGGCAGATGGTTTGGTTATTCATGAAACTACTGATCATTCTCAAAATGGTGCAAAAAAAAAAAAAAAAAATGGAAATGGAAATGGATCTTGGATGGATGGATGGAAATATCTTGTAGATGAGTCAGGTCACAGATGAATGACCACACTGGACTGTAGTGAGCTGAAAAGCGCCAGAATCCTTGTGGTCGGCCATTAACAGAAACTCCCCCTTTGGCTGCATTGGACCAAAACTGGACAGTTGAGGACTTGAAAAAAAACAAAGCCTCATCTGACGAGTCTGGATTTCTACTGAGGCAGCAGATGTAGAGTCAGAATCTGGCGTGAATCCACGGACCCTTCGTTACGGTGCCAACGGTCCAGGCTGGTAGTGGTGATGTAATGGCGTGGTGAATGTCTTCTTGGCACTCCTTAACACCAATCAATCACGGTTGGCCTGCCACGGTCTATCAGACTATTGTTGTTGACCGTGTGCGCTCCTTTATGGCCACAGTAAACCATCATCTAATGGCCACTTCCTGCTGGATAATGGGGCCGAACGGCGCAACACAAAGTGGGAAAAGTTGCCTCTAACCTGGTTTCATCAGCCTCCTCAGTCTCCGGATATGAATCCATCTGAAACCACCTCTGGGACGTGGTAGAAGAGGAGATTGGCAGCGTGGAGGTGCAGCCGGTAAATGACGTGATGCAATCATGACAACATGGAGCAGAGTGTTTAAAAAAGTTGTGGTGGAATAAATGCCACAAAGAAGCGAGGCTGAACGGCTGCGTATTAATATGTTGTTCTTAATAAAGTGCTCAGTGGCTGCGGGCGGTAGCAGGTATAAGGAATAATATTTTTCTTTTTCTTTTTTTTTGTTTGTCTGCTCCTTTCGGCACTTCAGAATAATGCCTCCATTATTATTGATGTAGCAATGCGGTGTTTGATAGCCCCCGTGGCGGATGACAATGCATTGCATTATGTTGCATCACGCTGCTGCCCTCTTGCTCTGCGGTGCCACAGAGGCTTTTTGACGACACGGAGGGTAAACACCGCCGTCACCCCACTGAGTGCGGACAGTCGGTGGTGGCTTCGCACTGGAGCAGAGAGAGGAAAAAGGAAAAGAAAAAAAAGGTCTGTGCTGAGACGGGAACAGTTAATTGCTGGAGTCTCTTCAGCTGTTTGAGAGTTTTGTGCCGCACTGCATCACACTTCCTCCGAAAAACCTCTGATGTAACAGCGGAGGGCCAGGCGGATCGTGTGCAGGAGGTGAGAGAGCTGCCTTTGACCGACACATAAATAGGACCATGAAAGCACCACCAAAAATAAACAGAAGGTATCAGTGAACCAACTGTTTCTATTCTGGTGGTGCACCACTTCCTACCTTCCTCTCTAAAAACACACACACACACACACACACACACATTCTCAGCTTGCGTCATCTTTTGTCTCCCCATAAATCACACAAGGACACACTGACACAAACAACCACACACACACAAACACACAAACACACACCCTGACATGCCAACTCAGATAGGCCACCTCGGGACACGGAGGAGAGTGTCAAGGGAGAAGCATGGCCCACCCCAGGGCCATTTGTTTTATGTGTGTGTCTGTTTTTCATTGTGCCAGTACCCACAAGCGTGTGTGTGTGTGTGTGTGTGTGTGTGTGTGTGTGTGTGTGTGTGTGTGTGTGTGTGTGTGTGTGTGTGTGTGTGTGTGTGTGTGTGTGTGTGTGTGTTTTCTTTATCTTTACGTGTAAATAAAAGCATCAGCTAAATGCAAATGTGATATATGTATTTGTGTCTATATGCATGTGCACAGTTCACGCACTGGACCGAAGGGGAAAGTATCAGCACATGTCCTGCTGAGTGGTTTTTGTGCATGTGTGTGTCCATGTGTGGGATTTTCAAGTGTGTGTGTGTGTGTGTGTGTGTGTGTGTAAAGCATATGCTGACTCTATTGTGTGCCTGCGTGTGGTGGTAAGAGGTAGTAAGATTTTTTGCTGTTGGCAGTGATGCTGTAAGTGCAGTTACACAAAAGAGTGCGTGACACAGTTACATGTCCCCTGTGTTTTTGTTTTTAGTTGTTCAGTCCCTGTGGAGTTAAAGGTCCCACATCACATTTTAGACTCCTGGTGTGGTTTTTTTTCAAGTATTGAGCCATAACAGGATATATCTGTGGTCATAAGAACTGAAAAACATGTTGGTCAGCTTGTCTCGGGATTTTGTCGGTGTCAGCCAATCAGAAGAAAGGAGGTTCTGAGTGTCTGTTCTGATTGGCTGGCTGTTTTCTGAACGATACAATAAAAAATTGAGCCGATTTCAGAATAAAACACTCAGAGAAACCAAATCGTGCAAAGTTTTTGCATGGTGGGTCCAGGTGGTGAGGGGGTGGGGCTTTGTTGTGACATCACAAAGTGACAGGAAGTCCTGACGGCTGGTTTTAAGGCTCAGTTTCTGAATACAGGCTGTGTGCATTTCTCTGTGGACTGAGGCTTTGATACTTTCACAGTATTAATATAGAACCTAGAGCTGCTTTATAATCACACTACACATGGACATCTACCTTTATAATGTATGGAGCTTTAATACAAACATCTACCTTTATACTGTATGGAGCTTTAATACAAACATCTACCTTTATACTGTATGTAGTTTTAACACAAACATCTACCTTTATACTGAAGGAGCTTTAATACAAACATCTACCTTCATATTGATGTCGTGTGAAACACCTGTTACACCTGTAAACACCTGAAGACGCTGTAAACCTGTCTCCCCCTGACAGCTGGCCCTCTTGTCTTGTAAGAAAGGACTAATAAAGCTGAACCAGGCGGCAGCAGCAGAAGCTCTGTTCAAGTTTCACACAATATAATAATTCTGCTACAGGCTCTGTGAGTGTATATATACTGTCGTGTTCACACTGAAGAAGTGACAATGTTGATGGATGCTATTCTCCTCTCCTACAGTGCAATGCACAAAGAAAATGGAGAAGATTCTCATGACTGTAAAAAAGGCAGAAAATGAAATAAATAAAGCAATTGTGGATGTTGCTGACACAGTTTCCGAACAGCCAAGAGAAGAAGGACAAAAAAATAAGTATTGCAATTTTGGAAAAAACATGTTTTCTGTCTCTTTGTTAAGTATAATAGCAGGCCCAGTGGCATTTTGGAGACGCAGTGTGACTGATGTCCAACGGAGTAAGTGTTGCATAATTTTATGTCGGCATTACGCGGCTTCTTAAAGGGACACTCCACTGCAAAACAAGTGTTTCCAGCAATAAACACCGTCACAAACAGAGAAGGGGATTACAGCGGAGAGGGAGAGAGAGAGAACCGCTCGCTGCAGGTGTGAATGTGAGTCATCGAAACTCACTTTCCCCCCTCATGGTGACATAAGAGGATTACAGCGGCCATGTCAACACTAGCATAATGACATCACCTTTCTCTGGTGACCAAATTTAGATCGGCCGCCACCACCATCAGATTACCTCTTCATCCGCGCCGCCGTCACCGCCCTAATAGTTCGCCGACCTCTGGGTAAACAGCGATGATGACCCCGGGGCCGGCGGCGGGAACAATCGGCCGACAACAGACTGTTTGTTCTCTGGGTGCTGGCATGACAAACACGGGAGCAGGAGGCTGCAGCCAGTGAGTCAACACACTGTGACCGACCAGACCGACGGAGCGACGAAGGCCGACGGCTGGCACTGGTGGTCGGACTGGAGCGTGCAATTGTTTCAGAGCCGGCTTAGGAGGGTGGCGATGTGGGGGGTGGGGGGTCAGGGGATGTTAATGTCAACAGTTCACAATAATACTGTATAAACAAATCTAAATTGAATCACATGACTCACATCGTTGTCCCACCGACTGTCTCCCTCTGCTGATCTGATGACGTTCTTCAATTACAGAGAACTGTCATCTCATTCAATATTATGTCATATCATATTATAATATGTACTGTGAATTCTCCAATAGAAGCCAACTTTTATTTGCTGCCAAACTGACTAGGCTTATATTAGAGACAGGTGTCTATATGGGACAGGCTTCTATTTAATTTTTACTTGCTCAGTAAAGATGGAAAACCCTGTCAAATTGTTCTGTTCTTACTGTTTAAGAGTAAGAATAGAAGGAAGGATAAGTTATTTGTAATTTCCCTAAAACTTTTTTCTTTTGGTCTACTTGTTTTGTTCTTTTGTTTTTTTATTATTACTTACATATTTTGATTGTTTATCTCTTTGTGTAATTTACCTATGATGTATTATCATTTATATATTTCTGATTGTTCATTTGTATGTTCTGTTTTCTTTTTGTATGACATTATATTTCATTGTTTACCTTAGGTGGAGGTATCGAATAAGCTTTTTTTTCTTTTAAGCTTTTTCGCCTCTTCCAGCACTGTGAATTATCAAATTGTTCCTTTTACTTGTGTATTTTTAACTGTGCAAAATCAATCAAATCAAATCAATTGGCACCGATTATCTTTTTTCAAAATAAATAAGTTTTCACCGGTCAGACTGCTCTGGCTCTTTCCTTGGGTCAGTCCGAGTTAGGGCGGGCCCAACCATAGGCAAGTTCAAAAATATACACGTCAGACCACGCTATTTCTTTTTGGGGGGGCCTTCGAGCTGAGAATTAATGCTTGTGAGTCTGGCTGCATCTGGTCTGAGCTTCAACACCCGCGGGTCGGGTCGGGTCGTGTTTTAATTGTCAGGCCCATTAAGAACTCCAGCACGAATGAAGCAGCTTAGAAACTGCTCAAACATGCGATCGGGGGCTTTGAGAGGTTTTGTACATTCACAAGAACTTGCAGAAAATAGAAATAGACCCAGCTTCTAATTGAGACTCGGTTTTTATTTACTCAAACCTGTAGCCAGACCAGTACAGGAGACCAATTTTATTTGAGAATTAATGGTAACTATACAGATATACGTATACAAATATATAACTGTATGATTTTCCGTTTGCATAACATCACCTCCATCGGAGTCACCTGTGACACACATGCATGCACATGTTGCCACGTCCCCATCTAACCTGATGTAATTGCTTCCCTCCGCAGACTTTTAATTCCTCCATTAGTACAACCGAGCACGGCGATTGGTGACTGAGAGTAAAGAATCTCTGAATAAAGCATTTGTAAATCGCTCTCAGTATATTAAGGCGATTCACATGGTAATTAAATCCCATTGTCGGCGAGCTGTCAGAGCCAGAGGTCGGCGCCGAGCGCAGGAGAACTGCAGCAACATTGCCTCTGTAACCCCCATTAATTTTGTTCTAATAAGTGTGTTTGACTTGAATTGGAGTGAACGGTGGGAAACTGATAAGAAGAATAGAAAGGAAGTGACCTGAGGTGAACTGAGACTGTGTCACCATACTGTTATTTATAGCCTGAGAAACACAGGCTAAGGAAATATACAGCAGCATTCAACAAGTGAAGTGACGTCCTGTAATCTTGTTAAACCCCCGTGTGTGTGTGTGTGTGTGTGTGTGTGTGTGTGTGTGTGTGTGTTATTGGCTCTTATCAAAGAGAGTATTTCAGGTCATGGGGAGAACGAGGTGCAGGTTGAGGTTAATGTAAAAGGTGGTATAGGGGTCGAAGCTGTAACAGTTCCCAGAGTCACATGAGCAATCAATAAAAATGTATGTATCTGAAAGAAAGACTCTTAGTTTGAAAATCTACAGTAACTAAAACACTGTGTTGACCACGAGTTGGTTAACACAGACGTACTGTATAACAGCCTGCACTCACATCATCCTGACACATGTCACTTGACTAATTACACACGTCACATCCCATCATGTGATGTGTTCGATGGCAGCAGCCGGTGATATTTATTTACTACGATGCGTTTAAAACCATCTCTAACGCTGATGGTGCCGTCGTCTCAACATAGAAGCTTCGTCAGTGTCTTGACTTTTAAATTCCCCAGGTATCTGCTGTCAGCACATCCAGGTGTTGAGCATCAGGACTCATCACGTCGCTGTCACTGACGATGCGCTGATGCGTTCACTGACTTCCTGTTGACGCCACAGACTGTAAATAAAGATGGACGTAGCCTTTACCACTGAAGAGTACTCTGGTATCTCAACTAATCCTCAGCTCATCTCACCTGCCACTCAAAGTGACCACGCCCACTATTATACAAATAGTATAATAGCATATAATAATGCAAACAAAGGTGAGTTAGCTACACAGATCAAAATCATTTTTATCCTCTCTACATTTCCTGGATAATAAAATGTGGACTTTTACGACTTTACGACTCTTCACTCGTTACTAAAAAACAAAATAACAAAACATTTCTAAGGCCACAAAATACATGGGTTTGGAGTACAGTGCTCCAGTGGCTCTTTTTCCACTACCGCTACTCTCTACTCATTTCCACGCATTTCCATTAGGGAAATGCACAAAATGCACTACCTGGTACCTCTTTTTGGTGACGCTTCAGCCGTTGTTCCAAGCGAGCCGAGCTGACACTAAAATGTGACGTTAACTGACTGCTGGCCAATGATTGGACAGAGTGCCGTCTGGAAAAGTTGTAAGCGTGACATTCGACACAAGAATCAAACCTGCTATTTTCAAAAACAAATCAGAAACAGCGCCCACTGATCTGAACTGAGACTGTTGTTATTCTTTTAAGCGAGTGAAATGGCTGCTGTGCAGGAAAACCCCACCGTGGTCCGTCGACTCGGTGCAGACGAGTGAGTTTGAGGATTAAAAACAGAGAGCTAGACGAAACAACCGTAGCAGCCGTGCTAAGACGACCCCGCCCACTTTGAGGAGGAACTATGAAGAACTCAGTTGCAATAGAAAATGACGTAAACCGAGTTGAGTAGAGTAAAGCTGTGTAGCGGAATAGGACCACAAGAATTTGAGTTAATGAACCAAACATCTAAACCAAAGCAGAAAAAGGCAAAAAAGATTAAGAAGAAGGTTCACATCATCACAATAGAGTCGACGATGACTGGAATCATGTTAAAGCACTTCCTGCAGGCTTTTTCTGCTAACACACAACAACCATATCACACACCTGTTCAAGGATCTGCAGGTTTTGTCGATTCAGCGTTTTCTTCAGTTTGCTGCTCACTTTGATTCACTACAAGTCCGGACTGTGAGACGCAGCATTTTCAACTATTACACGGAATATAAATTCAGTTTAAAATGCATGAGGTCGAGCCGGCTTTTTGGCAGATCCCAGTATCTGTTAACCAGACCCCTGCCCCCTCTCTTTAGTCTGCGATCCCAAACACAATGGGCAGCCGCTGACCCCTCAGCCTTTAATACAAACTGTGAGAGAAAAGCACAGCAACACACAGGAGATAGATTTGTCACAGAGATGGATGAGCTTGTGGCACTGTCTGTATACACACGGGTTACAAAAGGTTGTAAACATTTTATTGTATTGTGCGGCATGAAGACAGAAAGAGAGAGCTAGAGAGAGAGGGTTAGTGCCACGGACAAGAGTTTATCAGAGCACCAATAACGTTTTGTAGAGGCCACCGTCAAGTCCATAAAAGGATCTGTCTCAGTCAGTTTCATTTTCCACTTCTGTTCACCCCACCTGCTGAGTCCAAGTCACCGCTCCACCAAATAACATTTTTAATATGGACTTTTTTCTTCACTGGAAAAAAGCTTGTTTTTCTACAAATTGGATTTAGTGTTTCTTTGTCGACATTTACACCTGCGTCCCTTCACTTTAAAGAGACAAATACTATTAGCATTATCATCTTATAGCGCCTGTAATGTTTTCAACAGTTGTTGGATCACACAGCTTTGCAATAATCAATACTTCATCACCTTGAAAGGAGTCGCTTCTACGTATATTAATCCCTTTTACTTTTTCCAAAGTCAAAGTAAACTTTATTGATGAGCGCAGCAGAATAAAACTGTTCCTCCTAAAGCTCACTGTGCAAACCATAGCGCGATCAGGACAGTGGTCTTCAAAGCAGTCGTCCCAGCAACCCCAGAGGTTCGCAGCAAAAAAAAAGGGAATAATTCATATTCACTATGATCCAATCCATAAATAACACAGTCACAGAGTGTGTGATGAGTACTTCCTGTTATAAAACACCTACAAGAAGACAGGGAGCATTGATTTACCACAGACCACACACACACACATACACACACACACCAAAGACCAGAGAATAACACACCATGTTCAATAATTAACGCACACCAACTGTGCAACCACTTTTCTACTGCTTCTGTTTGTTATATTTTTTATTTTTTTGTATTATCTATGATGTATCTAGTATTTTACTTAGCAGTCTTGTGTCCATTTTGCTTCCAACACCAAGAATCAATTGTAACAGCAACAAAACGTGATAGTGCTATACAAATAAATTATCTTAGATTGGATTAACTTTGACTATTATGGCAATTTTTCATGTTGAAACATAGTTTAAGTTTAGTTACACCAATTTTAGTTGGATGCTAGTGCAGGATGAGTCATCAAATGAAAAGAAAAACAAAATACTTTAACTTTGATGTTAAAATACTCAGATAAACTAAATTTTCTGGTGTTCATTTGGCAAATATGAAGCAATAAAGGACCCGTTTTCATGCAGACAGAGGATTAATGTGGGGAAAATACACCTTTCATTTCATTGGCCTTAAAAGAATTTGATCTCCATTCTTCATCTGTTGCTGAAAATGTGCAACAACTCAACTTGTCTGACACAGATGGCTTGTTAAAAACCCATCCAATACGTCCCTGTGCTCCTATTTTGCGTGATGCGATGTTCCATAATCTCATGCCACGAGGCAACGGATTAAACTCCAACCCCAGGAAGCAGAGGGACCTTCACTGCTTAGCAACAGGCCTCGTTTCATTATAGAGAGAAGTACAAACATGTCAGAGGACGACCACAGAGCCTTAAAAACACTTCCCTCAGTGTCACGACTTCCTGTGACGTACAGTTCTCGCTCTAAAACCTCTTTAGATTTCTAAAAAAAAATAAAAGACCAAGGCCAGAGCCGGGATGATGATATGTCCAGTTCTAACACCCATATTAAAAATTGATAGAGGCTGCTGCCAGAGATGGAAAATGCAGAGAACAGCGAGGTGGAAAACAAAGCAATAAGCGAAGAGACGTGGCGAGAAGGAGGAGGAGGAGGTGGAGGGCAGGAGGGAGTGAGGGACATGAGAAGCTGAAGGGATAAACAAAGAGAGAGGAGGATCGAAGAGATTATGATTCGTGAGGAAGGTGTAGCGCCGGGGCGTCGAGAGCCGCGCTGGATTATTGAGTTTTGTCAGTCGGACATGACCTGAGTGTCAACACGGGGATATGTATATTTCTCTGTACTTCTCTGTCTTATTTATTCACCTGCTCTTCACAACAGCAGCAGCAGCTAACGGGTGTGTGGATCATTCATAACAGAGAGAACAGGAGGTCGAGGTCGGTGGAGAGAGACAGAGAGAGGAGGAAATACAGTAAGAGAGAAGAAAGAGACACATCATGTGAAACACAGTGTAAGCAAAGTGCTGTGTGATCTGGAAACCAGCCAGATGTTGAAGGAAAAAAAAAAGTTTGGCTACATTCAAAAGAACAACAACCTGAATGGTCTCCGAACTTTACCTGGAAAACTGGCCAAAAACAACGAGAACCACAACTGGGATACGACATGTTTGTTGCTCCAGCATCAGAATTTGCAAACCGCAAATGTTACGACACCGACGGAGGAATCAAAAACATCTTTATCTTTATTTGTACTATTTTTTATTATTATCAACAGTGGTGTACCTTTCGATGCCAGATGTAAAAAAGTAAAGTAAAGACGAAAAAGGAATTGAGAGGAACTTTGCGAGTCCAGTCGCTTTCCTGCTGTGTTGCTAACCCTCCTCTTGGCCATGTGCATTTGTTTTCTGACAAGTTGGCGAGAAATCAATCCATGGAGCGGTGGATAACGTTATCTATCATATACGATGTTACGATGTGTATATTCGTGTAGTCTTATCTGTCATAACCAAGAGATTACAGGTTCATATACTGCACAAAAATGAAGGTGGTAGTCTAGAGTAGCTATGTATGTATTGAACCTATTTAGAAATCAAATTTCATAAACAATGGCTCAATTCAATGATGTATCCCAGAATCCAGAATAGCAGGACATTGAAAACAGAAAGAATATGTATGGTGGTAATTTTCAATGTGTTCGGTTGACTTCCCCTCTCTCTCCCTCTTTGTTTTGTTTCCTGCTGTGACTGAAGCTAAACGACCATCAGTCACGGCAGCTCGTCCAACCTGACCCTGTGCACCGGACCATTATTATTCTCTCTAATGTCACCTGTGCTCTTTGTGTTATACGACATGTCAAACCTGTGCTGTGAAAACGAGCTGATAAAGAGATTACCGGTGTATTACCATCCTTCCTCCACTTCCCAGAACCCGATGCTGTCCTCCTCCTCCTCCTCTACCTCCTCCTTCCATTTCCGGCATGTTTTTTTTGTTTACCGTGCTAATCTGGCTTCTCATCTGCAGTATAAGCTCGAGTTGGTCTGATTGTAACGGTGGCATAATTAGTTGATTAGCCGTGGAGAGAGCTTGTTAAGGATGCTAGCCAGACGAGACGACACTTGATTAGATAATTATAATAATGTGTGTACGTGTGTTTGAATACTGCTACGTCTTATGATGCCACCATGAGAATCTATTAACGCTCTTAAGATGAAGCCAGTGTAGATGTTCACTCTGTGAATGTGTGTGTCTCCCAGTTCATTTGTTTAATATGTTTGTTTTTATCAGATTTTTCCATTATTGGAGTAAAATATTAATTTCATTCCCTCCGTCTTTTTTCACAAGAAAAAAAATTAAAGGTCTCATTGTATAAAGATAGATGTCCATATGTAGTTTGGTTATAAAGCAGCTCTAGGTTCTATATTAATACTGTGAAAGTATCAAAGCCTCAGTCCACAGAGAAATGCACACAGCCTGTATTCAGAAACTGAGCCTTAAAACCAGCTGTCAGGACTTCCTGTCACTTTGTGATGTCACAACAAAGAAGTCACCAAGCTCCACCCACTTACTATCCAAACCTTTACAGCAGGGCTGTCAAACTCATTTTAGTTCAGGGGCCACATACGGTGCAATTTGATGTTAAGTGGGCCAAACCAGTAAAATAACAGCATAACAACGTATAAGTAATGACAACTCTAAAGTTTCACCTTTGTTTTGTGCAAAGAAGTACAAGGACATTGTTAAAATGTTTAAAGTTAATGAACTATTCTTTGACAAAGGATTTACAGGATTTGGTGTGTTGGAGTGTTTTAACCTAAAGTCTGCTCTATTTTTATTGGATCACTCCGAAAACAGTCCGCCAATGAGAAGATATGCTGAGAGCCTCCTCTCTTCTGATTGGCTGACACCAGCCCGTTGTTACAAGACCCCCAGAGAAAAGGCAGAGAGAGGGATCTTCTTATGGATATAAAACCCTTGAAATAAAACACAGAAACCATGACTGACATTCTCTCACACTAAATCTTACGAGGATTTATGAAAAGTTAACTTGCTGCTCAGAGCTTTTTTCTTGCTGTGTGATTTCATGGCAAAAAAATATATATAGATATATGTAGATATATCAACTCTTTTCTTTCTTCTCACTTGAGACTGTAGCAGCAAAATCTTGAATCAAGCGTATAGCCTACTACAGGAAGAAGACATTACGCTGTGGGCTTTGACTGCCATCGTAAAGATGTGTGAAAGTGGTTTCGATAGAATTACAAGGTGTTTAATTGGGTAAATATTTAAGCTATTAACACCTAAAAATAAGTGCTGGAGTGAAGCTCATGATGTGATTTGGCTGCAAATGAGCTGGATTTACTTCTTTTTTACTTGGTTTTTTACAAGTTGAGCTGAATTGGCACTGACGTTCTGAAAATGAACAAGTCATTCAAGATTGATGAAGGAAGTCAGACGGAGAAAGAAATCAAAAGTCTGATGCCGTCTGCTCTTGACTCTTCATCTCAGACGAGACTAGTTGACTTTTTTACTTTTTTTTTTTTTTTTTTGGTCTTACCCTGAAGGTTACTCCTGTTCCCTGCAGTTTGTGATTTGGGACCTAATGTTTTGACTTTGTTTTTTTTTTGTAAAGAACGTAGGAGTATACTTAAAGAGACTACACACTGAAGCAGACATTTAACTCCACTCTACAGGCCCCGGCTCTCCCACGCAGGTGTTTTTCAATTACTCTGGCTGATTAGACCTCTGTTTGGCTTCGAGTTGTGCTGGAAAATACACAATGTCACCAAACCTCTACAGTACTGTACCAATGGGAATACAATCCCTGGATACTGAGAGATATGTCAATCTGCAGCAGTCTGCTGTTGCACCCACACAGTCCTGATAAGAGGTTGTTTTTTTTTTTTAAGTCAACATTGGTAAAATTGGGGCTTTCAATGAAGATTAAATACACTCTATTATTTTCTTAGACTGACAATACTTTTAAAACATAATTAGCAAGTTGGAAAGAGATTCAGAAATTTGGTGAAGCTGTTAAAAAGGCTTAGTGTAGTGTCTCATTAAAGGTCCCACATTTTATTACTTTTCCTGTGTTTTATTTGTAGTGTTAAAAATATAATTGTGGTCAAAACAGGACATTGTCAGCCAATCAGAAGTGAGGAAACTTTAAACCTCTCTTCAGATTGGCTGATTATATTCAGAGTAATCAAATATAAATATGAAAGATTTCAGGCAAAACACTCAGAGAAACCAAATCCTGCAAGGGTCGGACGGTGGCGGATCCAGGTGGTGAGGGGGCAGGGCTTTGTTGTGACATCACAGAAGTGACAGGAAGTCCTGACGGCTGGTTTTAAGACTCAGTTTCTGAATACAGGCTGTGTGCATTTCTCTGTAGACTGATGCTTTGATACTTTCACAGTGTTAATATCAAACCTAGAGCTGCTTTATAATCACTCTGCATTTTGACATCTACTTTTATACAATACCTTTAAAAACATATCTTAGTTGTCTGGATGTCTAGACAGGGGGGTTGTCAAATTTGAGAAGAGGATAAAGTCGCTCTTAAGTAACAAACTGACTGCTTCTTGCTGACTCATATCATCCACATCTTCCCCCCCTCCACATATCTAAATATGCCGAGGTGGGGGAGTAATGTCCTTTAAAGCTCTGCTAACTGCAGCTCTTTGTTCTGATTTTGTAAATTCATTCTGAAAAGCTTTTAGATAAACGGTGAGGAAACTCATCCTTAAACTTTCATTATCCCCGATCTCTACCCTGCAGGCACACGAGACAAATCTGCTGAAAGCCTGAAGTGTTACTGACGATACGGTGATTAATGATAAGTAAAAAGCTGTTATAATAAAATGCTTAGACAACAAGTGAGAGGCTTTGCTCTACGTGGAAGGCTGATTTTAAAAAGGACGCATCCCGGGGAAGTGTGTGTTTTACCAAAATGTGCGTTTTACTTCTGTCTCTCTCTCTGTAGCTGGAAGAAAGACTGTTAAATATATAAATACTTTAAATTTTAATTTTTAAATCCTCGGTGCTAAAAACATGCTAAGCTCAGCATGGCTGGGAATTGAGTGGGTCTGTTTGCATTAAAAAATAACAAGTGTTAGTAGGAAACGTATCCCACAGACACAGCAGCGTAAACCTGCTCTACATGAACCCAGGAAGCAACCCTGTTCCTATGCAACCCAACTGCAGTGGCAAATGGGTTTATTTTATTTATTTATATCTTTTAAAGAAAATACAATCACTGGCAGGTTAAATGGTGGATGTATGAAGCACATGTGTGTTACACTAGAGACCTGGGCTCATGTTCGATGCCACATTTTCACTACTGTGCGTGAAGTTCACACCAAAAAAGAGTCTGACTTGAATCCTTCTATCCACAGCGTCCATCCAGAATAAACTGTAGGCGGCCGTGGAGTCACAGAGAGATTACTTTTAAAAGCCAGAGTGAGTGTATGTTTGTGTTCGTATGTGCGTCTGTGTTTGTTTGTTTGTGTCTATGCTGTGTGTGTGTGCTGAGGAACTTCGCAGCTCTTGGATAAAGATTTTACTTTCCTGTGACCAGTCAGCCGCCTCATGTGTCATGTGTCAAATGCATTGATGCTGATGCTCTGACTTATATTTTTACACAACTAGCATAAAAAACTTTTTTTTTCAAAGTCAAGATGTTCAACTTAAATGTGTTCTGGAACCAGCAGCACTAGAAGAGAGATGCATTCTGGGTGATGAAAACCCCAGTTCTTCTTCTGATAGCTGCGTTACCATGCAGAGTTTTCCTCAATCTGATTGAAAACAATCGGATTAAATTAATCTTATTCGATCTGTATACATGAACGCTAAATAAAACGATCCACATTCAATCCGCGTATACATGGCCTCAGCTGAAGCCGATACTGCTGTGAGACTGACCGCCGGTGAGTGCTTTGGGACGGGGGCGGGGCTTACAGCAGCAGTCACTACTCGTTGGAGACAGCAGTGATACGTGCTTTCACATCGGAGTCTCCAAACCAGAAATGTCTTTAACAACACCGGGAAAAGTCGTTAGATTTGTCGCTAGTCACTTTTGACAAAAAAAAGTCGCCAGATTTAGCGAGAAAGTCGCCAAGTTGGCAACACTGATTTGACTTTACTATTTCCCGCGAATGTCAATACGTGACTCCTACGTACTAGGTTGTGCATGCGCAGAATGAATAATCCACTGTATCAACCCACTCACTCTATTCAGCCATTTATATGCAGCAAGAAGCTGACTATCAATCAGCGTAGAATACTTCTTTCAATCTGATTGGAAATTAAACCAGATCAGAGTGAATCAGATCCGCTAATGTGTTTACATGAGACATTTTGAATCTCACTGACCTATTAATCTGATTATAAATAGGATTTTTGGACCCATGTAAACGCAGCTACTGATGCTCACATTCAAGATCATTAGATACAAAATGGTGTGTTCAGTTCTCCCCTCACCAATAATCAAAAAAATGAAAAGAGCATGCTCAATGAACGGAAAACCTGTGCATTCATGCATAAAGTGGGCGGCACAGTGGCACAGTGGTTCCCTGTACTGTGTAGGTCAGTCTGTGACTGAATGTGCACGTGTGCATGAGATGTGATGTAACATGTGTGTATGTCAGGCCTGTGGTTGACTGGAAAACTTTCCAGCCGTTTCCCACCTTTGCTAAAAATGCCACCTGGGATTGGCTCCAGCTCCACGCAGCCGTAAAATGATAAGAAATACGGCTAATCCCACATGTGTCTAGAAAATATAAAAGCTTTTTGACTGTGGAATGTTTCTGCAATCGATTTCTAATCTTAACATTTCATATCATCACACAAATCCATACAATTCAAATCAAGAAAGTCCTGATTTTTTCTTTGTAGATATAGAAAATGAAATCCAATAGCAGTAACGTCTCATAGAAAACATATCTGCTGTCATTTCCAGAGGACGGTTGTTGCATGAAGAAGTGACGAGGGCGCCCTTCCATCAGGCTGTACATTATTTGTGAAACCTACCAGATGAAATGTGAGTAATACCGTTGCCGGTGCTTTGTTCTTGGCTGGAAATCATCAGTCATCTCATGTAGGAAAGTCACAGCCATCGAGTCATTTTTCATCAGGAAACAAAAGAAGCTATTTCGCTGAACTAAAGCCTCCCACTCTGCATTCATAATGATGGATTATGGCATCAGATTGATGAGGATGGCTGTCTGAAGGGTATTTAGAGGCATTTCAAACTGAATGGGATCCTATGAGCAGCTGAGGGTGTTTTGATTTTTTTTTTTTTGTGGAAACAGACAGTTTATAACCCACTGCTGCTTCGCCCAGATGTTATTATGACGTCACTCTCTGTGTTTTCACCAAGTGGCGTTCATATGGATCTAAGGCTCCAGATTCAGCCACTTTTTAAAAAAATCACAGTGTTGTTCAGCAGAATGAGTGTTTATGTTCATATAAAATATAACTAGTATTTTTTTTGCAGTGTTATGTGTATTTCTACACTGTGTAAATAGCAGTTTCTCAGTTTAAAGATTATGTATATTCAATTTCTCTTTCCCCTGCTGTATCATTTCACTATTTGCTAATGCAAAGAAGCAGTTTCCCCACAGGGATCATTAGGGATTCATCTACACACACACACATACACACACATATATACGCACACACACATTACCCTAAGAGATGAAAAGCCAATACCACCCAGAGGGGATTCTTTGATCCCTGTGAAGCCCCACAGGAACGCATGTGGAATCAACACAGCACGTTGTCTTGACCCCACCAATTAGGAAGGAAATTGAAAAAACTGACCTATCAGTGTGATGACGTGCAAATTCAATGTTTCTCTGTTTGACTGGGACAATTAACCTCAAGCAGCACCCGCGGGAGCAGAGCCAAGTCGCTGGGACATGGACGCTGAGCGCCTGCAGCTTCAGAGTGTGTGCAGGATATAGATAAATGTGCTTATTCACACACTGGTAGATATTCAAGACTTTCCCTGTAGATCTGGAGAACAATAGAATATAAAATATTCCATATGTGAACTGGAAGTACGTGCAGACTTTCTGCTACACAATGATAAAAATGTATTTATAACCGATGTGAAAGAATGGAAAAGGGGCGGGGCTTTGCTTCTGCAGTTCCTCCTTTGACCACAATGTGTGAGTGGCGCTGTCTAAGTTTTTACCATAGACTGTAAAAAGAATGGACGTAGCGTCCGTGACGTCACCCATTGGTTTGGGGGAGTCTGTTTTGTGCCGCTACTACGGCGGTTTGAACCGCGCCATGTTGGATTCTACTTGCCATATTTGGAGCGGTGCGGCCGTTGGCCGGCCGAGAGCCCGCCCACTGGCCTCGTAGCAGCGGTCCCCGGACCTGTCACTCAACGTTTCTGTGCCCTAATTGGCCAGAACTTTAAACCTAATAACAGTAAAACGGTAGAGTTTAAAAAAAATTCACCCCCCTCAGAGTGTGTGCGGGGGTAGAAACTATCGGTTGAGACCAAAAAAATGAAATGTACCAGGCTGTAAATATGTTTTTTAAAGCTGTAAAATCGGCTATTTTAACATGGGGCTCAATTGGAGTTGCTCCCTTCTGGAGCCAGCCCCCAGCGACAGCCGAGGGGATTGCAGCTTTTTGAACGCGGAAGTGAGCTTCACTTCTCAGACCGACAACTGCCCCCTTGGTTTTTACTAATGAACCACGTAAATAAATCCTCTTCAAATAAATAAACAGATACAGCCTGGTAGTTTTTAGAGATTTTTTTTCATCGTAACACTACAAGCTTCAGTGAATAAACAGTTAACAATCATACTTACTTGATATGATTCGATCACTATAAATGTTAAGATTTGAACAAACTAGTTTCCTCATAAAATATTCAAATGGCCCACAGGCCTTTAAATATTCAATATTTAGTTACAGAATTTAAAGTATGATGTGTTGTGGACTTCTAAAAAGAAGATGCTGCAGTTTTCAAATTTTAGAAACAGTGATGAATTCTTGGTTGTGTCCATGTGAAAACTGGATTTCATTTCATGTAATTCAAATAAAGAGGCCTCAAATTGGAAATACAATCTGTGTTGTCTTTTCCTCTTGACATTACAGCAGGTAGATGTTGGTGTCCTTCACTCAGGCTGAGCTCAGAGACCTTTCGCCAAAAAAGTTTGGTGACCAATGCTGCATGTAATCTAACAAATTCACTTAAATTAAGGTCAAGTTGGACGGTGAAGCTAAACCTGCAAGAAAGCAAAAATACTTATCTGAAGAAGGATCTAGATGCCTTTATACCCAATTCATCACATCAAGCGTCTCCTGACATCACTCTATGTCTTGTATCCACATTGTGTCGACATCTGATAAGAGCTGGATTACACTCGGGCTCAAACTGGAATTAAAATGCATCCCCCCGCTTTACCCCTCCAAAATCCAACCGCTCTTTTCTCCCTCGCCAGAAACCTCAGATTGCCACGCACGCCACTTCTTTTTCTTCTCTGTTTGGCAGCAAACACTTTTTCCTCAGCGCTCTGTTGGTGGCCCTGAGCAGCTTGGCTGATGGGCTGCTCCTTTCTGATCGATTGTGACGGCGGCGGGTTGGTTTGCATTTATCCCTGGGTTTGCTGCTAAAATAGTTCGGTCAACAGACACAACACGGCTCCCGAAAAGGCAGCAGGAGTGGAAAACAAAACGAGAACAACAATGGTAGAGTCCATGTTCATGTTGCTGTACTGTGTTATTATCATAACAATAGATGGAATCTATATCAATTAGACACTAATTGACAAGATAATTGAGCTGTAGTCAGAAATGGTTTTCTCTTCTTTTGTTTCCTGAGTGACTGAAATTCTCTGAAAACTGAGGAAAGAAGCTTCATTTATGAAAAGAGAAGAGGAAATGCCAGTCCACAACTCCTTCCTTCAACAATATTTAAAAACTATGAACTGCTGTTTCACCTCGGCAATTAAAGAATGAATTTTCTCTACTTTACAGTTGTATATAAAAAAAGAAGAAAGCTCTTATTTGTGGAACAGTATTTATAGAATATAATTTATTGTTTTTGTTTTATAGTTAGGAAAGGAGTAGCTTATATATCAGCCATGATTAATGATTTATATATTATATCTCCTTCTCATCAGCTACAGCTTCTCTGCAAAACGGTATTATACATTTTCCTGAGCAAACTCTACTATCGGTGTACGACTGAAACTACAGTGAAAGAAGAAGTGAGAAGCTGAATTGAGTGATACTGGGCGAAAAATGTGCAAGACTGTCATCAGGTGAGTGTCTTACAGGAGTTGTGTATGTCATGAATAGACATTTGAATGAGTGAGTGTCAAGGACAAGTACTGAAAACACAAAAACAGGTCCACAGCTTGTTGTCCTGTCTGAATAGCAGGCACTGGTCATCCCTGATGATCAACAAAAGTACTTCTTCAACTAGAGATGAAGTCTTTTAACATGTATCCAGTACTTAGAAAGAAGAAAAAAGGAAAGGAGGTGTATGGGGAAAAAAAGTCCTCGCTTTGCAGATCTTTAACTCCAGTCCTCACAAAGATAGCAATACAAACACACCCACACACACACAAGTTCTTCGAGCACATGCAGAAACATTAGAGCTCCATAAACAGACACACAGACTCATAACTACACACTTGGTGAACACAAGATTACACCAAGACAATAAGAGCTTCACACACACACACACAAATAAGATACACATCAGATCTGCTGAATGAGACTGAATGAGAACAACCCCTTTAAAAAAAAAAAGTGCTGCTTCATGTGTTTCTTTTGTTATCGTACATTATTTTTTTATTTGTGTCATGTGAAGTAGCAGCAGCAGTTAAGACACTCAAATATTTACTTGTGGGATTTGGACCCAGATGAGTTCTGACAGGATAAACAGATTACATGCCACTCTCCAATGTCCATAAACATTACATTTTCATACACTCCACACATGCAGCTACAGTATGTAAAAAAAAAAAATAGAAATGGTATCCACGGTTTCATATTTAAACGCCACTGATGCACATTTCTTCTGCAAATGCTGCGTCTCCCTGGCAGCCGCCTCGGCCGGGCGACAGACGCAGCATAAGGCAAACCCACGCTGCTCTCTCCAAATATTTGACCATGTCATTGCTCATTTTCTGTGTGTGATTAAATGTGTATGCCTGTGTGTGAGTGTGTGTGGCTCACAATTTGCCTACTTCACTGTCTCCTTCCTGATGATTTCCACCTCATGCCATCACTCCTTCACCCGTCAGCCCTTCCCCCCACTCTTCCTTCATCTTCCCTCTCTCCATCTACATCCCTCCCTCTTGCTGTAATCCATCTGAGCCACAGCCTCCTTGTGTTTAAATCATTCCCTCCACTTCTTCTCTGCTCAATCTCCACCTTCCTCTCTCTCTCTCTTTCAACCTTTGTATCTCAGTCCCAGCTGTGTTGGCTACACCTTTACTGTTATTCACTCACTCCTGTTCTCTACTAAAAGAGTGTGATGGTGCTATATGACCAAGGCCGGGCAAGGTGCTGGACTTTAGGGTTTTGTGTCACCAGAGGTTTCCTGCCTGTGAAATTCAGTTGGACAAACTTCCCTTCTTTCATTCACTAATGGGTTTTTTTTTTTATATAGTAAAGTCAAGATAGTTGGATAAATGTCTGTGAGACAAATAGAAAACAGCCGCTTTGCCTGAAGAGCTTTTCAGGAATAGAAGAGACCATAAAAGTATTTAACCACCTCATGTTAGCAAATGTGTCTCAATAAACAGGTGGTTTGGAGACGAGAGCGGACGATTCAAGATTGTTCAATACTGAATAACTGTGCCATTTTGAAGATTATCTCTCACCTGCGCACAATTACAGATAACGGAACATTTCGAGACAGAGTTGTTTTCGAGGCAAATGCAGAGACTGCTTGCCGAAAAACTGACCCTGAAGGCAACGCGCATCAGCGGTTTTGCATGAATTTCCCTCTAAAACAACTCTGTCTGGTAACGTTCTGTTATTATCTCATAGCGTGGTGAATGTGCAGGTCACAACTTGTCCACCAGAGCGTTTTGGAGTTGTTGGATTGTGTATTTGATGAGTTTGATGAGGGAAACCAAGTAATCCCATTAGCCTCCGTAGTGTAGTTCTGAGCAGCTCACGGCTCTGCTCCACCGTTCTAAAAGTAGCTTGCACTGACAATTAAAGGCAACGAACCTACTGCTATGACTATAGGGATTATGGCAATGGGCCAATTTGCCAAAAAGGTTTAACTATCCCTTTAAAAACGACTCAATACACTGTAGTACATATGCCAGACCTGTAGGGGCGCTTAACACTGCAACACAAATACATCAAAAAAACAGAGAAGAAAAGTGGAAAGCCTGTGCGCAGTAAACTAACTCCAAACGTTATAAGTCGACTAAACACAAGGGGTCTCATTCATGAAACGTGAGTAAATCTGTGTGTAGATTTGCACATAAAAGCTCACTCTACTAAAACTCTACTCCGGATTCATGAACGGTGCGGGAAACTCAGATTTGATCGTAAACACGCGTGTAACTTCATGAATGCCAACCCATCGTAAACTAACAACACGCCCCCGTGATCAGCAATTAGCATAGATCTCCATACATGAATAGCCATATAAGGAGATCCTGACCACCATATTAGGAGGTAGGTGCAACCTGTTCACCTGCGGCCATGACGCAATCAAGGAAAGAGGGAGAGAGAGAAAAAAAGAGAGATCGCGGATCGAAGTCATTTTGGGTGAAGTGGAGTCCAGAAAAAATATTTAATTCTCTTCTGTTAGTAGTGGTGTGACTGGGACAGGTAATCAAAGGCTGGAGGGAAGAAACAGATTTAGTGAATTAAGTAGGCCTATCCTTGGTTTATTAAAGAACCGTTTAAGAAGTAAAGCCAGAATAGTTCGATATGAAACTTAAAAAAAACAAATAAAAAAAAACACAACTACAGAGCTACGGCAGCGACGGGAGGAGGAGTCTCTTCACAGCCTCAGCTGTAGAGGAGCATGGTTGTATCAACACATGAAGTTATAGGCAGGTTAATATTGTTACAGAAGCACCACCCGTCTGTCACAGCTCCATCCAAACCGGTGCCGACTGCGCTGCTGCGCAGGGTGAAGTGTGCGCCCACCGAGCGTGTAGCAACACAAAAAAGTTTTTTCCGGTTTTATATCAGATTATTATCATCATAAAATGGAGCCTTGACGTGTTTGTGCGTGTCCGATCCCTAAAACGTCTCTCTCTCTAAATATTTCTAATTGTTTGTCATGTTTAAATTACGTGTTTCAAAGGCGTTGGCGTATTTTGAACATGAGAGAGAGTAATACGGATTCAAATTGTAATTTTCAAAAGTAACAAGCAGTATTTATTTGCATTCCTACATTTACACAAGCGCTACACACAGTCCGGAGCAGGTGTAGATTTTGTGAGTAGCTACGAAAAAATCAGCATTACTAAAAGATTGATGAATGCGGAAATCCACGTAAATTTGCGCTGCTCAGGGTTTACACACAAATCCGTGCTGCTCACGTTTCATGAATGAGACCCAAGATGTCCTGTACAAATACGCCGATTGATGCCACGGTATCTGAGGAACCCAACGGAAGTCGGTGTTGCTGTTGGTGTTGGTACAGGTATGAAGTGAGTGAACCTTTTGCGATGTGTTTATCGTGCATGTTGACATCGCGAATAACGATTAAAATAAGATTTATCGGTCAGCCCTACCACATACTGGTTTGGTTATGGCTGGGTATGGGGAACATTGGGGAAAGATGGCAGGTATACAGGTTTGGTACATGGTACAACTTTCAGCTCCACCTGGCTACCTGAAGGGACTTTTAAAACAACATGTGATTACATTGCAAGTCTTCCCTCCCTGTAGATCTATTTCTTTATTCCTCAATAGCAGAACTTTGATTAGAAAGCTGTTGGATTACATGGCAGAGCTCACCCTCCTCCTCTGGGGTAATTGACACTCATCATCATCATCATGGGCCTGCTCTCTTATTTTAATCCTAAACACTGTGTGAGGAGCACTGAATGTGTTTTGTCAATTTATTGGTAATCACCAGAGAGCTGGACATTATTTGAGAAGATGACCGGTTTTAATGAAGCCTTTCCTCCCTCTCCCTATTATTTATCCCCCCAGGAGCCAATCAGAGGGGTCTTGATTTACTACAATCAGCTGCTGCTTCATCTCAGTGTCCTCCACCACTTCAGAGACACTCGTGTTCATCTGCACCTGATTTTCAGTTCTGTCAACTGTGAACATTAAAGCTCTGTTTGGAAACTCGGCGCGATGAGCCGAGCCAAGACTCCTTAGAAGACAGTTGTGTGGTGTCTCCACAGAACTGGGCATTAGCCACAGCCTGAGTGAAAGCCAAGATGCTATCTGTGCTTAATCAATTTGTAAATCACTCCTGATCAAACAGAAGGATCAAACATGGTGGCATGTGGCCTGGTTTTTGGGATGAATAATTGAGGATTATGTTTTTATACAGTTTTATATTTGTAATGTTACAATGACAAAACTGAAGAGAAGTTTCTAAGGCAGCCAATTCAAACAGAAATCTACCATCTCGAGGAAACAAACTGGAGCTGTGAGGCGTCACCACGGCAGATTAGCATCCATATGTTTTGGTTTGGCATAAGCATAACCAGTATAATATGGTAGGTAGGAATCAGACCATTAACCTGCTCTTCAACCTGAGCCACAACAGATTGACGATCAACTGCGCAAGACTTTGACGAAGTCTGTTTTCATGTGGCAGGTTGTTATGCTGCGTTCCATTTACCTCGGAAGTTGGAAGTCCACACTGGGAATGACGTCACACCCGAGTTATCAGCGTTTCAGTTACAAAGTTGGAAAGAAGCAGCCAACGGCCAAAAACACCGGCTAAAACTACCAGGATAACGGTTAGCTGTTGTTAGCACTGTCTGCTTTGTAGTTCGCATATACACATGAAAAATGTAAATTACACTATGACAGCATTTCCATACACATCTAACAATACTATGTATACAGAGACTTATTTTGACGACAAATAGTAAAAAGTGTTAATAAAAGGATTATTACAGGAGCTTCTACTACTGTTTACAACCGGGACAGCCATGTTTAAATGTCAACTCGGAGGTTGTGTGGATCGTCCGACTTTCCGAGTCAGAAATCCGACCTCGGGGGTCGTTCCAGTTGAAAGTTCCGACTCGGAGCTCGGAAATCCCGAGTTCCGAGTACAACTGGAACGCACCATTAGAGTATCCTGGTTGTATGAACAGCGTACAAACACCATGGACATGCCTGAATTCTACTTGAACATACAAGAGCTGCAGCACTGCAATACAAACCAGGATATAATGGTTGTAACGGTTATTAACGATAATAGGACTGAATGCAAAAATGTAATGAATGGAAAAATATAAGTTTAAAGTTAAAAGACCCTTAAAAAGGGCTTAAAAGGTCCCAGGAAAAGAGTAAACATGTTAAAATGCTGTAATTCATTGCAAAGAGTGGTTAAAAAGGTGGTAATTCATTGTTTTTATAGGTTTTGAGTTTTAAAAAATGACCCGTAGATAAAGTTTATCTGTCATCCATTGCTCTTGACTTTTAGGTAAAACAGGTTAAAAAGATACAACGGTGAAAAAAAAAAGTTTTTTTAAGTTTTTTTTATCTACCTCATATGTGTTGTAAAATGCACTTTAAGCTACTTTTGAAACGTCAACTTGTTTTCTTATTTTTCCTAAGATACAAGTTTGATAACAATATCAATCTGTTACTGATTACTAATGCCTCATTAAGGCTGTGGCATACAACAGTGGGACTTGATGGTAGCTCCATCATGTCCATGCTGTCTTGGACTTTGGCGTAGATATGTTAGATATAGTGAATGATGTAAGCACTTACACTCTTATAGGGCATCGTGCAATACAATCTAGTATGCACTCTTGTACTTTAGCACTTTAACCCAGCACTTATGCACTTTATCTCCGAGAACAAAACTCTTATGGTCCCGCTACCTGTGGAATGTGTTTGTCAATGTGTTCTTTATTGTCAGAGTTGCCTTTTTGTCTTTTTGTGTTGTCTACATTATTATGTGTACTGTTATTGAACTGTTTTTATGTTTATGGGACTCCGGATGGAAATTAGCACCTTGCTATAATCCAGCACATTTATATGTTTTTGTCCATTAATGTGCACTGTCCCATTCAAATAAACAAATAAAGTAAAGTAAAGTAACTGTAAATTCAGTCCTTTCCATTGCAGCTCTTACAGGAATAAGTTAAAATCCAACTTGACAAACTCAAACTCAACAGAAACCTGGATAGTGTATAAGGATAAAGAGTAAAGAGAGACAGAAGCAGTGTAAGCGCTATAAGCCAACTATGATTAAAAACCAGAGTATGAGACACTAATGTGCCTCTGACTCCAACTGTTTGCCTTTTATTCACATACTCAAATAAAATGTGCTCCTTAGTTTTGGCAGTGGATCTGCTGCTCTAAGTGGATAACAGCCCAACGTTGGCAATGTCCATAAATATCTGCTCTATTCCTGCCGTTTGAGTGAAGAGCCCACTCTGTTTAAAGACTCCACCTGAACTAGTGGTCTGCTTTCCTGGTTCACCTGTAACCACACCCATCTGTGATGTCACAGCTCCTCTTTTCTGTCATTTCTTTTTCTCTTAGCTCCTGTTTGACTTCTCTCTTTTTTTCTTACCCATGCTCCTCTGCGCCCATCTCTCCCTCTCATCTCGGTTTGAGTTCATATACCAATCTGTCATCCTCTCCTCTCCCGTTCTATCTCCCTCCATCTCTACTTGCTCATTCCCTTACATTCAGCAGATTTCTCAATCTCCAGCTCCATCTTAAATCTCCGACCTCATCTTCTCTCCTTCTGCCTCCCCATCTCTACGCTCCTCTACACCACTCTGCCATTTCCTCTTTTCATCTCCTCCACATGTATATTCCTAGACATACATATTTATATTCTCAACTTCTCTTACATATTAAGCCCATCTCCATTTCTCTCCCTCTTTCTCTCTCTCTCTCTCCACCTCCTTGGTTCCAGTATTTCAGGCGTGAATAATCCATGTCGGTCTAATCCTTTTAGCTATTCTCCCCTGTAGCCTAATGAGCCTATAGCTCTGCTGCAGTGTCTCACACACATATATTCACACACACACACACACACACACATATATATATGCACAGCAGCTATCAGTATGCTTAAGAACATTAATACCACCTTAACAGGATTTATCTCTCCTCTCGGTTCCCTGTCCATCCTCCCTTCCTCTGGTTTGATCTCTTTACTCCCGTCGACCAATCACCAGTCTCCTCATCCCTTCTTTAATCGTGCTAATATCTTATTTTATCAGGATAATTGGCACAGAGGCTTTTTTTTCTCCAACAGAAATAACATTTGCTAAGTGGTTTGGAGACAAACTTGTGGCACAAATCTCCTGTTGGGAGATGTCATCCAGCCTGCGGAATAATGGATGTCCACTGGAAACAAGGCTAAGTAATTGCCAAAAAATATTTTCTTAAAAAAAAAATCAACAACTCAGCAAGTACAAGACTCATAAATTGCCTAAAAAAAACAGCGTTTAGTTATGCGCCTGATACAAATTTAGTGTTGGGAATGAACACTCAGTTAACACAGTTATAGTGTGTAGAAGAATGAGACACATTTTGTATTTGTATCATGTTCTGGCAAATGGATCATTTCAAATGAATTGATTTATTGTGGTTTTGTTGGGAGCTGAAATGTTTTGGAAAAAAATAAAAAATAAAGGGAAAAAAATGAAATGTGATCCAAGCCCTGGTCGCATCGCATCCAAACTAAATCTGTAAACAACAAGCAGCAAATCAAAACTGGCAGGAAGTTTTTCAGAGGAAACAAACAAACACACACACACAATCAAGAAGAAAATCTGTGCTGATACAAACATACAAGAGATGCTACATCCAAAATTAAATCAGAAGTATGGGACAAGCATGGGACTCACTCACAGCCAGAATTTAATCAAATGTCTAAAACACATTTTTTCAGCCGCACTGAAAAACAAACCAAGTCCCTCACCGTAGGCGTCACCTGGACTTTTGTTAAAGCCTCAAATAATTCTCCACCATGAACAACTGAGCATCAGTAAAATACAAGTGCTTTAGAGTTTTATCTTCAATGAACCAGTCAAGAAGGACTGACAGGGAAGTATGTAGCAATACTGTTTCTGATTGGTTGATCAGTCTTCATCTGAAGAACCAAGGGGGTGGATCGGACTACGCACAGACATAATTTACAGGCGGCAAATCTTGCCTCAATCCACTTTCTCTGACTCTGGCCAATGTAAAGTAGATGATCCAGTCATCTGCACTAAAAAACTACGTATAACTTTAATCTGCATAGTGTTACTTTCATAGAAAACTACATGGTTAAAATTATTCGTAATGTTGAGTATTCAGTATCATAAATGCATTTCTGACATTCATAACAAACCAAACTGTTTGAAAATCAGTTAAAAACTGAGCAAGTTCTGGTCATTTTAGTAGAACATGAACCATAGACGTAATGCTCTGAGGGAGCAAGCAGACCGAGCCAAGATGGCGGCCATGTGGCGGCCATGTGGCGACACCGTGTCATTGGGCAGCAGCTATGGGTGAGTCATCTAGCCTTCTTATATTTATGGTTACATAGAGACCAATGAGGGATACCAGGTGAACACAAGGTTAAGGGATACGTGATAGCTAGCATACGTTGCATGCCACTTTAGCCTGCTGAACAATTAGCAGTGATACGTAAACTTTGTTTTGGCTCATGATTGCAAAGCTAGCATGGTTTCATGTTAGCTAAAAGGTTGTATTTATCAGTCTGTTAGCTACTTGTTCTTTCTCATGCGATACGTTGACAGTCAAGACATCACAGCTTCCGTTAAGGAAAACTTTTAGCTACTAGCTTTGCTGACTTTAAAGAGGAACTAAGCAGGATTTCTCCCGTTGCTATGCTACATTTTTACCTTAATTAAAAAGCTAAAAAGTAATTGTGATCGTTAACTACATGACTTGTGACTTGTTACGAGTGAGAACCGAGGCTCTCTGCCTTCACCCGGCGTCTCACGGCTGAAAACCAACCTTGCAACACCTGGCCAGCTCTCGTCTCTGCGGCACCGCAACACAAACGCGCTCCGTAACCCGTAATCTTTTGTTTATGACGGTTAAGACTACACAAACACATACGCCGTAACATCGTACATGTTATGTAACGTTATCCACCACTCCATTTATTGATTTCTTTGTTGTAAACAAATGCACATGGCTGAGAGGAGCGTAATCAAAACAGTGGAAAAGCGAGCGGACTCGCATAGTTCCCCTTTAAATCGCTGACCCTTTCAAGATGGACGTGAGAGAAATCAACAGTTAATCTAAAGGAGACGCCACAGTGACATGACCAAACTTGGAGCTACTGTAAAGTACCAGATTCAAAAGAAAACCAAAGGAAAAACTTTTTTAAATGCATCTACATTATGCTTTTGATATTTTAATGATCATATCACACTGTCAGGATGAGCTACATAATGCAATATCCACGGGGCTAATGTTTATATTATACAGCCATAACGTTAAAAGATACATAAACAGTGAGAGGGGGATTACAAAAGCCAAAAATGAAAGGACCGAGAGCATCGGCAGCAGCAGTGAACGCACCATGAGAGCAAGGGATTTATAAGCTTTAAAGATGCACCACACTGCATTAACAAGTTAAATGTTGTTTTTAAATCAAATAAATATCTGTTTTATTTGAAAGAATTCACTGAGCCGTATTTTTTTACACAACCGCCAAATATAGCTACGCTGCACACAAAACGGACATTTTTACAAACCAACAAACACATTGGGACCAGATGGTATTTCTAAATAATTTAGTTTCAGATCATATTTAATACAGCAGTAGGCACGTGAGATATTATAGTAATTATGAAGGTTTGTGACTGTGTGTGAGTGAGTTTGTGAGTGTGAACGAGGGTATACATTAGAACACGCCACTTACATAAACAGTATAAATGTTTAAAGGATGTTTGGTGTACAGTTATGTCGTTTGCAACCATCTGTGAATATGTGTGTCTCTCCACCTTCACCTCCTCCCCTCCATCATCTTCAAAGTGCCGTCCAATCATCTGCAGGACAAAAGTTTTGCTTGATATCCGTCTCTCTCTACTCTAATAAGTCTCGTCATCCCTCGCCCCCTCCGCCATCTCTCTCCTTCACCTTTTCCCCTCTCCCTCTTTTGTTTCCCGACCTCGCTCTCTCGCTCCATCACTCTGTCGGTGCTTCCATCTGCCTGATCGCTCCTCGGAGTCGGCCGTGCCAACATCCGTCTGACAGCTATATGAATTTTACACACTCGGTGAGAACAATTATGGCCGACTAATTAGCAGGAATGGCAGCTCCCGGTGCCACGGCGCTGACACCGAACAACCTCTCGCTGCAGACGACCAGAGGCAGCGGCGCTCTGGTTTGTTTGAAAAGACAGAAATTAGAAGAGGAAAAACCGATGAGGCTGTTTGAAACCTGTGTTTTTTGTAGGGCTGGGCGATATGGCAAAAAACGTTATCACGATATGTTTTTCCATATTGATCGATTCTCGATATCGTCTCGATATGTATTTTTTGCTGCCGCTGCCAGTTCAAGCAGCATCCTGACTGAATCCTGAAGAAACCAGAGAATGTGTTCAGTTTGGGAGGATGACATGAGTTCACTTTAATGTTCATTAAGGGTGGAACAGTTCAATAATCCACAGTTTGATTTGATTTACATTGTTGTTGCTGTTGTTTTCTGTTGTCTTTTTTCTACCATACATCAGCTCTAAAATGTGTCAATCATGAGGCTTTAGTCTTTCTAGTTATTTGAACAGGTTGTAGACAAATATTTAGCTATTTAGCTGCTCTGACACCAGGCTTTATGCCGAGCCCACTCTGATGAATCCAGGTGTGTCTGACTCTGACCTCAGTAGTCACAACAACTGTCAGACACACCTGGATTCATCAGTTTGTCCAATAATGTAAGACAGGAAGGAAAGGAGCCTGTTTGAGCTCAGGAAGTAGTGGAGCTGTGCATAAAGCCTATTTATTGATCTGACTCGGTAACCACGAGCGCAGTTCACGTCAACTCAGGTGATCTGCAGGTTGTTGTTTCACTTCACCGCTCCGACGCGACGCTCCGTGTGTGTGTGCGCGCGGCGCTGACAGAGAGAGAGGGAGGGAGAGAGGCTGTCGGCGCATACTGTGAGTGGATTTGACTCCGCGCGCACTGTCCGCGGACTTTTGCGGTTTCATAGGCAAGCATACAGTATCACATTTGAAACAGATTGAGTCCGCGCGGTCATAAAAATTGAGCTTTGCACGGAAGGGACCGGCGGACGCCCGCTTTGGGTCCTCGTCTGCCTCGAGTGCGCGCGGACATCCGCGGAGTCAAATACGCCGGAGTATGTGGGGGCCTGAGCCTAGCGCATGTTCTTCACACTGTACATGAGCAAACAGACATGTTACCGCAGAATAAACGTCACAAGCAGCTCCGTGTTTCCTCCACTTTCTGACCGTGGTAGGCTATCATCAGGTTGCTCTGACTCCACACTGACAGGCTTCTTTAGCCGGGACAGACGAACTGATGCTCCACACGTTCACAATCGCTTCAGTTGCCATCGGCTCCACCTCCACTCATTTCCTCCCTCTTTTACAACTTTCACTTTATCACAGCTTGGGATCAATAAAGTATATCTATCTATCTATCCATCTTATCCTTCCTCCCTTTAGCTGCAGCAGCTCAAACAAGCTCTGCATGCTCAGGACAGGAGGCGGAGTATCAGACGGAAGTGTGGCCGGCTGCTGTCGCGCATATTTACTTTCATGTGATATCGAGGAATAGGGCCATAGCTTATTATCGAAATCGTTCAAAGATTTATCGCGATCCCGTATCGAGATCGTTATATCGCCCAGCCCTAGTTTTTTGTATCGATAGTTTTAAACATTTTGAGTGTCTTTAAATGGTTCTTAGAGGTCATAAGGTGCACATCGAAACTCGTTCCAGAAAGACAAAAACATTAAAGGGATAGTTCAACATTTTGGCAAATTAGCCCATTGCCATAATCCCTATAGTGATAGCAGAAGGTTTGTTACCCAAATGCAGAGACTGCTTGCCAAAAAACTGTCCCCAACAGGAACGTGCATCAGTGGTTTTGCGTGTATTTACCTCTAAAACAACCCTGTCTGGTAACGTTCTGTTATTATCTCATAGTGTGGTGAATGTGCAGGTCACAACTTGTCCACCAGAGCATTTTGGAGTTGTTGGATTGTGTATTTGATGAGTTTGATGAGGGAAACCAAGAAATCCCATTATCCTCCGTAGCGTAGCTCTTAGCAGCTCACGGCTCTGCTCCGCCATTCTAAAAATAGCTTGCAGCGACAAATAAAGTTAAGAAACCTACTCTTAAAACTATAGGGATTATGGCAATGGGCCAATTTGCCAAAATGTTGAACTATCCCTTGAAATCTAATCATCTCTAAGGGCAGGTTCACACCACACAAAGGTCTGTTATCTGATTCAAAACTAAGGCCAGGATGATACATTTTCGCAATTTTTCATTCATAGGTCCGGTTTGCGTTCACAAAGGCCAAACCCAAATGGGAAAATGCATCAATGACTCAGCAACATATCAGTCAGAAACCATATACCCCGTCTCTCCATCGTTAGCTCTCCAGTCAGCTGATTTCATCCACCATAGCTCAATTAGCAAACAGGACGGAGGCGGTTCCACTGTGGCCAAGTTCAGTGTTCACGCTCCACCTTCATATCGACTCAACTTTGAGGAGTTCACATGCCCGCTCTTCTTCTGGCTCACTGTCGACCAAACTAATGCTGAACAAAATCTCAAAATCTGACAGGTTATAGATTTCACTGCAACACCAGCAACTGATCCCAACTGTGAGTCGCACCAACGTCCAGTAAACAGAACATGTGTTAGTCATGCCTCAAAATAAACTATAGTGTTTAAAGGAATTTGTTTCAATTTGTTATCGTAGCGTTAACTTTGACAGCTCTAATTCTAAAGTTTTGTTAAGTGCCTTGAGATAATGTTTGTTATCATTTTGGATCATACAACAAAATCAAAATAAAGTTAATTTAAAGGGGACCTATTATGCTTTTCCAGCTTTTCGGACTTTTATATATGTTTAAAATGTTGGATAATGGTTCTAGAGGCCGTGGAAGTGTCATATCCTGAGGTTAATGCATTTGGAGGTAAACCCTGCTAGATAATTGGGATTTCTCTGCACACCGTGTTACACTCGGTTGCGCTGAGTTTTTTTTGACATGAGCTCGCGTCTACGTCGATGCGTGCCGGACTCCCCTACATGGTCATGCTGAGGTCTCTGCTCCAGCCGGCCCCGCCTCCCCCCATGCTGCTCTGTTGTGGCTGGTGTCACAGCGGAGAGCGGAGCGGACTACTTCCTGCTTCTTCCCTGCATGTTTTATCGCTGTAGCTTCACTTTACTAAGTTTTATTTAGAAGTTTACGCCGACGTTTCATGTAAGTGAAGCTGTACCTGTGTGAGGAGCGACGTACCGCCGGGGTGACGTTGTTCGCCGGACCGACGTAACGCTGGACCGCCGGAGCACCGGAGCTCTGGAGCTGCAGCGGCTCCTCACACAGGCAGAGCCCGTCTGCAGGCCTCCTTGGCCGGGCAGGCGTCCGTGCTCATCGCGGTAGAGAAAACCCTCGCTAATAAACATACCCGCTGGTTTTTTAGACGTTTACCGCCGTGTGGTTAGTCTATTTAGCAGAATGTTGGTCTCATTGATTAAATCTTGTGGCAGTTGAATTAGTTTGAATGAAAAGTGAAGCTGTGAGAAGGAGGAGGAGAGGAGCAGTGCTGCTGTAGTCTATGTGCACAAATCACCACATTTACATCAATAAATAACTGTTTTACAATGATCTGACCATTCTGCATATATTTTTAATTTATTTTATATATTTATTTATGCATTTTTATATTACATGTTACATGGTTACATTAGCCTACATGGCAAAGACTACTCTATACCATCTTTGGTTAGGGTGAGACTAGGTCATGGGCACATTTCATTACACAATGTAGACTGGTCAGATGCAGACTGGAGATCTGGCACTTTGCCTACTGCAGATTTAGCTTTTGTTTGCATACTACATTTTGGCCAAATCAGTATAGGTAGTATTAGTAGTAGACATCGTCATGGTAACGCAATGCTGAGGGAGTGGTTCATTTGCATTTAAAGGGAGGGGCCACTGAAACAGACCGTTTTGCAGAGCCCTGTTATTGAGAATGCTGTGATGTTTGATCTTTGGGGTATTTTGACCGAAGCACGTCACAGACATGTCTTTAAGACACCCAGGAACTATTTTAGTTGGTGCAAAAAGGAGCATAATAGGTCCCCTTTAACAAAAGGGGAAGGTGAAATGCCAAAAGCTCTTTGATTTTGATTCAATTTAGTTGAACAAGAAGATTCAATGATCTGTTGTTTTTCTTTGTTCGTTCTGTCGTTTAATTTTAGAAACACTTAAATTGAACTGTGTGAATTAAACAAAACAAAACGTTTGACAGGTGGTATAAACTACTTAATGTCTCCCTTTAACACCAATTACACTAATAAACTTGATAAAGATAAAGAATACAGAAGCTTTACTTGTGTGCAAATGAATACAACAAGTTTTAAATTGAGTTGCTGTTGTTGTTTGCAAAATTAATCCAAGTTGAGCACTTTGCCCAGTTTGTTTTCACAGGAGGGGAGGGGGTCGCTCTCCCATGGTGCATCACTCAGGGATCTGGGATATCGCCCACTGTTTGAGAGGAACATTAATATTAACTCTTTTTAATTTCACAAGACACTCATTTTACATACAGGTTGTTTCTTTTTTGTTTTGTTTTTTCTTGACTAACTACAAGCTAATTTCCTCCGAGGTGCCATTTAATGTATTTAATGTATTTTCCTCAAGCGCAGAATCTCACAGCACGTTCAGATTAATCACCGAGCAGAGATCCAGACTCAGACTTCAGACTCACAGTTGCACCAGTGTAAACAAACCGTTTGTGAATGATCATCCACTGGTCTCTGCTCTACACCACCTGATTGAATCAGTCCTGCTGTGCCTACGACTCTCCACTCCTTTTAAGATCCTCACCAGGCTCTATTAGTAAGTTGTGTAATTAAAACAGATGAGGCCATCTGTGAGCCCAAACACTTTTCAAAACTTTTTTTTCTTTTTTTCTCTACTTTCCAATCAGACTATTAAGCCCTAAATTCATCCGCAAGGACGAGTGATAAAAAGCATCACTAGCTCCCAGGTAGAAGAAGAAAAAAAAACATTTACAAGAAACTCAGTGAGTTTTTAAATTGAGAGGAGCTGGTGAAGTGAGGAGCAGCAGACACCTGGTAATGATCCCATCAGCGCTCACCTCCCCCCCGGGGAAGCCACGACCCGATTGGGAGGAAACCCCCCCGAGGCTTCCTCCAGCTGCTCGCTTCATCTGACATCTTGACCACAATAAGACGAGCTGCTACTCTGTGAATGAGCAACAGTGGAGAATTAAATGCACGACTAATGCTCGCTCCAGGGCAGGCTTTTTTCTTTTTTTTAAATCATGAATACTGCTCAGAAATAACCGACAAATGGATTATAAAGAGTTTAGAGGAAGTCGGAGCAAGTGAGGTCTATAAGGGGGGACACTACAGGTATCGCCATGAAACTTCCCAAGTTCATCACTTATACAAATAGACAAATGTTTTTTGTATTACAAGTTTTGTCAAATGTTATGTATTTTATGTAAATAAGGCAATATCTAATGAAATATGTGCTAATTTGCATACATTTTCACAACTGAAAACTGAACAATGGATAAAGCTACTTTCAAAATTTTGGACATCTCTTTTTATCACTCTGTAAATGAGAAAATACTGTCACCAGCCCTTAAAAAATCTAATTTTGCCCTGTTTTTAGTTATAAATGTTGTATAAATCAGGCTTTAAATGATATATCAAAAATCCCCTCGGTAGAAATCTTCAGAATATAGACAGGAATAAAACTGGAAGGTTTGGTGTCTGTAAGTGCTGCTGAAGTGGAGATTTCTTGCTCAGAGTCTGAGGAAAAACAAATTTTGAGAAAACGGCCTGTACTGTAAAATTCCATAGATTGTTAATGTAAATCGTACTTTTACGATTTGTTGTGGATACAGAAGAAATGACAATCTTTGGAGCCAACATCATTGTTCAGGAGAGAGAGAGCTTTACAATGATACCTGACATGACATGTGTCAGACAACAGTAGCATGTTAACTTTTGGTGAATTTAGGAGAAATCTACTGACGAAAGAGACAAAATGAAGTGAAATAAAAACCTTAATGTGGATTTTCTACCATTTCTTTCAACTTTTCTGCAGGAATACATGTTAAGGAAGAAAAATAACCCAAAATCTCAAACTTAGTGCATGAAAAAACTGTGTTTTTGCTTGTAGTGTCTCATGTCTGATTTCTTTTGGTTCTTATAACCATAAATATATCTTCTTCAAACCTCTGAACTTTGGCCGAAGAGAGAGGGATCTAATTGCTCCCAGAGAAAGTTGCTTTTCCAGACAGCACGTCCTCCTGATCTCGTGTCTGCTCAGCGTGCAGCTGCAGCTGTGGACCTGGTTGAAACTAAAGTGAAGGACGGTGTTTCTGAGAGAGCTGCAAGCCGTTTCCCTGGGTGGAGACAAACAACACCTGCGAGGCCAGGTAGGAGCTGAAGACGGTACGACGTTCACTTCAACTCCTCCGAGTTCGGAAAATCGAAAGTCGAACAAACGAATCAATTAACAAATAGAAAGAAGACTGAAATGCACCTCAGTCAACACCATGAATGAAGGTTGTTGTTGTTCGGGGGCGTTACTCTCACACATCGTCCACTTACACTCCTTGAACAAATTGCGTCTGACTGATTAATAGGAACTTAAATGTGTTGGAGCACATGTGTCCAAACCCCCGGCACGAGTGGCGGAGTGAGCGATGTGTTGTTTATTTAATAAGCAGGCCGGTCGGAGCGTGTCAATTATTCCTGGGCGCTGGGAGGGATGTCAAGGAAGAGATGGAGAGCAAGGTAGGTAGGTAAGAGGGGGGGTGGGGGGGTTGATCGCTGTGGGTAAATGGAAGATGAAGCGTGAGAGAGGAGAAAACACAACAGGGTGTGTGTGTGTTTGTGTGTGTGCATGCAGAAGCCCTAATGGATTTAAGAGGAGGGAGCCGTATCAAACATGAGGGAAATCAAACGGTAGAAATTACAAGTCGCTTAAAACATTGCGTGGAGAAGATGCCGGCAGGTTTGCTGTCTGTCCTCTATCCAATTACACACTGAAAAATAATATTCTTGTGTTTATTTTTTATTTTTTATTTTGCTTTACTACATTGTGGCATCTGGTAGCTGAGAAATCACTCAGCACTGGAATGAGACGACAGACGGTTCAGACCGGTATCTCTGGAGCCCAGCGTCACAGCCTGATGCTGCTGCTGCTGCTGCTGGCCTGGGATCAGATCCCTGCAGCACCTTTTTCTCTAGTGTCTCCTGCCTGCTGTAAAAAAAAAAAAAAAAGAAAAGAAAGAAAAACGTCCCACTCTTTCAACCAAAAAAGAAAAAAAAAGAACCTGTGGGTGTTGACTGCAGTGCTGCTACATTCATCCCCAGGAGTTCATTCATTCATTATTCAACCTTTTGCTGTGCAGTCATGTATAGCAAGCGTCTCTCCGCTCATCATTTATTGCCGATGATGTGTGCAAGTGTAAAACTCAATTCCGGCCTCTTTTGTCAGGACCTTTAATGCCTCAGAGGCACAAACACATGATGTTACAGAGAACAGGACGACTGCTACAGCTGCTGCTGCTGCTGCTGCTGCTGCTGCTGCAACACAACATCCTACAATGCAGCATCAAAGAGGAGCAGCAGCAGTAGCAGTAGTAGTGAAGCAAAGCACCGGTCCAACAGCCAGCCCTGCTCATTCACACTGTGTTAGACTCAATTAGAGCAAACATACCAGGGTAAAATACTAATGCTCTTGTCTGGGTGAATGAAACAGGTGTTAAAAAAAAAGAAAAAGAAAGAAAAAGCCAACAGGGCTGATTTGGAGAGGAGCCTGTAGTGTTTAACTGCAGACGAGCTGGAAAATGTAGAGATGGGGGAGCGTACAAGTGACCGTCACGCCTGTAAAAGATTTATAAATAAATAAATAAAAACTCACCGCCCATTAAAGTAAATGAATCATCTGCTTTTTAGTCACGCTGGCCGACCGCCGTCCACAGTTCAACATATCACACACAACTGTTGCGCTCTGATGGACTGCCAGGACAATCAGCAGAGGCTGGATCCTAATGTGATGAGTGGTTTTACTGTGCACCACCAACACAGCACGCATGTCAATGTGTTCTTTGATTATAGATCAGGTCTATAGACTCTGTATTAATCCTGTCAAAGCCTCAGTCCACAGAGAGATACACACAGAAACTGAGCCCTTAGCTCCACCAGCCATCAGGATGGACTTCCTGTGACTTTGTGATATCACAACCAAGCAGTCATCTAGCCACGCCCACCTGGATCCACCATCCAACACATGCAAATTTTCTTTTTATCTGAAATCTGCTGTTATTTTTAATTGATCACTGTAGAAAAGAAGTCACCCAATCAGAAGACAGACTCATAACCTCTCCTCTGGTGTAAATGTGCACCAAGATGTTTATTTTTTAGCATTTTAAACCACTTAATCCTCTACATAATAAATCTGAATATCAATATTTATACATAAATGCAGGGCTATTATAGGAGATATCCCATCTTATCCTCACTTCTATAGCTGCACAGAAGCACTAGAGGATGGATGGACTGGTAGGTTTTTACATCAGTGTTTGTGTACATTAAACAAATGAGATGCAACCTGTTAATTAAAAAGAATACCTCAGGAATACCTCGTTCCCTCTGCTCCACTAATTGCCTCCCAACTGCAGCTCCGTACTTAACATATATTTACTTTAATATATCAGAGTCCTATCGATCTGCTCCTCTCACTCTCGGCAAGAAAGCAAATGAGCAAAACGAGCAACTACTTCATTAGCATGCTGCTGTTAGCGTCATCATGTGGGACGCTGCATTCAAGTAGATGATGACAACACTGTTATTACTGCAGGATGATTAAAAAAAAGGTATTTTATCTGTCTCCTCCTGACCCACAGACCTGGGCAGTATTCTCTGGAGGAACTGGGTTTATTTTTAGCATCTTTAGCATCATCATAAAGCTAAAACACTGTGTTACCTCTGACAATTAAATGTCCCAAAAGGGCCACCGTAGGATGGGCTAATCTCATACATTGAGTGCATTTTTGAGTATTTCCCAGATGTGCTTCCATACATGTAGCTGCATGCCACTGCTATCATGGTTAAATACACCAATACAATTACAATTAGTGCATATCAAAGTGGATATGTTAACCTTTTGTAATTTAGGGTGTGTTCAGACCTGTGGCCCATTTGCTTTGTTCTGATTCAGGAGCTAAAACCGATATAACTGCAATTCTCTTTTGGGTTGGTTGTATTCACACCGTAACAGTCCCAAGAGGTCCAAAGTTGTAAACAAATGCCATGATGCGTGAACCATCTGTTCTTTCATTCTTCAGAAATCTTGGAGGAGGAGGACGAGGTTACATGGGAAAAACAAAAAACATGGAATAGAGGTCTCAATGGACCTGGAAATTAAAACCCAACCCGGTAGGGACCCAATCCAAGTCATCTGTGTATATTACCGGCCAAAACCCAACCGAACCAGGGCATCTCCTCTCCCTTTAAAAAATGTTGTACAGTTCCGTTCCGAGTTGACATCTAGAGTCTCAAGATCGGTATCCAGGGGTGACTGCATTATTCCCATGCGATATTCCTCGTTTGCACAATCTGCCTTTTCACGGACAGCCATCAAAGAATGGAATAAGCTGCCTGACACCCTGAGAAGCAGAAGAAACTTTACATTTCTCTCATAATTTAAAACAATGGCTACTAGATAACACTAGATACTAGATATAAAAGCAGGGCACTTGTTAGTCCCTTAAAAAAATGTATTTTAGTCCCTCTTAACGCACTCAATTTATAGAATTATCTTAAAATCTTGTGAAATGTGGAATTTTAAAATGTTTTATTGTATTTTGTATCTTGTATGACTTAGCTTTTCTTTCCATTGATTATATAGGATAGGGCACACCCTTCTCAAGTGTGTTGCACTTGACCTGGTCTTTTTAGATGTGGAAACTGTTTTTCTGTATTGTCTATGTGTTGTCTACTGTCTATTTGTGTATCACCCTTGTATAGTAGTTTGTGGTCTGTGTTTCCTGTGTGTTTGTTCTATGTTACATGTTGGGACTGCAGATGGAAATGAGCTGTGAGCTAAACCTGGCGCAACCATCTCTTCATTTTCTGCAAATGTTTAATGTCATTGCACAATGTTATTTAATAAACTAATAAACTAATCCGGTCGTTGAGAAACATGGAACATCAGCAGCATGTTGCGTGTGGTGTCGTTTGCTGAGGCAATTACATTCTTACCGCAAACGAAACCGCTTCAGGGCTCGAGCTGATTTGAGACAACCGCTTGTTTTATCCTGCATTCCAGTGCAATTGTTGAATTCACATGAACCAAACCAAACCGATCTTTGGGGTGAAACGAGCCGGGTCTGAATCCCTGATGTGCAAAAATCCACCTGTGACGACCTCGTCCCTCTGCTGTGAGTTCAATGGTTCGATCTCAGTCTGGTTCACGGAGTGGCTACTGACGCAGGACAACAGACAGGAGAGAGAGAGGCTGTGGCTGGAGTTCATGGAGAGATGCTGCTGCTGCTGCTGCTGCACTCGGCACCGTCACTATTTGCTCTCTCTCTTCAACCAGAACCTTTTGCTTGGCAGCGTCAGTGTGTGTGTGTGTGTGTGTGTCCTCTGCTTTGGGGGCCAATCTTATATTTGCTTTCTTTTTTTCTTTTCTTTTCTTTTCTTTTCCCTTCCCCCAGTCTCTGCCACCATCCATCAGCCTCTCCTCCCATCAGCTGACTGGGGCCACCATTTTGATTTAAGGGGAAAAGGCCCCAGAAATGAGACTCACCCTCTTTCCCTCTTTCTCTCTCTCCGTCTCTCTCTCAGAGTGGGCTGCAAATCAGGCTGATAAGGCCTTAGCTTAGTATTAATGGTGCAGAAAATTAAATTAAGGCCAAAGTTGGGGAAGAAAAATGTCTAAGTGGAAGCTGGGGAGGAGCACAGGGAGGAGAGTGCATGGCGGGGGAAAAGAGGAAGGAAGTGTAGTGGAAAGATGGAGGGAAGTGATGAGGAGGATGCTCGTGGTTTAGTTAGAGGAGGAAGAGGAAAGAGGAAGGAGGGAAAGAGGAAGTAGACAGATAGAGGTACGTAGGATCGAGGGGGGGGCAGCAGGGTGGGACGCTGGGAGGCAATTTCAGGAGGGAGATGGTAATTGTCCAGCTAGCCTCGATAAAGACGCCTTTAAAAAACTATTTCATTTTCCCTCCACAAACTCATACTGTTAATGGGATTTCTGCTCTCTGCCCCCGCTGTCATAAACACACATACACACACACACACACACACACACGCAGACCTATTCAGATAGCCGCTAAGCACAGACACACTCACTCAGTCACTCACTCAGTCACACAGATGCATAAAAAACAAGAAAGGGAAAACGGGGAAATGGGGACATGGTGTGCAAAACGTCGTCTTGCCAGCATTATTCTTTACTTTCATGCCAATAAATCATGTCAAAGTGAAGCGAACTGAAATAGACTCAGAGATTAGAAGGTGTTACATCCTGTTATTTTGCTCGCAGCTTTTTTTTTTTTTTTTTAAATTACACAGTGTCCTCCGGAAAAAAGAAGGAAAAAAAGAAAAGAAAAACTGCAACTCAAACCGTGGAATCAAGACATTTATTAGCTCCCGTGGAAAACTGAGTAAACGCTTTCACACTGCAGACAGACAGGTGTGTGCATGCATGAAAGTGTGTGTGAGAGAGAGGGAGAGAAAGTGAAGAAAAAGAAGAAGAGAATCAGCATGTTGAACATACAAAGACAAATTACAAATAAAGTCATGTAGGCGTCTACGGGTGTGCTTGCATCAATTTTGCAGATTAACCAATCTATAAGGAACCCAGCTCATGCATGCTGATGATGCTAGTACGTGTGTGTGTGTGTGTGTGTGTGTGTGTGTGTGTGTCTATCGGAGGCCAAGTGTGTGTGTGTGTGTGTGTCTGTGAAATTGAGATTATTTTCATTCCAAGGCATAATAGGGGAGAAATCTGCCGACCCCGTTTCACACAATGACTCCAATCTATCCAGCTTTTCTCTTTTTTTTTAAATCGATAACAGTGACTCAGCAGTTCTGACAGGTGATTTCTGTTTCCTGTCATGGAAAACAAAACATTCCCTTTTCAATGAAATGCACGGTAACACTTTACTTGACGCCTATCTCTATAACACATTATAACCATACTTATAATGAGGTATAATGCAGTTAAAGCACTGTATAACTATAGTTATAAACACTCATAAATGATCATAATGCTTTATAACAATAATCATAACACACTATAAAGCATTTTATCTTGACTTACAAGGTCAGGTATTATAATACGTTATAATTGTTAGTAACTGGCTGACAATGCCCACATTTATAATGCATTATAAATATAGTTATAATGTGTTATAATTGGCTTATAAACGTGTGTAGCTATCATTATAAACACTCACAATCACATTAGACTTTATAACAATAAGCATAAGACATTATAGAGAATTATAACTTCATTATAATACTAAGACCTTATAAGCCATTATAAAATGCTCTATGATGTCTTATGCTTATTGTTATAAAGCCTTATGATAATTAATGAGTGTTTATAATGATAGTTATACACGTTTATAAGCCAATTATAACACATTATAACTATATTAATAATGCATTATAAATGTGGGCATTGTCAGTGAGTTACTAACAATTATAACCTAATATATTACCTGACCTTATAAGTCATGATAAAATGCTTTATAGTGTGTTATGCTTATTGTTATAAAGCATTATGATAATTTATGAGTGTTTATAACTAAAGTTATACAGTGCTATAACTGCATTATAACTCATTATAAGTAGGGTTATAATGTGTTATAGACATAGGCGTCAAGTAAAGTGTTACCAAATGCACAAATACCCCCCCCCCATCTCATTCTTCACACCTGGTTTCAGCTGCTCGACAATTGAAGGAGTGTGTAACGCGTCATCGTCGGAGGCCTTGTGCTCAGAGCAGGAAATCAAAAGGAATGAATCTGTTTTCAGAGCAGCAAGGTCCATTTAGTCATTACAGGTAAAGAGAAAGTGATTCGCTGCTTCCTCACGACTCTTTTCTTCAGATGGCTGCGGCTCATTTTTAAACAGCGGAGTGAGTCATCTCTCTGAATGATCTTCGTTCAGCAGACACAGCAGCCAGACTTTTTTAAAACTCCGGCTCTACGGTCGGTCGTCTTGTATCTATCGCTCCTGTTTCAGCCTTGTAACCGCGGCTCCGAGGTACATTTGAGAATTGATTTTAAGATTGCTTTTTTTAATTACCTACAACGAGTCAAATGGCCGAGCTCCAGAGTTTATCTGTGATCTCACCCTGCTGCACCTTTGAGACGGCAGGCGAGTCATCGACATTAAGGAAAAACTAACAGAGGCAGAGATTTGGTCGACCAGAGGGGGGGCAAACGTTTGGCTCAGGGGCCAAGTTGAGTTTTTAAAAAATTTGACGGGCGGGCCGGGCCAGTATCAGACGACTAATTGCATGTGAAAGCCATAACCTCAAAGTAAAAGATGTTGTTGGTCACCCATTTTGCGGTCTTTGCCTTAATTTGGAGTTTTGTGCCAATATTTGACAGGCCAGGTTAAAAAAAAAACAATGGGCCATATATAGCTGTAGTTTGCCCATACATGCTTTACACAAACCAGGTCAAAACTAAGTATCAGGAAAACCGCAAACATGCATATTTAAAGGGATAGTTCAACATTTTGGCAAATTGGTCCATTGCCATAACCCCTACAGTCATAGCAGTAGGTTTGTTACCTTTAATTGTCGGTGCAAGCTATTTTTAGAACGGCGGAGCAGAGCCGCAAGCTGCTCAGAGCTACGCTACGGAGGCTAATGGGATTTCTTAGTTTCCCTCATCAAACTCATCAAATACACAATCCAACAACTCCAAAACGCTCTGGTGGACAAGTTGTGACCTGCACATTCACTGAGCAGCTCGTGGCTCTGCTCCGCCGTTCTAAAAACAGCTTGCACCGACAATTAAAGGTAACGAACCTACTGCTATGACTATAGGGATTATGGCAATGGGCCAATTTGCAAAAATGTTAAACTATCCCTTTAAGTCTCTATCAGGAATCCAGTCAAGTCTGGGATCCAAAAGAGTATATTTTATTTGGTTCAACTAAATAAACTAATATTGAGTCACTCCCACTTGCTGTGTGTGAGTTACTGTATTACATGTTTGGTAATTAAAAGCTTTATTGTTGTGCTGCAGGAAACTGGTTCTCTCATCTCAACTTACTGGTGTTTCTGTTGTTTACATGTTATTCAGATATCCTCTGTCTCTTCTGCTCTCTCTGCCGGTTGTGTCTTATGTTGAGTTATTCCGCGGTAAATTGGAAGCACTCCTCCGCTTCCTTGCAGATCCTGAGCAGCCAGGAAACCAGAGCGGCTCAGTGAACTACCTGTGGGAACAGGTGCAAGCCTTAAGCTGCTGGTAGGAATCCACAAACGGCCCAGTGAACCAGGTTCATACTCAGAAATACCTCCCAAAAAATGTCTCTAAATCTACATAACAGGCTGTAAACCACACCATAATGGAGGCTATTTGTACTAGAAACTTTCAAGGTTGAAATAACATCACTCACTCAGTCATTTGGCAGATGCTTTTATCTAAAGAAACTTACAAGATAGGGACAAGGCTGAAGCACCAGTATATAGAAAACCTTTAGAGCTAGATATAATAAATAAGGCTTTAAGTAGGAGATCAGGTAAAGAAGTTCTCTGAACGTCCTTCATGTCTAGGTGAGTCTTTGTGATATTCTTGAGGATGGAGAGACACTCCTGCTCCGATAGCATGAACTCGCTTGTTTCCCACAATGGGAAAAGCACAAACTGGGCCTTTAATTCACTCGTAAGAGAAAGACAAGGCTGAAGCTCCAGTTTAGTAAGAAGCCTTCAGAGTTACAGTAGATATAATAAATAAGGCTTTAAGTATAAGTAGGAGATCAGCTAAAGAAGTTCTCTGAAAGTGCTTATGAAGTATGTCAGAGTGTTGGAGGTGTTTGGAGAAGTGAGTCTAACTCGCTTGTTTCCCACAATGTGAAAACCACAGACATCACATATTGCGTCTTTCATTCCCTCTGGTACTCTTTCATTAACTGTTTTATCATTATCACTTTGTAGCGTTCTGGTTTTTTAAGGACATTTTTGTTTTATACTAACTAATACTAACTTGTATATTTTTTTATATTTTTGGGGCTTTTTATTGCCTTAAAGTAAAGTCATTATTTAAGTGTGATTGATGTTTTGTGTTCACGATTCATGTTTGGCGATCCAACCAACACAATCTCTGGTGCTACATGGAGTTAAATGACCTTGACAAATTTTCCAGCGTCGCCGCGAGCAAATTGAACCTGAGAGAGTAAATGTAGTCCGTAAATAACTTTAAAAGACCTGCACGGGTGTCGGGTTCAGTTTTCACGGTGGGAAAACACACAAAATGCCAAAGTGGTGTTTTTCTCTCTCTATTTCTCTCTCTGCTGCTCAGAGCCGAGGACAGAAATCAACCAACCGTCATGTGTTAGTTTACTGTTTCAAATGTCACCACCTGCTGCTGTGCATATGCATAGACACAACCCGGCACATATACAGTCCACACAGGGGGCGCACACATGATGACTGCTTGTCTAATTCAATAAAAGTTAATATAACTGCCCTGCAGCGCTGTGGATGTCTCACTTTTTATTAAAGGGATAGTTCACCCAAAATTGAAATTTAACTCATTATCTACTCACCCTCATGTGGACTAAGGGCTGGGAGAAGTTTCAGAGTTATCCGTGGCTACTCTGAGTTACAGGGGGTCTCGGAGTAGCAGTGCATGTCCATATAACGGTTGCAAATGGATACCAACTGTCTTCGTAAGAAAAAGACACACCAAAAAACATCCAAATACCTCCATGCTGCTCGTATGTAATGTCCGTCTTGGATTGAAGCCCCGAAATGCGAAAATGTCCCGAAAAAAATTTAAATAAGTCTATATTTCAAGCTTGTTTTGTAGCGGAAGCTTCTTGGAGCTCCTCTTCCCGGTTCGTCTAATTTGACGAACCGGGAAGAGGAGCTTCCGCTACAAACAAGCTTGAAATATAGACTTTTTTCAATTTTGGGTGAACTATCCCTTTAACTATGATGTTTTCAAGTTCTTTTTGTGGTGCGTGTTTTGTTTTGTTTTTTTGTTTTGTTTCTGTTTCTTTTCACTGCTGCAAAGTTGCAAGAATCCCAACTTTCTATTCTACGGTTCTGTATATCAAAACGTGAAATTGAAGGTCGTTGTGAATATAAATGCTTGTAGCCTTGTAGCTTTCATGTGGAGAGATAAATTGTTATGTTGTTATCTACCCAGTCTAGATACCCCACTGTGGGTGGGACGGTGGACTTGTGGTATAAACATTGAAAGCTAATTGAAAGTGCTGTTCACGGCCATAAAAAAAAAAAAAAAAAGTGAAAGTGCTGCTCTGGTGCCAAATCTGCAACGGAAAACAAAAAAAAATGATGATAGATATTTCTGTATAGCTGTTGCAAGAAAAGCCTCCACTGCTTATCCTCAGGACTAAATCAAAATGAAATGCAAATCCCTTATTTTGTCAGGGCTACAGTTTTCCGGCGTGAGGTTTAAGTATTATGCCATAACACTGTGACACAGTAGCACAGCACCATTGTCGCTCCCCGCCCTCCCTGCTCTGCATCCACTCTGCAATGTGACTGCAGACATCCACCGCTTGGCCCTGTCACACCATCCACACAGATAATTCCTGGTAATTTGTACTTCTCTCCAAACAGCTTTTGTTAATCATATTACTACCAGGCTGCAGTATTTAATTGCTGCAGAAAAGGAGTTTGCTAAACCTCCTCTAAACACACCAAAGAGGATTTATTTCTAATCTTTTACACCAGAGTTGCTTTTATGATCTGTACCCTACAGCGAGGAACTCGAGAGGTGCAACTGCAGTAATTAAAAAGGGATGAATATATCAATATTTCTTTTTCCAATTAAATGAATTAATCTTTCCATCAGTGAAGTTTTGTGGGAAACGGCAGGGAGCTGTGCAAAAACATTCACCTGGCAAATGTTAAGTATGAAGGTGGGTCACGGTGAATGTGATTTTCTGTGCATTTCTGGGCTTGAAATATACATTTTTCTGTAAAAAATACCTTCAGCTTTTGGCCCCTTATTCCCTCCACTCGCTCATCAATAACCCATCAGGTGCAGACGCTTGAGAATGGCATTATAGTACAGGAAGCTGCCAGTACCTCCTGAGATACTGATAATACACTGAGCCAGGTGTTTTTGTTTGTCTGTTTTTTTTTTTGTTTGTTTCAATAGGAATACATCTGGGGAGATAGAAGAAGAAAATGTAGTAGATTAGATTTTGAAACATCATCTATAAGTCAAATTTAACTTGATGTTGTCCATTAGCAGCAGGTCCTCAATAATTCCCTGCCGACGGATGATTTACTCCATCTCTCTCTGTCAAATAAAGGCTTGAAATAAGACTTAAAAAAAAAAAGATTTTTGTATGGTCGCGAACAGTTTTGCAATAAATCAAATTGAATGGAAATGACTGCTTCACTAGCAGCAGAGGAGACATTTTGATCTGTTTTCATTGAGAAGCTTTTTGTTTCCCTACCATCTCCGCCATCTCCTAAAACTATACAGTTCAGTACAAGGAACAGTCACCCCCACTGTGGTTTATCTCAGAGATCAATGGGCTTCAACCAAAGTACGTCAGCCTGTAGTTTTTTTAGGGGAAAGCAGATTTTCAAAGATGTTCCCGTTCCCACTGTCACCACCAGGATGAGACCATTCTCTTATTATTTGTTTTAAAGCAGTCCAAGTCTCCTGCCGTTCCCGGGTCGGCCCTTTTTGAACCTTCTCTGCAGGGCTGACACCTGAGAGGCCGGAGCTCGGACTGATGCAACGGCCTTTCTGTCATTATTGGCGTGGTGCTTAGTGTCGACTCACTGGAAATCTGTCAAACTGCCATCACACTGAAAAATGGATCCAAAGCGCCGACCGCCGATGCACCACAGGGGAGTTTTTGTACAAACACTCTTTAAAGTCTGGAAAACCCTTCCTCTCTTACTTTGAAACCAAACTTTAAGCTTTAAAGGAATAATTCACCAAAAAAATGAAATTCATTTGTAGTCCAACGAAATCCTTATATGAAAGTCAATAGCGCCCGACACAAAAACGTCCATAAAACTACACAAAAGCCTTGTAATATTCCTCCACACTGCTCGTCCACGGCAATCCAAGTGTCCTGGAGGGATATAGTCCAGAGTTTACTCAATATAGAACATTAGCTATGTTCTATATTGTGATTTTTTAATTACTTTTGTTTTCTGATTTCATACTTTTATGTTTTGTTAGTTTTGTCTATTGTTGTGGTCTTTTATTTCTTGTTTATATGAGGTGAGATTTCTCTTAGAAACTATTCTTTAATCTCACCTGCACATCTGGTTTGCTGTTTTTATGCTGTTTTTCTTTCTGGTTAAATTGTGCAAATAAATTAAATCTAAAAAAAAAAAAACGTCATAAGTCCAGTCATGTCTGCATGCATCGCGTGAACGCGAGAGTGTGCCCCAGGCAAATTCAATACAGGACTGTTTAGGCTTTAAAAATGTCCTAAATGACGTTGTTTCGAGCAGTGTGGAGGAATATTAAATGGTTTTTGTGTAGTTTTATGGACGTTTTTGTGTCGGGGCGCTATTGACTCTTATATAAAGTTTTGAACCGGCCTCCCGGGTCTCCAGATGCACTTTAAGGAATAAAAAACTACTCTGGAGTATTCATCAGCATGAGGGTGAGTCAATAATGACTGAATTTCATTTTTTGGTGAACTATTCCTTTAAACATAGGTTCTCTGAAGCCAAACCAACCCCCTGTCAGTTTCTGATTTGTGTTGTTAAGTACATGTAAAATTCAAGACAAAGAGTTCAAATAGACTCAGACTCGTTTCGTCTCAGGTGGTTTCCCACTTTGCCCACTTGGTAGTCCGGTCTCGAGTGGAGGAACGGGGACACACATCGGCGCCTCTATGTTCTTGCCAGACGATATTCTTCACCTCTAAATCACTGCTCAAGGCTCGATGCCCTCCTTCGCCTCCGTCTTCTCAGAAACGCTCCAAACTAAACTAGACCCCCCCGTCACGATCTCTTAAGAGAAAGTCACCCCCAGCCCCGTCACCTCCGCTCTCTCTCCCGAGCTTCTGAGAGCGACGTGCTGCTTGATGTTGAATTACCTCGGGGAGACACATAAGCAAGCTAATCTGAGCCACAGGACATGAAGCGTCATGTGAAAGCAACACCAAACGCACCTGTGCACCTGCTCTGAGTGATGGGGATCAGCAGCTTTATTCCCACAGTGGCTTAACGTGGAGAGAGAGTATACGGCTCCGACACCGGCAGGGTGAAGGGTTCAGTTTTCTCCTCCGCGGACCACCCACATTATAACTCCATATGCAGCTGTGAAATTGGAAGGAGCTCTGTACCAGAACGGAGACAGATGTGAAACCCAAAAGAAGAAAAAAAAAAAGAAAAAAATACCCTCAAGCATGAGTGCTACAGGAAATTTGAAAGAAACTAGCTACATCAGAGGCAGTAAATCACACTGATATGTGTAGATGGAGCTGGATTCCCTGCCAGGTCTGTGGTTACACCACTGACTGAGCAGTGCTATTGGTTTGTTTATGTCTCCCTCTTGGTTCGTTAGCTCAGGGCTGCTACAAAAACAGGCCCGCGTCAGATGCTGTCTGTCATTTTATGTTACTCGTTCCCACTCATGAGGAACTACAGTAGCCCCTCCAACACATCTGACAACACCCAGCAACGAACTACTGTCGTTGTTACCTACTTACGGTTTAGTTTTAATGTGTTTTATTAGAAGTTTTGATCCATAAAACGATATATTTGTGGTTTTAAGAAGCTAAATCTGTCTTAGATTTCAGGTAAAACACTCAGAGGGACCAATACTGCTAATACTAGTGTTGGATGGTGGATCCAAATGGGCGGGGCTTTGTGACTATTTTGTTGTGACATCACAAAGGGACAGGAAGTCCTGACAGCTGGTTTTACGGCTCAGTTTCTGAATACATGCTGTTTGTATTTGTCTTTGTACTGAGGCTTTGATACATTCACAGTATTAATATAGAACCTAGAGCTGGTCAATAATAATAAAAAAAAGACATGGACATCATTAACTTTAACTTTTAACTCAAATTATATCTCACTTTTATTCATTCAGTCATTTTATTACAGGCAGTTGCTCTTGATATGTTTTATTTCTTTTGTATATCACCTTGTAACTTGTTTTTGAAAGGCGCCATATAAATAAAGTTAACATTACTATGGTCTACCTTGGACCTTTAATATCTTTCAACACAGTGTATTGGTTCAGTGAGTCCCACTGAGCATCTTTTCTAACAGTGGGTAACTGTCAGCAAAAACATAAATAAAAGAAAAACTAGTATACAAATACCATAATTGAGATTTGGCGGCTAAAGAGGCAGGAAAAGCTGAGGTGACATAAAAATAAATTAGGTTTAAGATTTTCTTTCATGTGATCAACGTGATCGATAACAAAGAGCCACTTCATAAGTGAAAACTGCAAGTTTTCCTCTAATCAGCATCTTTTAATAATGAGTGTGTAATTGCAATCTTTCTATAAATGTCCCCAACATTTCAGACGGTATATCCAGTGTGGTGCAGGTCTGCTGGGAGGGGGATTAAAGCCCCAGTATGTAACTTATTTGGCTTTTTTATTAGCAAAAATCAAATATTGCTTTCATAAATACGTATTTCACTGAAGTCGAATCACACCTGCATACAAATGAAAGCTTTCCCGTACCTTAGAATGAGTTGTTACAAGTCGTTACAAATACATAAGTGGGCGACGCACCCGAACCGAGGCGGCCATGTTGCATCGCCATCTTTTACGTTCAGTTGCAGCGTGACCGTAGGTAACCAGGAAGGATGGAGGCACTGGTGTTGCATTCAGGTGCAGTCAGGCAGACGGCCGTCGGCAAACCAACCGGATGTCATTTTACTCGACGAGAGAAAAACGGTAAAACGTGGGTCAGGTAAACAATACGACATCGCCATGACAACATATTGTCACGCCTGTATTGTTTTGCCTCGTGCTGGCGGGCCACTTGTTTACATAACCGCTTGTTTATCCTGTTACATGCAGCATCTGTTGTCTGTCTGACATCTGCCCGATTTCACGTGAATGCAACATGAAGAATACGTTCAGATATGCAACCGCACCGCTAGATGGGGGGAATTCCTGCATACTGGGGCTTCAAAGCCTCACAGGCCTGACAGAAGCAGATTTTTATGAATACCTCAATACTGATAATGTATTAGGTTGTATTATGTAAAGATTTTGGCAATTAATTGTGTGTATAGCATGACTAAGTAGTCACATAGTTCATTTATTCAGTTAGCAAAGTTGGATAAGTTCAGAAAAAACATGTATCAGTCTTCTGCTCTGCAACCCCCCCCCAAATCCCTCCCCACCCTTCCTTCAGAGGTCTGTGTGATCCGGAGCCAGACAGGGGACTGGCAGTCAGACTCAACCCCAGGGGAAGCCTTCACACTCAGGCAGAACTTGGCTGGGTCAACCCCCCCCCCCACTCCCTCCCCGTTACCTCCGCCACGATCCCCGCGCCGGCTCACAGAAGAGCCTCGCGGCTTTCTAATGGGCACAGATGGCTCGGTGTCACGAGCCATGTAATGTGTGAATATCTGGTTCCACTGTTGCATTCCTTCAAAGGGCACAGAGGCGAGCGCACCGTCGCAAGACAGCAGAGATGCTAATGCGCACATGAAAAGCCCAACTGTAGCCCGGGACACGCTTTCATTTTTCTGAAATCTGGATTTCTGCATTCACACGATGCACAGCGGTGACCCAACAAAATGAAATATCTCACCACCGCAATTGGCACAAAAAAAAGGCCTCTAAAGAAACATTGTAGTGGGGATAATATGATGTGAATATGACATCAGGTCTTTTCTCTGCTTATTTCTGATGGGACACTTATGCAAAATGTGTGGAAAACAGGTCAGAGACCGACTCTCTAGACTGTGCAACGCAACCACGACACAAAAAATTTATATAATACAAGTTTTGCAGCTGTCATGTTAAACGGCTCCAGACTGATTGATTGAGACAGTGCAAGTACATTTTTCATCTACAACCAGTAAATTTGCCAGGTTTTTTTAGACACTGGTGAAACATGGAAGGTGGAAACTGAAAGAATCTGGAATCTGTCATTACAGGAGGCAGGAGGATCATGAATGAAAAGGAAATATGAGTATTTGTTTTGCAAGTCGATTTAGAGTGTGTGTGCACCCATAAATTTTCTGCTTGCGCTCCTAAGATTTTAAAGGTGAAGTCTTTATAGTTTATCTGAAACAACAAAATAACTTTGGTATTTCTACAGTACAGGGGTTAAGGGTCAGATTTTAGGCATTGGGGAGCTGGTTTCAATAACAGTACTCATAAAAATGATATTAATAAGAAGAAGAAAATGCTTCTCAGAAGAAAAATGACAACTGATAAGAAAGAAAGACTAAAGAGGACGAGTACAATAGAAGAAAAACAGCAAAAACATAAGAGTTTAAATAAAAATTACAACATTAAAACATTGGGGTTTTTTTTGTGGCTGATCTACATCTGTATATCAGTGGCCTGTTTTATCGGTTCATTCTGAACCATTAGTTATTTCCAAGTAATGTAACTCCAGTCTTTACTCTCCTTTTGCTCTGCTTTGGTCTCCACACTCTTGTCTCTTCAGTAGAAACCATTCAGGAAGTCTATGAGCGGTTTGATAGATTGTGTACAATTTTACAACTTTATCCGAGATTTTTTTTTTTTTTTTGGAAGGTAATGGCCGCCTACAGACTCTAACAGACACTCTCACTCCTCATTTTAACACATACTTTGAGTAAACAAAGTATAAAATAAAAAATGCCAGCAGAGGTTTAGTCTCATTTGTATTGAAAACCCCTGACCTGTTTCCATGGTTTCAGAAAGACGTGTCACTCTGCATCCGGCTGCCTGTCAGATGTCTGCTAACAAGGGCCTAGCTTCCCCCCAGGCTAAAGCGCTGCCTGCCCATCACACACACACACAAGCCCGCAGCCATACACCGTTACCGAGGCAAAGCCAATCATTTACAATGGAAGTCAAAGGTTGATGCTCTCAGAAAAAAAGTTAGATTCTTTTTTATTTCATGTGTCTTTCTGCGTCAGAAGTAAAAGGTTTTAGTGAGCATCAACTTCTCCAGAAAGGCCTCAGGACTTCGGAGTTAGGATGCTTGTTTTCAAACTGCGCTTTAAGGACTTAATGGCTTCACTTATGGATCATTACCACGCGAGTAATTAGGCCGAACAAAGTGGTGAGTAATGATTATGAGTGTAGAAATATATAGCTACGGCCCAGATAAGGGAATATAAGACATGTGAGAGCAGGACTCGCATGCTAATATGTAGAAACAGCTGGGAATGAATCAACAGCCCCCTCGGTTTGTGTGTGTACGTTCACCTGTCGGGTTGTTAGGTGTGCATCCAAGCACGATCGTCAAGGGAGCGCCGGTGTAACACGGTTTGTGTGTGAACGCCGTGAACCTTTGTGTCACTCTGCATCTACCTGCCTGCCAGCTGCCTGCTAACAAGGACCTAGCTCCTCGCAGGCTAATACTCTGCCTGCCCGTCACACACAAGCCCACACACACACACACACACACACACACACACTTACACACACACACACACACACAGCATACCAACTAGGTAGCGGCTGCACTGCTTTCACAGACCGGTGCAGGACTGACTAATCAGTGTGACTCACACATCTCTGTGTGCTCAAGACCTGGCCTCATGCTTAATGCAAGATGTCAGGAAGTATACACACTCACACACACACACAGAGACACACACTCAAGCATGGAGGTGAAAGCTATTCTGTATTTAGTGTGTGTCTGTGTCTGTCTGTGTGTGTGTGTGCTCATCTTGGTGTCACTAACGTTGTCCGTCCATGTCCCTGAATTTGTCTCCATCAGTTACGGAGCACAGATAAGAGCATGACAGCTCAGTGTGTGAGTGCTGTTGTTGTGTTGTGTTAGTGTGTGTGCGGCGCCGCTGTCAAAACAGTGTCGGTGTCACACCAAAGCTAAGACAGAGGACTCAAATTAACAGAGAACAAGAAGGAAAGGTTAAAGAGATGATACGTAAAATAAAAGAAAATGAAATGAAATAAAAGTCGTGGAGACAGAAAACCTGAAGTGGGGTCTGATCCAAAAGTAAATAATGCCTCTTCCTTTGCCAAAGCAGTGACCTTTACAAAATGGTAGTTAAAGCTCTATTAAGCTGTACAGTATGCCTCGTAAAAATGTTGAATCAAATGACTCCCTGAGGGGGAAAGGGAGCTGAGCGTCGGTGTGTGTCTGTGTGCAGCAGCAGCAGCAGCAGCAGCAGCAGCAGCAGCAGTGTGAAGCTTTCAGCAACGTTTGTTCAACTGATCCAACATCTCTTATTGATACCTGCAACAAAAAGGCTCCGAAAGCTCCAAACAGCTGAGAGACAAACTCAGATAGAAACTGAACTTTGACTCCAACAACATCCACAGTTGTATTGTTTTTAGAAAATGAAAAAAACTAACATATCCTTTAAAAACCAAGGCTGCTAGACAATTTAAAGGTTAGATGTATGAGTGTGGTTTAACATCTCCCATCTTCAGCCAATCAGAAGAGAGGAGTGTCCAAGTCTCTTCTTTGATTGGCTGAGTGTGCTGAGTTTAAGCCATTTAATAAAAATTAAAAAAAGCAGATTTAAAAGGTAAACACTAAGAGAAATTAAAGCTGTGTCTCAATTCGTACACTTGTGTACTTACACTTACTGTTTTGAGTGTGTAACAGGTATGGGGGAAAAAAAGGGAGGGACTACCACGGTGCGTAACCATGGTTACTGAATTACTGAGGTGTCAGTGGCTGACTATCACCGGATTAACATTACCCACCGAGCTAACGCTAGCTGTCACATTTTGAGATTATTTACGACTTGTTAAAGGGATAGTTCAACATTTTGGCAAATTGGCCCATTGCCATAATCCCTATAGTCATAGCAGTAGGTCCGTTACCTTTATTTGTCGGTGCGAGCTATTTTTAGAACGGTGGAGCAGAGCCACAAGCTGCTCAGAGCTACGCTACGGAGGCTCATGGGATTTCTTGGTTTCCCTCATCAAACTCATCAAATACACAATCCAACAACTCCAAAACGCTCTGGTGGACAAGTTGTGACCTGCACGCTATGAGATAATAACACAACGTTACCAGACAGAGTTGTTTTAGAGGTAAATTCATGCAAAACAGCTGATGCGACTGCTTCGTTGTGACATCACAAAGTTACAGACCCTCTAAATGTAAAACTTTATTTCTTTTCTTTTTTTTTTCAAGCAGAAAAGTCGACATCAGGTATTTGAGCTGTTTGACAACATCCTGACACAACATGTTGTGCTCTCCCCTCCTCTCAAAAAGGCGAGTGCGGCTTCAGCAGAGCCTAAAGCTTCACTCCTTCGCTTGGTGTGTGTTGTTCATGTGTGTGTGTGTGTGTGTGCATCTCTGGCAGGTAGCGATGAGTTAGCAGACCAGTAATAAAGTGTTTAGCGCTGAATATTTAGCAAGCCACAGAGTTGCTGAGCACACGCTCCTGCTGAATATGAATTCAGGAGCAACAAATTTGCCGTCCTGCAGTACTGAGAAAACATGTCAGTACTTGGATGTGTGTGCGTGTGTGTGTGTGTGTGTACTTGTATAGCTATACATGTGAGGACCAGTTTGAGTTTTAAACCATCATAGTGGGGACATTTGGGACTGTGAGGACATTTTGGTTGTCCTCATTTTCTGTTTGAGGGTTAAGACTTTGTAATAACTAGGTTATTATAATTAGGTTTGAGTTAGGTTAAGAGCGATGGTTAAGTTTAGGCATTTGTTTTGGATGGTTAAGGTTAGGGTAATAGGGGCTAAAGGGAATACATCATGTCAATGAGTGTCCTCACAAAGATAGCTATACAACCATGTGTGTGTGTGCTTTCATTTCATTTTAAGGCACAACTGCAGACAAGTGCAGACAAGTCCTCTCACCCATCCCTCTTGCACACACACAAACACAAACACACACACATACATATTCCAAGAAAGCAAAATGGCTGTAATCTAAAGCTACACCCCCACCACCAACACCACCACCACCACTACCGGGCGACACACACACACACACACACAAACACACAAAGAAGCACACTTCAGCTGTCAGCTACATCTGCTGGCCTCAGCCCTGGTATCATTCGGAGCTGTGGTTTATTTATATCTGCGACTTGGCAACGACTCACGTACAGATTGAACTGCTGCATACAGACGCATGTAAACGCACTTATACGCGCACGCACACAGGCACACACACACGTAGAGCTGCCCGGTCCAATACACACACACACACACTCACTTAGAGACACTTAGAAGAATATAAAAAAGGGGATGGACACAAACAAAAAGAAACTTGTGTGCTCGTTCGTACAGTACAAACTCTGAGGCGCAATTACTGTCAAAGGTATTGTTCCTGCTCATTTATCTCACACACACACACACACACACACAGACACGCACACACACAGTGTGTAGTAGTGGGATAACTGCCTGTAGGTTGGATGGCAGCCTCACAAACAAACAGAGAGGATAAGGTGGAGAGGATGGAGAGATTTAACGAGACAAGACAGGGATTTTCTGTTGTCCTCATCATAAATGTATCAACCCCACAAACACACACAAACACACACACACACTACATATTCTTCCCACGCAAAACCCTGAATAATTGAATCGGCATTTAAACTGAATGTTTGTGGAAAGTGGCCGTGAAAACGCACTCCTGTCTGGTCTCCATCCTCCCTTTGTCTCCTAATGGCTGAGGCTGCCACGGGAAGATTTTGGCTCTCAGGCCGAAGAAAAAGAACGGGAACATTTAGATTTTTTAGGCTTTTCACTGATGCTTTTAGCCGCCAGGTTTTTGTTTTTTTGTTTTATATTTCAATACAGGAGCAGGTGAAGATGCTTAAAAAGGACTTACACAAGATAAGAGTTGAGAAAATACTGAAAAACAGATTTTTTAAATATTTTTTTCAGAGTCCATTTACCTTTTCAATGTTATTTCTTGTTTACTATGAATAAAAACATGTAAACATTACAGGATTTATTACGGCAAAAGCTTTCCTAATGACTGTTTACATAATGTTTATTTTTGCTGTTCAAGGAAATACTAATAATGGCCGCCAGTGGATGAGCACACCAGCTTTTTGTATGAAAACTGTGTTTATATGACTTGGTAAATGCACAAAAGTAGATGTGTGATCAGACGGTAATTAACCCTCCTGTTGTCCTCCTGGGTCAAGGAAGAAAGGAAGGAAGGAAGGACCAAGGGAAAGAAGGAAGGAAGGAAGGAAGGAAGGTAGGACAAAGGGAAAGATGGGAGGAAAGAAGGAAGAGGAAAAGGAAGGAAAGTTAGATGGAGGAAGGAAACAGACTGGGCCATTTGGGTCAAAAAGGAAGGAAGAAGTAAGGACGAAGGAAGGAAGGAAGGGAAAAAGGATTGTGGAAAAAAGGAAGGGAAAGGGGAAGGAAAGAAAGATGGAAGAAGGGAACAGATTCATTCAAGGAAGGAAGAAGAAGGAAAAGAAGGGAGAAAAGGAGGAAGGTAAAAGATAAGGAAGGAAAGATGGAGGGAGGGAACAGATCAGGTCAATTGGATCAAAAGAGGAAGGAAGAAGAAGTAAGAATGACAGGAAGGAAGGAAGGAAGGAAGGAAGGAAGGAAGGAAGGAAGGAAGGAAGGAAGGAAGGAAGGAAGGAAGGAAGGAAGGAAGGAAGGAAGGAAGGAAGGAAGGAAGGAAGGAAGGAAGGAAGGAAGGAAGGAAGGAAGGATGGAGGAAGGGAACAGAAGGACAACAGGAAGGTTAAATAAGCAGTCCATATATATCATTTGGTGCATATTCAATACAAAGCATCCGTGATTTTATGTCAAAAACGTGTTGATTGTCAGAGCGTGTCAGTTGTAAAAGAAAAAAAGAAGCTGGAGAAAATAAATAAAACATTCATGCTTTCATGCCTTCAGTGTTGATCGTCTGACTGGCTACATCTGCGGCTGCTGCAGCTCATGGCTGAGGATCCAGCTCTGGATTTCAGCACCATGGACAGATGTCTGCAAAGCTGAGCTCATCTGGCCGTGAAGATTTTCAGCACCTCGGACAGAGACACACACACACTCACACACACACACTCAGCTGTGAACGCTCCAATTCACTGGGAAACTTTTCAGAACATCACCCCTCATTTATTCAGAGCAAGTCTCTTCCAACTTATTCTCTTTTTTTTTGTCTTAAGGGTTGTGGGCAGCTAAAGCCTATTTGTTGAAATGCAGAGAGACACTTTGGACAGGCCACCGGTCCATCACAGCGCTAACACAGACATGCAGACATTCACAATCATGCCTGTGGGCAGTTTAAGAGACTTTAAAACCACCTGAGCTGGAGTGTGTTTGGACCGTGGGTGGAAACCAGAGAATCTATGAGCCCAACATACTAACTACTACACTACACACAGTTGAGACCTGGAACTGATTGGTTTATGCATGGGTGGTTCGCCGCCTCTCTATGTGGCTGTGACAGAATGGAAAAGATGACTTATATCAGAGGCTGCGAATGAAAGAATGAAAAGACAAATAAGTTGCTGCTGTGGCTCAGTTGTGATGCAGATCACATTACAGAAGAAAGGCTGAAACCTGTAGATAGAGCTCAACAACAAAAACCCCACAGTGAAAAGGCCTTTGGGCTTCTTTCTTTCTTTCTCTGGTCTTTTTTCCCTCTCCAGCCGTGTGGTGTTGAGACCACAGCTGGCTACGGCTCGCCTTGATCTTTGTTCAGCGCCACGGACCACTCCAAAAATACAATAAACTCCACTGGCCTCTGGGTGATTCATCACCATTCAATCCTCCACTCATCTGCAGCATAACAAACACATCTGACCCTGTCTTCTCTCTGCCAGGATTCCTCTGCACAAGAGCGCTTTGCATGTTTGCATGTGAGAGGAAGAAGGCATGAAACAAAGTGAGTGAGAAAGAAAAGGGGGATGTTGCTCTAAGTGGAGGTACAATCCCCTTAGGTTTCAACATAGCCATTGTTTGCACTAACGAGTGTTTACCGACCGGTTTACTTGAGAGCTTTGGCCATTGTTGTGTTTACAAGACCAGAGGTTTTAATATGCCGTCTGAGCAGCGCTGTTTCTTCAGGGAAGATCAGATTCTACAGTGACTCAGTATCAGAAAGTGGTAAGACAGTAGAGCTGGGTCAAGGCTAGCCAGTTAGCACGCAAACTTTAAATTCCCTAATGGCTGAATGGGGAAGTTGCCAAGTGTTGGCGAGAGAGGGAATTATAGGAATAGAAGTAAAACAGACAAGAAAGAGAGACTTGCTTTCAAACCTCTGGAGACAGTTTGTTGGGGGGGTGTTCAACGATACAATCAAACCAACGAGCTAAAACCTGTGGTTGCCATCGTCCATCGGCAATGCTTGACAGCCAATCAGGTGCCCCAATGGACACCCCATCGGCGATGGCTGTCACGATCATTATTTATGGTGGATCAAAAACTTCAGGTAGCTCAGATTACCGGTATGGAGCTGCAAAAAATATACACAAAGAAGACCAACTTCCGGTTGGGACTTCCGGTGTGGATTGGATTACAGCAGCGCCCTTGTCCGCCATAGATCTTTTATACTTTTTAAGTTTTAATCTCGGCAATCTACTTGGTTTAAAAAATCTACTTTTTAAATTCTCGTTTTATAGCGGATTGCAAACTTTACTTCGGGTGCAAACTTTAGGTATTTCACAATACCGGTATGTAGCGGCAAAAGAAGAAGACCAACTTCCGGTTGGGACCGGTATGGATTGGACCTAGTGTCCGCCATAGTTCTTTTATACCTATTCTGTTTTAATCTTGATATACTTTTTAAATACTTGTTTTATGGCGGATTGCAAACTTTACTACGGTTGCAAACTTTAGGTAGATCACAATACCGGTATGTAGCGGCGAAAAAAGAAGACCAACTTCCGGTTGGGACCGGTATGGATTGGACCTAGTGTCCACCATAGTTCTTTTATACCTATTCTGTTTTAATCTCGATATACTTTTTAAATTCTCATTTTATGGCGGGTTGCAAATTTTACTACGGTTGCAAACTTTAGGTAGATCACAATACCGGTATATAGCGGCGACAAAAATACACAAAGAAGACCAACTTCCGGTTGGGACTTCCGGTGTGGATTGGACCTATGGCGGCGCCCTTGTCCTTCGACAGACTGTCCTTCATTTTGTTGTCTTTGTAATGTTTGCGTCCCTTTGTCAAACAAGACAAGGTGGTGAGAGACGCAGGTTGTTGACATTGTTGTCATGGTGTTCTGTAGGGTTGTGACGTACCTCCTTTCCACACAACATGATTGGTTGATGCATTTATTCGCCGGATGAAAGTTCAGAAAAATCAACCTCACTCCAAAAATAACAAATTGTTGCATTTTCACAGCGTAACATTTGAAAACCAGAGTTTGAAAGAAAAATAGTGCCGCTAGAATTACACGCATTACAAATATGTCCCTGGTGTGTGAGGGCCTTTAACGCTAAGTGAAGAATCTGTCTGTAAAAATTCATATGTAGCATATTATAGTTCCAGACTGAAAACAGAAGAAGTTTCACAAATTCCCAGAGTAACATTTATGTAACTGCTTCACATTATCCTGTAAAGGTCATATACAGTTGGAGTTGTGAAACTTAATTGCCATGACAGCCCAGGTAGTAGAGGTAAAGATCTGTTAGATAAAAGCGTAGCTCATATAAAACTCCATGAAAAAGACAGTGTCATCACAATTTGTGTAAAAATCGCATTAAGTCGATCAATCTAATGATGATACATGTCCACACACGCTAAATGATAACATCGTAGACTCTCGGCGGTGGTATCAACCTGCTCGGAGTTTTGCTGACCAGTGCAGTCTGTCTATTATCTGTAAAATTACTGCCCACAACTGAGTTATTATCGAATCAGTGATGTGCTCAGGTGTTCACATGCATCTCTGTCCTCTCTGAGAGGTGCTTAGAAAATCACAAAGATGTAGGCTAAGTGCTATGGGACATTCTCTGAATATTGATCTAATCTGTCCGCTTGAATCTAATTTTCCACTCCCTAATCTGCCCTCGGGGGTGACTGCAGGTGTCTGAAATGCCCACGGAGAGTCATTTAGCAGAATCAGGTTCACGAGTTAGAGAGGGGAGGGTAAAAAAAATAAAAAAAACTCTCCAGTCTGCCGTCGTTCATTCAGATCTGAGGGATAAAGTGACGCTTTGTTGTCACGTTAAGAAACACATCTCAAAGTGGTGGTTGTGGTGATCTGATTGAGTTAGTGTTACTATGGCTACAAATAGAGAGAGGTGATTCACATTATCCTCATTCTATTCATTTTTTACTCTACTCAGCCCTTGATTTCCTTTTCCCGAGTAACCTTGGCGTCACTCACACTGGTTTTAACAGTTTGCTCAGGATTTATGCGTAAAATGAATGAAAGCTAAAGACTAAAGTGGATGAGCAGAGATCGGTGTAAATGTTGGATGTTGTTACACAGATTGCCGTGCTGCCACCCGGCTCCTCCACGCTCTCGCAGAGGGACTATTCCGCCCAGTGTTCGGCTAAATCACCAATTGGCTCCTGGAGCAACAAGCTGTGGTGGAATATCACTTCCTGAATAGAGCCAGTTTGCTGATTGCCAGAAAGTGTGATGATGATGATGAAGCCTCCTCTTGCAGAATACAGGCTAGTGTGGATTTGAGCAAACAAAGAGCGGAAGATGGCCGAATGAACTGCAATCAGGAAAACGATTCCGTGTGTGTGTTTGTGTGTGTGCGTGCTTTCACATATGCCACAAGCTTGAGTTTGAATTCAACAAACATTAGAGGCAGAAGCTTGTCTGGAGGCAGAGATAAGCTCACTGAGTTAAACCTCAGTGGGTTGAGCCAAACAACCACACTTTCTCTGGTTACGTCGACCGAGGCCCAGCGGAAACGGAGCGGGGGTGAGGGAGGGAAGAGCTGCAGAGGGAGAGATGGGCTCGCTCTCCAGAGTGTCATCCGTGACAAAATAAGTAAAGCTGGATGCTGGAAATCAGTCTGCTCTGGAGATACTATATGCAAAAGTCTTTTTTTTTTTTTTTTGCAGATGTCATGACGCCTCCCAAATCTCAATCGATGCACCATGCTGCACAGACCCACTCATGGACGCCTCAGACATGCACATGTAGTTGTTTTCATTTGAGCTTTGCCTCTTCCCACACATGCACGGTAGATCGGCATCTACGTCTACGAATCACGTCAAAAAATGGTGACATCAGTACCAGATGTGAATTTGCCAGCTGTACTTTTTGTTTTAGAGGTGAGGGCAGAGGCAGACCTCTTCATATACAGCCTCTCTTCACTTGACACAAATATAACAAATAGATGGGCAAGCAAACATCCACATCAGAGAGATGGTAAGTATGACAGCATCAGTTCAGCAGATGGACCAGGTGAGAAAGTCCAGATCTAACTATCATCAGAACTGACATGACAAACAGCAGTTTGATGTTATCAATGGGGATGAAATGACACTTTGAAGAAATTTTGTTGTTGGATTATCGGGAAAATCACATGTAGCGAAAAGAAAGTGTGTTTTCTTCCCAGAATCTCAACAACAATCCTCTTGAATGAGGCAGTTAAAGGAATAGTTCACCAAAAAATGAAATTCGTAGTCCAACGAAAACTTTATATGAGATTACAGTTTTTCTCAGTCGCTTTGGTGCTATTCTCACATCACTCTTAACATTTGCACAACAGTTAGTGCATTTCTCAGAACAATTATCACAAACTGCAAAACCTAGTGGATAACCTGCAAAAGCGCGTCACTTGCTCAAAATGGATTGTCCATCCCTCAAAAGCAAGTATTCATGTCAATGAAACTGTCAGTGTCGTCAAAATGAGAAGTCCTGACACCATCGTTTATGAACAAGATAGTCAAATGGCTTTGTCATGTTTTCATTAGGACACTTTATTCTCTAAGTGTTTTCCAATGCAAAAAGTGATGATACTACCTGAAAATGCTCCAGACAGCACTATACACTACTTGTACAGCCATGTGAAAACTACAGTAAAGTTACACATTACTGTATTCAGTGGAGATACTGAATATGTATGTTTCACATTTCTACTGCATATGCTCTTTGCAATTCTGATTTGTTCACAGTATTGTGCAAAGGAAAAATACACTACAGTCATCTACAACAAACATAAGAAACACTCTTTGGGTACAACTTTACGTAAACAATGTTGCAGTACACTAACTGAACCTACAGAGTACTGTAAATCATTCCTGCACATCCAGACGTTCCAGTCACATTTTCATCTACATCACTCTGTCAACTGTAGCGATTGAAACAGATTCAATATTCCCAAAGATACAGTGATGTCATCCTTACATTGTATCTCGTTCAACCTTATGCCATTGTTTGTAATGGGCTCAGTCTCTTCCACCTCTGTGAGGTTGTCTTGTGATCCTATATGATGCAGAGTAAAATTACAGTAATGTACAGTACATGTACTGCATCAACCATTATTACTGTAGTGTACAATACTGTCAAAGTGCTTCCTACTTGTAAAATGCTGTAGTACAGTACCGTACTGTAAAGATGGGAAATCTTTACTGTGGTTGCTGTAATACACTACAATACAGTCAATCTGTTCTCTAGTGAAGCTGTAAGTCTAAATGTAAATGTAAAAAAGTTCTTGTCCCACTGTATCTTACAGTAATGCCTGACACAATGACAGCAGTGCAGATTGTTTAGTACTGAATTACTGTCCAATACCATACATACCTGTTGTTCCTTACTGTAAATGTTTGAATAATTGAATTCACAGCTTCTCCCAACATTTAAAACTAGTTTGACAGATTTTGAAAACTAGTTCAAGAATTTTGTATGTAATGACTCAAGCAATGAAATGAGGACTATTAGTTTTATAGGGAAAGACTATTCAGCGTTCAAAAGTATAGTTCATTTTGACTGACAAGACATAAACAAATGATAATGTTGTAAAACAGCAGAGAATTGTATGAGAGCAACTGATACATGTCCAAAAGCATTTGCAATTTGTTCAGAGGAAGGAGAAACTGCTACTATGATGTGGACAAATGACTACATGTTGTGGAGGTTGAACTAATAGTTATGAGAACTTTCATTCTGATCTGAGAATAGCACCAAAGCGATTGAGAAAAACTGTAATAGGGCCAGACACAAAAACATCCATAAAACTACACAAAAACCATGTAATATTCCTCCACACTGCTCGTCCACTGCAATCCAAGTGTCCTGAAGGGATATAGTCCAGAGCTTACTTGAAACTGCGTCATTTAGGCAAGTCCAGTCACGTCCGCGTGCATCGAGAGTGCGCCCCAGGCAAATTCAATTAGGCTGTAAAAATGTCCTAAATGACGTAGTTTCCAGTAAACTCTGGACTATCTCCCTTCAGGACACTTAGATTGCAGTGGACGAGCAGTTCGGAGGAATATTACATGGTTTTTGTGTAGTTTTATGGACGTTTTTGTGTCGGGTGCTATTACTCTCATAGACTCTCATACTCTCACTCATACTCTCACTCTCATATTACTCTCATAATTTTGGTGAACTATTCCTTTAATGTTGAACTGAACAATCAAAAAGAACAAAAAGAGATATGAATAAGATGAGGATTCAGTTTTCTAATTGCACCCCCAGCTGGTGAAATATGCTGCATTGGACGTCACACTACACAACAACCTCATTGATAAGCACATGAGATCGATCAGATATAATCTTAGACCAAAAATATCAACTGAACTCGCCCTGTTTACCACCTCCAGAAAAACCTACTGAGTAGACCTTGACCTTTACTATATTTCACATTTTACACTGAAATGCTTCCCTCCATAAAAACCTTTCTTTCTTTTTTTTTGGATGGCTGTCATGGAGACAGCAGACTGCAATGTTTCTTTTTACCATTAAGATTTTTTTTCTGTCTGACCCAGGCAGGTTTCAGGTCAGACTCGCTGATGTTTACAGCTTCAGGCTTTGGTTTGATTCAGGTCTGTGGATTTTCAAATGGAATTTATAATGACATCCCCCGCTTACCTCTCTCGCCCTCTCTCTCTCTCTCTCTCTCTCTGGCTGCGCACTTATAATCCACATCCGATATCCATATGTTACTGCCAGCAGGAAGGAGCTGGAGAACGTGGCCGATCACCAAGCTGAGAAACTCTAAATCCTCATCAAGATTTAATGAATCCAGAAAAGCGTTATTATTGTGCTTTTATTTTGATATATATATGACAGACCGGTGATGGCACCTGAGCACAGTCCTGCTCTGGTCTGGACTATACGACTGAGGTGGAAAATTAAATTAAAGCTCACCAGTCACATTACGCAGCAAATTTGAACTCAATGGTGTGTTATGATTAGATCCTGGAGAGTGTGTAATGGTACGGCACCGGCAGAACAGCCTGGGGTGTTTTGGGGTGGTGGGCAGCTTTGCCTTTGATAAACATTACAGCTGTTCTTTGTTTTGCTTTGTTTTTTTCAATGACAGCTTCTATATATCAGGTGTGAGCGTGGCCCAGACGTGGCCCAGTGCCCGCTGCAGACCTCTACCTATAGCGGCGGTCACGTCCAGCTTGGTGCCCAGTGGGGTTTTTAAAACGCTGTAACAGTCAACCGTCGGCGAAACGTGTCAACACACCGCATGGCAGGACGCCATTTTGTGTCAAAGGATCACAGCGGCAGCCCGCGGTGAAGAGGACGGTCGCTGCTCCTCTCAGCTTTTGGCCAGTAAATGTGTGGGCAGAGAGCAGAAAAAGCAGAAAGAGCGGGCGCCACGTCGAGCTCGGCTGCCTCAGCTGCAGGCTGCAGCGCTGGAAACCACAAACACCATTCTGTGTTTAGTGAAGCATTCTGTGTTCATCAAAGCACGAGTTAACCAGCACTGAGCTAATTCTACAGCTAAGAACCTCAGCCACTGAGAGCTTCAATAAAACATCATTTATAACATAAGTGTAAACGAGTTAGTCAGTCTGTTATTTGGTGAGTTAGTCGGTTATTTAGTGAGTTAGTCGGTTATTTGGTGAGTTGGTCAGTTATTTAGTGAGTTAGTCGGTTATTTAGGAAGTTAGTCAGTCAGTTATTTAGTGAGTCAGTCAGTTAGTTGATAATTTAGTCAGTTATTTAGCAAGTAAGTAATTCAGTTATTTGGTGAGTTAGTCAGTTATTTAGTGAGTTAGTCGGTTATTTAGTAAGTTAGTCAGTTATTTAGTGAGTTAGTCAGTTTTTTTGTATGTTAGTCGGTTATTTAGTAAGTTAGTCAGTTATTTGGTGAGTTAGTTGGTTATTTGGTGAGTTACTCAGTTATTTAATGAGTTAGTCAGTCAGTTATTTAGTGAGTTAGTCGGTTATTTAGTGAGTTAGTCAGTTATTTAGTAAGTTAGTCTGTTATTTAGTGAGTTAGTCAGTTATTTAGTAAGTTAGTTTGTTATTTAGTGAGTTAGTCGGTTATTTGGTGAGTTACTCAGTTATTTAATGAGTTAGTCAGTCAGTTATTTGGTGAGTTAGTCCATTATTTGGTGAGTTACTCAGTTATTTAGTGAGTCAGTTAGTTGATAGTTTAGTCAGTTATTTAGCGAGTAAGTAATTCAGTTATTTAGTGAGTTAGTTCTTTGGTCAGTTATTTGGTGAGTCAATCAGTTATTTAGTAAGTTAGTCAGTTAGTTATTTAGTGAGTTAGTCGGTTATTTAGTGAGTTAGTCAGTTATTTAGTAAGTTAGTCTGTTATTTAGTGAGTTAGTTTGTTATTTAGTGAGTTAATCGGTTATTTGGTGAGTTACTCAGTTATTTAATGAGTTAGTCAGTCAGTTATTTGGTGAGTTAGTCCGTTATTTGGTGAGTTACTCAGTTATTTAGTGAGTCAGTTAGTTGATAGTTTAGTCAGTTATTTAGCGAGTAAGTAATTCAGTTATTTAATGAGTTAGTTCTTTGGTCAGTTATTTGGTGAGTCAATCAGTTATTTAGTAAGTTAGTCAGTTAGTTGGTCAGTTATTTGGTGAGTTATAGTAAGTTAGCCAGTTGTTTAGTGACTCGGTCAGTTAGTTAATTTGTCAGTTATTTAGTAAGTTAGTTATTTAGTGACTTAGTCAGTTAGTTAGCAAGTTATTTAGTTAGTAAGTCACTAAATGTTTCATATGTAAATAGCCTATCTGTTTTTATTTCCATAATATATAATCAATATTTTCAAATATATATCTCATTTGGCCTCAGTATTGTTACCAGTCCACCACCTGAGTCTAAATGACTGGGAACCACTGATAAAGACAAAAAGGTACATGCATTTACTCAGCACTTGGTATGATACAGGTATAATATGGGTACAGTTGTGTTAAAAGCTTGATAAACACAATATCTAATCTGCATTTCTTAAAATGATGCTAAAATGAATAATAGGACGGGGACTCTCTTCTGTTCTCACTCATCATCTTCCGTCTCGATCGACGGCTCCTTCAGATAATTTCACCACAGAAAAAAAAAAGAAGCTTTCATTCTCATGTGTCAGTTCCCAGTGGAGGACAGACTTCAGCTTATTTTGGGATGATGGATTTGGCTTTTAAGTAAATGACAGGAGACTGTTTTGGTCTGATAAACACTCCGCACTCACTCTTGACAAGTAGCTGGAATAAAAGCGAAGCTCCGCACCTTTCAAAAAGCAAGAGACAAAACAACGTGGAAGACGAAGCCAGACGGCTAAAAATGGGCTGTTGTGCGTTTGTTGTTTTTTAAAGTGGATCAGTTGTGCGTTTCTCAACCGGAAAATTGTTGCACTAAACAGCTGAAGGTGAAGGAGTTTGAGCCCATGAGCTCTAGGATTGACCAGTTGAGTGAGTCCACACACACACACACACACACACAGAGACACAGTAGATCCATACACACACAATGAAATGCAAACAAATTCATACTCAACATACAGACACACACTATATACACCCACACACTGCAGCAAACAAGAGCAAAAGCTTCCATTCAATATTTATGACCTGCAGATAAACACACAACAGTTAACACTAGCAAACAACACACACACGCATACACAAATATGTATTCATGCATAAAAACATATGAATAGAGTCAATGCAGCAGACACTATGTTTAACTGCACTGTTATGACATGAGTCTGTCAGTCTTTAAAACAACCCCTACCTCACTCACACACACACACACACTGCAGGGTCAATAACCCTAATTGCTTTCTGTCTCACTAAAGCTATCACTAAGCCTTCAACCTCCTCCTGTCATGAACACACACACTTGCTATACACTCGTACACACACAGACACACACACCCTCTCTCCTCCCGCTCAGTCTTTCCATCCGTTGTGTCCTGTCATCTATGTCAATCATCCGCCATCACGACTTCCTTTTTTAAAATTCCCCTCCTCGTCTCCCTGTCACTCTCAGCTTTACTGTACATACATACAGCTGAGCATCTCCCACGTCTCCTCCCTCAGTCTCTCCTTCATCTCTCTCTCTTCTTTCACCGCAAACTCTGCTCCATCACTCTCAGTTTACAGCCTTGAATGTCTGAATGACAGAGGAATAAGCTCGGCAATAAGCGCAAGAGTCCATAGATCCATTCATACTGTTGTTACTGGTTTTTATGAGTTACAACAATAGGACATTATTGAAATGTCCTTTTCAGACGTGTTTACAGAAAAATACTCTGCAATGATTATTATGTTAAAGGGATAGTTCAACATTTTGGTAAATTGGCCCATTGCCATAATCTCTATAGTCATAGCAGTAGGTTCGTTACCTTTAATTGTCGGTGCAAGCTATTCTTAGAACGGCGGAGCAGAGCGGCGAGGTGCTCAGAGCTACGCTACGGAGGCTAATGGGATTTCTTGGTTTCCCTCATCAAATTCATCAAATACACAATCCAACAACTCCACAACGCCCTGTGGACAAGTTGTGACCTGCACATTCACCACGCTATGAGATAATAGCAGAACGTTACGAGACAGAGTTGTGGTAATGTGAAATCTCAAGTTTCCCTTTGATGCGCTGTTCAAGCAACTGAAAAACGAGTGTCGCTATAGGTCTCCATTAGCTTCAGGTAATGAGAACCAATACACAAAGGCACCACAGACTCCAGATCCACATTTTGAACCATTCTTAATGTAAAAGAAACCCTGGGTTCGTCCAATCAGACATCTGCTCTTCATTTCTTCATTGCTCCAACTTCTGCTAAAGCTAAAGCTACTTTTCCTTTTTAGCCCAGTACAGACAAAGTCCAGTAAATAGATGAAATCCCAACTATGTCCAAAGCAGCCCATCATTACATCGTCATATACAAAGGTCTTGTCAGTCACAGTGATCATTGGCTGTTCAAAGGTTTCCCAAAACCCGACTGACTGACCACCAACAGATGCTGTACCTTACATCAGCTGAGGAACGCCTCCATGTGGAACTCTAATTGAGTTTTTGCCGGTGGGATTCGACTCTTCAAACCCGTCACAGTCCAAAAAAGCACAAGGTCAGAGAAACCACGGCTCGACAACATTTGATCTTTTTTTACCTCTTTTCGTCTGTCAGTGTAAAGCAACACAGATCTGTCAGGACCTGACAGGACTTCTGGGTCTTCAAACTTTAAACTGACGACAGCTAGGTGGTCCTTCAGTCCCACTATCATGGTGTCTTGGTAACACATTGAGGGAACTTGAACTAAATTTTGATGGTCAGAGGTCAAAAAAGTCAAAGCTCCTGTGACCTCACGAAAAATAACTTAAGAATTCATAGAATAATTGAGCCACAATTTATCTCAAGTGTCTCTATGGATAAAAGGAAGTCAGGTGAAGCATTTTATATCCAAAAGGGTCAATGGTGAGCTTGGCTGTGACATCATAATGGTAATTATTCACCGCTAAAACCCAGAAACAGGAGGCTGTGATCATAATTCCTAGGACCAGAGGCCTACATTCAAGTTTATTTTTATTCCGTCCACATTAAAAGCATTTTAATGATTTACACTCACATTGCAGCGCTCAGACTTCACCCTTTTAACAGTTTACATTCCCTGCTGATGAACTTTGGCTCTCGTGTCTATTCCACCATGATGACGCAGTCAAAACTGAACAAAAAAAAAGCCATTCTTTAGAGCTTGAGCGGATGCTGAATGCTCCATCCCCGCCGTGCTGCGTCGGTCGATAACAGCCAGCAGTAACACTGAAATTCATTTATATGAAAATGTCGTGGGGGTTATTTATTACTTTCAGATTGAGCGTTGACACCAGGCGCCGGTGTGATCTCACCGAGCACATTCATGGTAACTGCACGGGTCGAGCGCGGTAATTATCTGGCAGATAATATAAACACTCGCAGGGCTCCAGCCTCTAAAAGAGCCAATCTCATCACTAAGCCCATCTTTGTCTGCTGCATTATAACGGCGAGAGATGTTCTCTGCAGCTGAGATGCATCGGGAGAGCATGTTCAGACATCTGCTCGGCGGAGGTGAAGCTATGTACAGATCAGCGGGATGAATGGTTTGGGTAAACACCAGTGATTGCTGCCACACAGAGAAAAGATCAAGATAAGGAGATGCTGCTGATTTTCACATATTTTTTTAGGGAGGGATTTGTTGGAGTTTTCTTCTTACCATCTTACCATCCTTACCATCATCAATTTCCTGCTTAAAAATCCGCCTCATTAGGGTTACACACATCTACACACATGCACATATGCGCATATCGGGTTAATTGTACCTGGGAGCGATGAATATACCACAACAAAGAGCGCTGGCATTTGGGAAATGGAGGCGGATTACTTAAACGGCACATAAAGGCCGTCATTTGCGCATTCACACGCATACACGTGTTCGTACACACATACAAACGTAGCCGCGCTCACACACCTTGTTGCTTTCTTTCCTCAGGGAAAAAAAAAGGCAGAGCGAACACATTTCTAGATCCCTTCATGCTTTCACTCAGCGACTGAATTAAAGCACAGAGAGAGAGAAGGTGAGATGTGAATTACACAGCGTAACCTGTCAAGGTCACTTCAACTCAACAGCTAACCGCTTTTCCGAAGAGTGTATTTTTCTCTGAAAGACTGTTTCCTATGAATTCACTCTGGTTTACTGAGGGCTGTCATGGTACTTTGTGTGTGTGAGAGAGAGAGTAAGAGAGAAAGAGTGTGTGTGTGTGTGTGTGTGTGTGTGTGTGTGTGTGTGTGTGTGTGTGTGTGTGTGTGTGTGTGTGACTGTTCGCTATTTAAAGCTACAGCTGCTGTGTGCAGAGCTGGGAAAAAAACAAAAAACGAACAACAAGTCCCTCAGGTAAAAAAAAAATCCTTTTTTTGAATTTTAACATTTTCCAATCTCATCAGGTTTAATCCCAGATCAAAGGTTGTTTTTATGCTCTCAGCTGAAGTGTGGGTTCTGTTTCAGACAGTCAGCAAACTGTTTAGACAATAGTTTGCTCTCAGTGTAGAAAGGCCTTCTCCACACTGAAGTTGTTTATCTTCACAGTTCCCCGTCAAACTGGGATGACATGAACAGGTCCTCATCTGATTGGCTTTACAACACTTTTTAAAACTTAACATACTTGTATCCATACAGTAGGTCTGCTCCTGGGTGCAACTGTTGTGACTGTTGACTGTCTAGTTGTGTTGTGTTTTAATTGTTGCTGTATTTTCCTGTTCAAATGTAATCTGAGACCACGGCCAATGAGGGAACTCCCTCAGTGATTTATTTTGAGTAAATAAAGGTTGAATGAGCAAATGAACGGCAGACATCAGTGGCTTATCTCACTAGTTCTCTAGAGCTTTGATGGGCCGTAATTACATAAATCTATGGAAAGACAAATATGGTCTTACACTGTCTATAAATGTGAGGTTATGGTAGTTATTTTTGGTAACACTACACACTATAAAGCATTAGTTAAGCAATACTGAATTCATCATTTATACCACATGAATACTCATTAGTATGTAGTTTATAAACACAGTTAAAAATGTTTTACTCATCATTGATAAGCACAAACTGTATTATAAACTACATACTAATGAGTATTCATGTGTTATAAATGAAGAATTCAGTATTTATTCATGCTTAACCAATGCTTAATAGTGTGTAATTATTATGAAGCGTTAGCTTATTTTTAAATCAAAATTGGTAGTCATTTATGTGTACAGTCCATCCATTTGCATAATATAAAAATTCCATGATCTCATTGTTGTTGTTTTTGTACTGATTTTGTTCTTTCTTGTGTATTTTGTGTGTTTTTATGTCTATTCTGTGTCTTTTAAATATCCCCCTAGGGACAAATAAAGTTTCTTGAAGTTAACTGAATGTAAGTATGTTATTCAGGTGTCCAAAACTTTTAGTGCAATCGAGCTAATATACCTAATTGACTGGCCCCATCTACAGTCACACACACATGCTACACGCTCCACAGCTTGTTAAATCTACTGTTTGACCTCTGTGCTTCCTCTTCATTGGATTTTTTTTTTATTTTGTTGTTAAACCTTTAAAGCTATAAAAATCCTTTGGTCTTAGATTTCGACCCCAACACCTGACATTTAACAATGAGGCTTTAGATGGCTGAAAGGAAGTCTGCTATAAAAGTCCACTTCAGCTGCAGCCGGAGGTGTAAATAAAATGACTAACAAAAACTCAAGAGAAAGACACTTTTTTTTATTTGTGTGTGTGCATTGCAGGTACTTGTGTGGAGGATGCTTAACCTTGTGTGGTTGATGGTAGTTAGGCTGCGTGGCACTGAGTGAAGGGAACAATCCTGTGTGTAAAATGTTAGGTTGAATGTGTCATTCATTAAATCAAATGGGCAAAAAAGACCAAAATAATCATCTACTCTTCCAACACAAAGTCGCACACAAGTGGATTTTCAGCAACAGCACACATTGTGTTCTGGATCTGCTTTTTAATAATTATTATTTCTTACTTCTATTCATTTACTGTCAGGATTTAGATGACCTCCCAGGAGGTTTACCTTAGTGACTATTGAGCTCATCAATGAGCCAAACAGCAGTGTTTTTTTTACTAGCTTGAACTCAAGTGCTGAGTCAATCCCGACTACAAATGTCCGTCATGAAACAACAGAAACTAGGAATTTGAATGCATTGTTAAATACATTGTGGGCTTTTGTTGTTTTCCAGTTGGTGACCGATTCAAAAATATATATTGTATATACAGTAGAAACAGAATAACACCAGACCTGACCTCAGCACAGCCCTCTGTCAAAGCCTGATTTGAACCTAACCAATTTCTGTTCAGATTGTGCTAAACTCTGAGAAACTGAAATGAGATATGAAATGAATTGTGTCTGTGAGGAATTGGACTATGTTTGGTTGAAACCTGTTTTTGTTTTTTGATTTTGCAGTATCCGTTTCCCCTTTTAGTTTCTCTTAATCAGAACGGTATCTTAAATTATCTCACTACTAAATATATTTAGCATTTCTAATCACATCTGAGGTATGTTACTTCCATTTTCTCCAAACAAAGCTGGGTTGTAACTAGGGATGCAAATTATCGAGTAATTCATTAATCGATAGTTGTTTCATCTTATCGATCGATGATCGATTAATTGATAAGCGGCAATTTTTCTAAGAACCTGAATTTCCCTCTGAATAGGTTCTATCTACTGTAGATGTAACGTAAAATGTTATCTTCCTTATGTTAAAAAAAAATGCAAATCATATTCCTTCATCAAAGATTTATTCTGGGCTCACTTGAGGGCAGGGAATAACATTTTGGTAGAATATCAAACATATTCTGAATAGAAAATATCAAAATATTACACTCATCTCTCATGTGCGACATTGGAAACATTAATAGCAGCAGCATAAAAAAAAATACATTCCTGAATAGAAGAATACAATACTATGTAGGCTACTTTAACATGAAAATAAATTAGTGCACTGTCTCTTAGCAGCATAATAAAATAAATTCAGAAAAGTAAATAAGGTGTCACATGTGGACTATTAGCAGCATTTATAATCCCCCTTAAAATGGGAAATGTGACAATATCACAATAACATGACTGGATTGTCGTAGCTCTAGTTTTAACTTAAAATATAGGCTGCCTGATGAGATATGTCTGTCTTCGTAAAACAAAACAAAAACATCCCTAGTGCTCCTCATTGCATAGATAGACCTATCTATTTTTGTTCAAGAATATTAGCATATCAACATGCTCAGGAGTAAGTCGTGTGCGCAGCCTGTTAACAGTTAGGCCAGCTGCTGAGAATACACGCTCAGAAGGGACTGACGTGCCTGGTATGGCCAGGTACTTTCGTGCCAGTTTTGCCAGCCTTGGAAACCTTCCTTCATTGACCTTCCACCATGCTGCAGGATTGGAATCAAGGAGTGGTGGCGGATCCTTCAGAAAGCTGTCCACTTCTTTTTCTACATCATCGGTGCCCCTGGTGCTGTAGTTTTCACCCATGAGTAAAGCATAAGCACTGCGTCTCTGAAGCACAGCTCCCTGGACTGGAGCTGGCACTGCACTGATCTGGTCTGGTCTCTGGTCAGCAGCATCTGCTGATGTGGAGCTCCCATGTCTGGCTTCTGCTTCTGCCAGCACTTCAAGCAGTTTGGCTTGAGCTGCAACCCTCCTTGGTGGGGTCAGAAATCCCAGGTGCTTGTGCCTAGGATCCAGCATGGTGGCTAGCATTGGTGGTGTTGACGTCAGGTCATCAGAGGCAATCTGTGAAGAAAAAGATAATAAGATTTAAATGTGATTTTGTTTTTAATCATCATTTGTTTTTAATAGGTTATGTGTTTTATCATTTAATGAATTAACCACTATTAATCATTAATAGATTGCTTGATATTGATTATTCATATTTATTAGATAAGATAGTAGAAAGAGTTAAAAACTACAATTGTCAAACAATGTGCTTTGTGTGCAATGCATATAGTCAAAAATATCTGCAATAATTAAATTAATGGATTTAGCTTACCTTCATCCTTTCACCCAGTGAAGTGCGCACTCTGGATTTGAATTCCCCCACTTTGCTGGTGTCTCCCTCGTCTGTCTTGAGATGCACGTTGATCAGGCTGAAGGTGATGGGATACGTGTCTGATATGGACACCTCAGTCTCAGTAGACATAACGGTCGTTGCACACTTGAGTGTTTCCAGCACTGGCGCCACATCCTCCATCAATTGCCAATGTTCATCTCGCAGCTCCAGCGTCCTTGCGTCTGTGAGTTTGGTCACTGTGCGGTCTGATAGTACAGCAGACACGGCCCACCGCTGCTCCGTTAGTCTGTTAAACATGTCACTGACTGAATTCCACCTGGTTTTACAGGATTGTATGAGTTTATGCGACGGCAGCTGCATTTGTTTCTGTTTTGCTGCGAGCGCTTTGTTTGCTGGATTGCTATGGTTGAAGTGTTGTACGAGTCTGCTTGCAGCTACAATGACTCGGTTAATGTAGGTAGCGAAACCGTCGTTAATGGCCAACTGCAAAGTGTGGGCGAAACATGGAACTGAGTGCCAATTAACTCGCGTGGGACTGTTTGCCGAGACGATATTCCGTGCATTGTCGTGTACACAAGCAACCACACGCCCGGTGAGACCCCATGTTTCCACAGCCTGGTTTAACTTGTCAGCTAAATTGTCAGCCGTATGCCTCACTGACATGCTCTCTGTGAGTAGGACAGCTGACATTACCTGCCAGTCCGGTTCAATGTAGTGGCACGTAACTGTGATGTAGCTTTCTGTATTCAAAGAAGTCCAACAGTCTGTTGTGAGGGCCACATTCGCGGTTGCAAGTTGTGTTTTCAACTCGGCCTTCTTCCTCGCGTAGCTTGCTTCCACGCGGGTGGTTATGGTTGTTCTAGAGGGGATATTGTACCCTGGCTCGATGTACTTTATTACCTCACGAAATCCCTTTCCGTCAACGACATTTATCGGCAGCATGTCTGTGGTAACCATGTCACATATCCGCTGGGTAATGCCCTCTGCTTTCGTGGAGTCACATACCCTTCGTCCCAACGCTGTGGTGATGGTAGGTTGAGAACCATTCGCTGCTTGTAGCATGGCTGAATGTGACACATTTAGGTGGTAATTCAACGAGGTTGTCGAGTTGTTGTACCTTAAAATACTTCCACATAGTGTGCATTTGGCGTCTTTGTCGTCATTAACCAACTTAAAGTGGCTCCAAACTGCACTCCGTCTTGCCCTCTTCATCCTATCAGTGTTCCGCTGTTGTTGTTGTCGTCAGAGCCCTGCTTCGCTTGTGTTCCCGCGTTTGCGTCAAGTACGTCGGGCGTCAAGCGCGCCCTCACGCGGACTGGCGGGGAATTACGGGTTCAAAACGCAATTAATTGCAAGTAATTTATTTTAATCGAGTAATTTCTTATCGACAATTAATCGATAATCGATTAATTGTTTGCATCCCTAGTTGTAACTTAAACCTTAACTTTAATCTGTGAGGACTGGATGGTTGTTCCCAGGTGGACAGCTTATGTCCCCACAAGTTGGTTAGTACATCATGTAAATGTAGGTTGTCTCAATCTCCATATCACCATAGCCATGATCAGTGGCCCAAATTTAAAACTAGTAATGACAAACCAACAGTAACATAGATGCTACTTTCAGTATAATAACAAAACCAGGGGCTGTTTGGGACTCCATCACATAAATCAGGTCTCAAAGGGGACGCCTGACTCACTCTTCAGAGCGGGAACACTGGGTCTCTGAGGCCACAGACCCCAGTGGAGCTGCATATGTCACTGCATAATTACACACAATATGTTCAGACGATGCGAGACATCAACACCCTAAATAATTTGGACAGAATATACCACTCTGAGTTAAGTGGTCGACTTGAAAATGTCCAACTGCAGCATACATGGTTCTTAGATTAGATGAAATGAAAGTTTAATGATCCTTGTTGGTAAATTGGTCCGTGCTGCACAAAAAAATGTTAAGTTAAATGTAGATAGGGACACAACAAATTAAGAGGAGGAAAATAAAACATATGGTGGGATTTCAGTGTAAAGAAGTACAACCCCAACAAGTCAAAAACGACCACATGTCATTTGTCCAGACGCTCTGATGGGACTGGTGTTAACTGTTCAGTTAAGGTAAGGAGAGGTTTATAGTTTTGGTTCAGATAGGAACGCCTTCATCGTCATGGTGTCATGGTGTCATGGTGTAAATGCATTTAGGGTTGTGGAAAGGTCATAGATTTATGGATAAAAGAAACAATATTGACAACTGTTGCTTGATAAGAGCTGTAACAACTGTTGCATTTACAACACAAGGAGTTTTAATACTACCTTTCAGTAGCACATCATCACCAGAGCTGGAGGCTACAGTTAACTGCTTTTTGAAAGTGCCAAGACGGGCTAGCTAGTTAGCATGCTAGCCTTGGTTGTAGAAAAGACATGTAAGAGACAAGAGTTAATGTTGGTTTCTATGACTTGAGACAGCTCTTGGCAAGTTAAGGTATTAAGTCTGTTGCTAAACTTTCAATGTTTCTTCTGGACCGTTTGGTAAACAGCTGTTCATCCTGGTGTTAGCTTTAGCAAAACAAAAAGCTCATGTAGCTATTGGTTAAAAAGAAACAGACAGTGTCAAAGTCTGGGGTTTCCTCTTCCACTTTTGCGCCTGTAATCATTAGGTTGCAGCCACTGGAGGTTAGCTAATGATAATACACAACTGTAGGTTTAGCTATGGATGAGCTATCGGCTAATTTTTACAGGAGGAACCTCCACTTCAGGCTTCCATCTTGTATCTCATTAAAGAAGAGGCTTCTCAACTGCTTCCTCACATGTTAAAAGCCAGAGTTCCCAATGATCCGTTCATTACCCGACACATAAACACATTCAAGTTGCTCGCTAGATATCAGGCGGATAGGCTAACATTCCCCCCTTTTGATTTTTGAAGTCTTCGACAGGTAATTAGTTGCAATCTTTTCCACTTCTCCCTTCAGGCTTAACAGTATCTGTCTGAATTAGAGTGAGAAGCAGTAAAGGAAATGGTTCCTGAGTTATCTTCAAACGGAGTTGAACAGTAGTCGACACTTCATTTGCAAGATAAGGTTAGCCTTCCATAGCCGGACCTTTCCACTCACTTCGTTTTAGCACCATGACAGCAGAGGAGAAAAAAAAAAACAGACTGAAATGAGAATGAAGTCGGAGGGGGAAAAAAGTCGAGTTTACACTTTTCTATACTTTCTCACATTGATGTACTTCAATGCGGTGTATGTAACCATTCAGCTGGCATTAGACAATTTTGGACCCAATTAGAACAGATGACGAGATTGCTGAAAATTCGAGGACAAAATAAGGAGTTGATGTGAAAAGAAATGGAGTGGAAACTAATCAGCCTTTATCATCCGCCAGCTGTAGAGTCAAATGGAAATTGGTATTTCCCTGTGATCAGGATCAAGAAAGGGGCAAATCACGTTTCCCTCTCTTTGCTAGCAGCACCGGCGTGGAAAGTGAGAATTATTTTTCTTCTGTAAAACATCCACTAAGCCGCAGCCTGAGATCAGATAAATAAAAGGAGCCCTCGTGTTCTTCGGTTATTCAAAACGTAATTACCCTCTGCTGTGGCTGCTCAGGTCTGCCTGCAGGTGAGTATGCGCCTCTGAATGAGGGGAAAGCACCGCAAATGAAATGTATCTGTTGATGTCGGTGAGAAGCTTTCATCAGAGTTCAGAGAGCAAAGTAGATTGCACACGATTATGATGGGGTTTTTTTCAAAGGATAACTTACTGTATTGATTGCCCAGATTGCACTAGAACGTGTTTATAGTCTGAATTCTCACATTTTCATAACATTGACTTATAAGCCTCAGGATTTGTTTTTTTATTTTCTAAAAAGATAACAGCGAGAAAAAAAAAGACTGGAAAGGGAAAAAAGAAAATACAACATGTGCACATAAGATATCAATCCACTAGGGGTTTCTAAAAACATCTTACCCCAACGGAGCAAAAATAAATCTACATGACAAAGATAGAAACAAGCCGACAAGTAAATACAAACAACATGAAAACTTAATGGTACAAATAACACAATGCACAATTACAAAGAGGCAGGGAAGTGAATTAAAGTAGATCTCTTTAACCTAAATAGGAGCTACAAGCACAGTGTGAAGAAGCCTGAAGGCAAATAATAGCTGCCGCTGTAGAGGCAGTAGTTAAAGTAATTGTAATGGTTGTCATAGTGGGAACAGATGTTATTTAAATGCACCACTTGTACTTCTAAATTATAACCAAAGCATCTTAAACACTGTTCACTCAGGACCGGTTTCTCGCTGTACTCAAAGTGTGGAGAGCTTGAGATCATTACAGCTGATTGTACGTTACCCCAAAATTACCAATATGGCTGCTTCAAAATGTTCTAAACCCATTAAAGATTCAGGAAAAAAAGCTATATCTTCAGGCGGAATCAATACGGACTGCTGGTAAAATATGAAGAGCCAACTACCATCTCCGGTCCCAGCCATTATTTGAAATATAATAACATTAATTCAACCATAAATCTCGAAGGATCGTTCAGGGAATGGCCTCGTTTTCTGTGACATGAAGACTTAAAAGTTACGTTGGACGGCAGGCTGATCGGTGCAGTTGTGTTTTTAAATGTTCTAAGTGTGTGCAGCACCAAAACTAAAAGCTTTTTTCCCCAAAAAAATCAATGTTCACACATGGGACTTTGGGCGCCAGCCATTCACTCAAAAAGGTCCAAGGACCAGTTTAATGAGGAAATGGTGCACGATGGGATGCAGCAATTGGGGCTTTTTTGTTCAATAAACTAATGTCTGTCATGTCTGTCTCATTATTTTAGAGATGTCCAACCAACTGGTTCATAAAAACCATTATCACCAGTACTGGGTGTGATGGCCTGGATCCATTTGAAGCATTTGACCAAAGCTGCAGCATTTCTTGAGGACAAACTAAATTTCTCTGGTTACATTACAGAATACAGTGTTCCTGTTTACCCAGAGAGAGTCGAAGTGGGGCATGCAGGGCCGTTGCTAGGAATTCTAGGCCCCTGAAAAAATACTAAAGTGGGCCCCTGCCCCCTGACTTTTCCCCTTCTTTCTTAGACTACGTATGTATTATTATTTTTTTATTTACTTTGTTTTGATGCTAATGTAGCATTACTATGAGTATTATTCAGGGTCTTATGCAGAATAATTCAGTCATACAAAGATTAGACTACTGGGGTTTTTGTGGGCCCTACTGGGCTCTGGGCCCCTAGAATTATTATCACCTTTCTCCCCTTTACAACGGCCCTGGGGGCATGCACCGACTGACCAAACTGCCTCTAATTGGCCCATGTGCCCCTGTGGTTAGCATTAGCATCTTAACACCACTCACTCCAAGGTTGCGTGCAAAATTAATACCGCTTTTGGACAATACCTGCATGGCAATGGTCATTGGTCACCTGCAAGCACTGCTGAGCATAAAATGGTGAAAACATGTAGGTAAAATAACTGTCAAAATGTATCCACTCAAGCAGCATCAGAGGAAAAATAATAAATATCAATATCGAGCACTAACCACCAGTATTATTCGTCCCATGTCGCCTTCATGCTATTTTATCAACAGCCTATGGTGAGTTTCAATCCCAGAAATCCATTTGCTTATCACCACCTACTCAATCAACTACACAGGACCACGGGGGGTTTCAGGGCATGTGTGTGTGTTTTTTTTTTTTTTGTTGTGCATCTGCTTCAATGAATACAGACAAGAGAGATGTAAGAGACACATGACAAAGAATCAGAGCTGCAGCAGCTCTCACAGGGCACAGAAACAGATTTTAAATTGCTTGTGAGCCTCTGTTCGAGCATCGCGTTTGCTGCATTGTGACAGCGAGAGCCACTCCACACGACTACATCATCACTGCTGAGTCTGAGGACATTTGATAAACAGTCTTTGGTGCAGGCTAATGCACCACTCGGGCTTGAATTTTTTAAGATCTCAGGTGTGGAAAAGCACACTTCCAGGCTCTGGCGCTGTCGACACCCCTGAAAGTTGTCCTCTACATATTTAAAAGCGGCTGGCCCCGCTGAGTTTAGCCAAACACAGATATAAAGGTGGAGGAGTATGGAGATAAAAGCCAAAAGCAATATGATCTGCAGCGTCTGGTAGACAGTGATTCACGCCGCTTTTTCCGGAGGAGCTGTTGCAGCTTTTTCTCAGCATCTGAAGTTCTGAGGGAGAGAGCATTAAGGGACTCAATGGGAAAAACATCCCTCTAAAGAAATGCTCTGCTTTGTGTTTTGGAAACTATAGTACAAGTCCTATTTTTCTGCTGTTTTCTTTGTTGAAACTACTGATGTGCTCTGGCTGCAGCTTCAAAACGGATTGTTTGGGGAAAAACCAGTTGTGCTCTTTTATCAGGTGAAAGAAACGGGTCTCACAATTATTATTATTCACTAATAATAATCATCAATTGTTGAATTTGCTGTTGTGCCGACCTCTGGAAGATTAGCGACCACTTTGTGGAAGGAATAAAAGACCCAGCTGGCTGAAACTCACATTATTCTCCAGCATGGTGCATGAAGAAAAGCTTTATTCTCGTGCAGCAGAAATGTAATGGAAACATGAGTTCCACCTCCGCCGCTGTGTTGATCCTTCTAAATTTGTGTTTTACATATTTATTGGACCCCTCTTCGAAAAGTCAGCGGGGCAGCAAACACTGAAAATCATATAGAGATTAGAAAAAAAAGTGGCCTATGCTCAGAAGAGAATGACTCATACCACTTGAGATGGGCTTTTGGATTGTGAATTTTACAAAGGGCTGGGCATTATGACTTAAAATCAATAACACCATTATTTCAAACTTTTGCTGTGATTATAGCTACTGGTGTCCCCATTTTGTGAGGCCATGTGCTCTCATATCTAGCAATGTGACTGTGCTTCAAGTGGTTGAAAGGACTGGTGGTGGTGTTTTTGTTCACCATCTATGGGCGTTTTCACACCTGAAAGTCCAAACCAAGGTTTGTGTTTTGACTACATCGTCTACATTTAATCCAGATAGTTCAGGGTTTTAAAATGTGAGCATACAAAAGACCTTTTTATGACACACTGATGTCCTGATATTGATTGGTTTGTAAATAGAGGTGGGAATGATGTAGCTGCGTCACCAAATCTCTTTATGAATGAACAAGTTTGGATTGTGACAAGGATAGTTATACTTTTATGACACCCAATATAGGCTCAATATGCAAGTTTAGTTTGGACTTGGATCAACGTCCTCACCATGCAGAGGCTTTATCGTCAACAGCAGGAAAGAAAAATAGTTTTTCACACAGACTTTTTAGGCTAACCGCCCAGAACTACCTGTCTAAGGTTTGAAAATCTGAACCATTGAAAAAGTTAGTTTGTTCTGGACCGGACTGACATAACCTCTTTTGGTCAGACCAAATTTCGGGTCTTTGGTCTGGACCATGTTTCGGGGGAGTAAATTTGGTTGAGATCAAACGGAGAAGTCTAGAAGTCTGAACCAAACGAGGTAGACGTGAAAGCCCCCTATGATGCATTCACTGCTGCCTGATAGTTGCGACTGATAAGACTTGATCAGGAGGTGAGGAAGGAGTAGAAAAAGTGATGCATTTTAAAAGAGCTGACTGTAAGTTTTGCTATGTCTTACCAATGTTAGTGTAGCCGATGTCATATCTGGCCCTCTGCATTGTGTTTCTCACGGCCTGCCCTAGGTGGGGTTTGATCCCACGACCTCCCACACCAGAGGCGACGATGCTAACCTCTTCGCCAAGAGGTTGACAACCACTTGGCAGGTTGGTTAGCACGTCTTTTATGGGTGGAGTGAGTGCACATCCGTTACATTAGCATGAACAGCTATTTACTTACAGGTCTTAATTAGGGCAACGGCTTTGCTTTGAGTGAACACAGACTGACATTACTTGGAACTTGGATGGGAAAAGGCGCAAAGTAGTATTTTCTATTAAGGGATTAAACCAAGTTCAATTGGTTAATTGCCCGTAATCTAATTTACATTTCACAATGTCTGAACAAAAGGTGCTTTCACTGCACTGTTGCTAATCATGTTGATCTGACCTTAAAAGTGAAAGAGAGAGCTGAAACCAGCCATCATCAACATTCAAACTCGGTCTGAACAATCAGACTTTTCAAATCCCTTCCCTCCAGTCCACAGACATTACAACAAAATCTCTGAGAGATGAATGCTCTGTGTTACAAAACTGTACACCAGTCAATAGCGTGCTAACGCTGAGAACATGTGGGGTAACTCCGCTGGGAAGGGGGTTCTTTAAAAGACTGAATCTTTTTTGTTGTTGTTGTTCTGAAATCCAAAACAAAGTGAGGACAAATTAAGAAAAAAATAAACAAAAAGGGAAGAAAGGTTTCGGATGCACAGACTAAATCAGAGGTAGTTTCCTGAGGCCAAATTCCCTTTACTCAGCTCTATATGCAAGTTCTTTTATTTTCTTAACTCCGCTGTGATTTGCATTTTTATCTGTTTTCAGTTCACTTCAACTTTTGTCTTCTTTTTTCCCCCCAATCAACACCCAAGGCAACACGGTGGAAGATTACAAAGTTTGAGGCAACACAATAAACTGTACAAAAAACAGCTTTAAAAAGACCAAACAGAGGTATGTGTGTGTGTCTGTGTACCTGAGAAAGAGTGAAAGTCCGGAAACCAAACAACAACTTTATGCAACACATCATCAGCTCCCTCTGGATTCAGCTGCCATCAACATAAATAAGTTTTGTCTGAGAAACTCTGTCTACCTGCAGGCTATAGGACGACACATCCAGAATAAAGAGCGTCAAACAATATTTCTTGGCCATCTCCATCCCAACCAGCATGAACTAGATTTTTCTGTGAAAAAAATGCATTTATTCTAACACTATCAATTGTAAAGTGGAACTCCACAAAAAAAAAAAAAGCTTAATCCGTGCTCAGACAACAGAGGTTTCCAAATCTGAGCTCAGGTGTCATGAAACACAAAAGGGGAAACTTCAAAGATGTTCCTCCCTCTGATCTCAAACATGCACACACTACAAGAAAATAATGGCCCGTCACAGACTGGAGAATATTGTTAAAATCATCATGTCAGAGGGAGAAATGAGGGAACAATGCAACACCTCATGTGACCTGACAGAGAAGCAGACGTTAACTAAAATGGGAGACCGTCGTGCAACAACTTGTTGTGTCATTAGTAAAATGGTGAGAAGCAGAATGTTTTATCTACTCCAGGATATCATCCAACATGAGATATGATTACAATTAGGGCGGCCATGATGAGTCTTCAAGTACTTCCGGAGGTTTAAGAGCAGATCTGTGACTTATGAGCAGATTGACCTGTTCAATTCCTGACCAAGGTGATCTAGTGGGGGTTTGTTCCCGTATTCTCTAGTCTCTCTCCCTTTCTTTACAAACCTCCACTGTCCTATCTAATAAAGTAAAGGGCTGCATAATGTTAATGTTATTGTCTCAACGTTTGTAGATGTAAAAAATGTATACCAATGTGTCAGGCCGATAAGGTGACTAGTCAGCTACGATGCAAACAAATTTGCTGTTTCCAATGCTCCTAAAGTACTGGTGATGCAATGTCTTTATCTTTAAGTAGAGAATGTCATTAGAATAAAAGTAACAGGTTATTTCTAGAGTAGGACTTGGTGTTCTTCTGTTCAATGAAAAGACAAAAAAAATGCATATTTTGATCTCAATAGGCCAAAAAATCCCCAAAGACTTGTTTTTTAAAAAAACTTTGGGTGCAAAGAATTTAAATATTCTTTAAATATAGGCCAGTCAGCTGAAGCTCCGACAGACAGGGCATGAGTGGAGGAGGCTGCAAACTGGAGCACACAGTGATAAAAATAAAAGTTTTCAAGAAAAGTTCTGTGCTTGTTGCTGCATGTCCTCTCATGTCAAAACATTAGTAGCCTCAGCTTATTAAAAGCTTTTACTGTAACATCAGTATGTGCTCCGGATTTCACCATTAAGATACTTAATCATGAATGAATGTAGATCAAGAAGCAGCCGTGAACTTACATGATGTGACATCCTGGTAGACACAGTGTGGCCTATATGGTTTATGCAGAAGTTCTGCAAAGTATGTTATATTCTGTGTCCTATAAATCTAAAAAAAGAAGAAAAAAAAGGCAGGTGTTATATAAAATGACTGTAAATGCTAAATTTACAAAACATGCAGTGTAGAATATGAAATTTGAAATGAAGCAAAAAGCACTGTAGCGTAAAGATGACTTTCTCATTTGTTTTTATAGTCTGGGTTCAATGCTAGAAAGAAGAAACAAAATATGATTGCTCAGTGGCACTGGGGTGATAAATATTAAGGGAGAACTTCTACTCCTAACCATCACCCCGGCTGTTAGAGAGCTACAGATCTGTGTTGTATCCACAGCTGACTCTCCACCTTTGCTGGTCCCAGTATGAGGCGATGTTTTTTGGAAGACGACCGCTGGGTATTGTTGAGAGTCTGTATAACGCTGTGTGTCTGCAGAAAGCCCTGCAGCAGTCTCTGAATAGCAGCATCTCTCCAGAACAGCTCTGCAAGGTTGAAGCTCTTTCTCTCCTTTCCCAAAGGCCATCTCTCTTCCTCTCTTCCCTTTTTGCATTCGTCCAAAAAAAAAAAAAAGAGAGAGAGAAGAATAAGAAGAAGCAGCCAAATGGTGTTTTTCTTCACTAACTTATCGCCACCAGCCACAGTCTGCCATTTCACAATGGCAGAAAATAAATATTTGGGTTGAGATAAGATTCGTCCTCCCTGTTGCTGGTGTTATTGTTGGAGACAAACAGCGGAGTTACCGTTTCGAAAAGGCATCCATCTCCCCCACCGCCCTCTGTCTTTTCTCTCCATCCCCTCTCATATTTGTGTTGAGGGAAAAACAGAGGAGAGCGATGAAGACGAGGAGGAGAGAGGGGAGGCAGGAAAAAAACCTTCCACATATACAAATAGAGACACATGGAGCGAAGCTGTCACTCGACAGATTTTATTCACAGTCAAACACACTCATCCACTCACAGAGGACAGGAGGGCAATAATGGCAAAGCAGAAAAATATAAGGTGCATTTGGACTGCACTGACTGCACACTCCTTTATCCATTTTCTATTTCCATATATTTCTCATCCCAGCGTACACTAGCTGAAGTCTCTGGTGCCAGCCCTGCTACGGTGGAGGTGAAAGAACTGTGTGAATCATATTTCTGATGTTAAACCATTAAAGCTCCCATAGTGTATAAAGGTAGATGTCCATGTGTAGTGTGATTATAAAGCAGCGCTAGGTTTTATATCAATACTGTGAAAGTATAAAAGCCTCAGTCCACAGGGAAATGCACACAGCCTGTATTCAGAAACGGAGCCTTAAAAAACCAGCTGTCAGGACTTCCTGTCACTTTGTGATGTCACAACAAAGCTACTCACTAAGTCCCGCCCACCAACTGGACCCAGCATCCAACACTTAAAGGATTTGGTTCCTCAGTCTCTCAGGAGAAAGAACCAGAGCCTGGCTGACACCAACCAGAGATGTTTCACAACTTATTCATTGTTTTTGGTGCTTTTAACCACAAACATATCTTCTTATCGACCAAATCTTCAAATAAAAACCACTGGAAACTAAGGCTGCACCAACTATTTCGATTATTGAAACCGTTAATCGACTAATCGGATTATGAAAAGACAATTACTCAATGGCTCTTAGACAGCTGAGAATACTGTCACATAATGTATCCCCTCTATTACATATGAAAGAAGGCTGAAAATCACAGTACATGTCTGTTCTGATGATACAAGTTAACGGTCCTGAAATGTGTGCTTCTCTTCTATTATACACATTCTGCATATGGGATCTTTAAACCTGACATTCGAAAATCTCCAGAGCAACATCTTTCAAGAAACAAAACTTTAAACATCTGGATCCAGAGGCCAACACTTCCTATTTCCTACAGCAATCAACACACCATACCGAAGCAGACCAGATATCTACCTGAAAACCCACTACCAACATCCTAAAAATTCACAAGCTGGGCCATCTTCCTCACAGCCATTGTTCTCTCCTTTTGTTTCTATCATCAGCTTGTGCACAGAGAGAGAAAGAGAGAGACAGAGAGGCCAGAAAAGAAATGATGTTGACTGAGTCCAGTTTCTATTTTTGTGCTGGTCAGAGACCACGGCTCGTCAGAGGTGTCGAGAGGAATCAATATTGATTTGTGCTTTGACTTTTCTCCTGATTGGCGATTGTGACTTGCTGAAGGCTACTCATCCGTGCTTATGCTCCTGTGGGTCACTGAGATTTTTTTTTTCATCCTCTCTTTTAGATGACCACTAATCTGGAGGTCTATCCTCCTCTAATCTGTTTAATTGTTGTGTTGTTTTTATTCCAAGAGACAAAGTTTGTGTCCCTCTACTTGTGGCCGACACACTGTTGAAGTTAATATGTCTAAGGACACTTAGAGGTATGAGCCTCACATGCCGGCTGTCAGGACGCGATGCAGGTCAGCAGAGTGTGAACACGAGCTGAGCTGTGAGAAGACAGGTGCCTTAGGATCCTGTCTAGTTTAGCTTCCCATCACCCTTGGTTTCCTTTTCCCCGGGGAGTCTGATCCTAAAAATACTCTTCTTAAAAAGAAGCCCTCTATAAATTATCTTCATGTGGTTGGAAAAGTGTCAACTTGTCCTTTGCCGTTGCAGAAGTATACGTTTAATTTCTTGAACACTCGCTGTCGGGTCTTAACAAGCTTCACCGAGCGACGGCCAATTTGGCCGAGCAGTGGATCTTCTCAAGGACGGACGTCTTTACTCTGAAGCAAAGGGTTCCGAAGCCACCGAGTATGCAGCTGATTTTAAAAGGTTTTCTTTTCTGATTGACCAAATTTCTGTGCAGTTGTGTAAAGATTTATCAGCTGTGTTGAAAACAGAGCAGAAAACTGTCTAAAATCTGAATGTTACTGCTTGTCAATCGTCTTTTTGGAGAGGCGTGAACTGAATGAGCAGCATCCGATATGCAAAACGAGAATCAAGACACATTCCTCACATGGCGACAGTAATGAAGCCGGTGGTGGAGCCGTACCAGCCGGTTCTCTGGTTCATGTTTTTGAAGTGCTGCATAATTTGGTTATCGCAGGTTAAATCAAATTCCCATTGCATGAGCAGTTCACTTGTTACTGCACTTCTTTTTAGGGGGGTTGGTTTTCATCGTGTATGTGCATGTAACGGAGGTCCACGGGTATAGCCACAGTCACGGGGTACCGGTGAGGAGAAGTGACGACGTGTAGCGCCGGCGGTACTCAAGTTAAACTCACTCACCCATAAAATACATGCAAACCCACTTGCCAAGTGGTCATTGACCTCTTGGCGAAACGGTTTGTGGTATATAGTGTAATGTGTAACGTATATAGAACTGAAAAACATTCGTAAATCTGCTTGGTGAAAGATAAATTCACATTGGTCTTTCTTGTCTTTTTAAAACAACCTCTAGTTTACGGGGTAATGTGGCAATGATTGTTGGGAGGGGGTGTCCAGAAATGAACGTAATGAAATTAATTTCAATTTGTGTGATTTGACCTTTGACCTCACTTTTGTGGAAGATTTATCACTTGGTCACATAAACTCATAATTTTGCCAAAATTTTTCTACTGCTCCTTCACAATAAAAGCCTGCCAACAAGACTGAAAGTACTGGTTTCAGCTTGGGTTGAATAGTAGCTGTAATTATGTGAGACACAAAACTTATTTTAAAAAGTCACAACTCACGCCAGAACACACTTTGCTTTTAGTCTCGAGTCTCATTGTAGAAAAACCACAGTCCCTAAAAGGTTCACAAATCACAGGCTTGTTTTTTTCTCCTTTTTTCTAAGTCTTTAACTGCACATATTTTGACTTTGTGTGCCTTAAAAATTAATTTCCGGTTTTACACACTTTGTTTTATTTTCAGTCGCTTAAAAAAAGGCCTTCAGAAGCATTAAATTTGTCTTTATAAGACCTGTAGATACTGTGCCCAGTGTCTGTCAAATGTTCCTCAATGTTCCTCTCCCCTTCCTCCATTTTCTTTCTCCCCTGTCTCTCTCTCCCTTATCAATCTCATTCTCTTTCTTTCTCGACTCTCTCTGATCTGCTCTGCTCACATTTTCAGCGGATTGGGGCGTGGCCCTTTGGGACCCCAGATCCAATCCACAACCTCTACTCAACATCATATCGTAGCTTCACTTCACTTCAACGCACATCACTGCAGCATCTCACACACACGTATGCATCATATAGACATTGTATGAGACCCTAGTTTTCAATTTAGTTATGCATAGAAAGAATTCACTGAGGCATGCATGTTCATCGCGGCGTGAGGATTATTTCATGAGTCACTATTTCTCAAAATAGAGGAAACACGTCTACTGTCATACACCCTCATTAAAACATAATTTTATTTAGACACAAAGGGAACATCTATAGCGACACAAACACATATATAAAGATGGTAACAAACCCACATCAGCCTTCCCACTTGATGTCCCGTTACAGCTGCACTGCAGAAACAAACCTGCTTCTATATAGTTGAATTTTCTATTAAGGGTCCTGTCTGGTTTTAATACAGAACGGCTCATTGTGACTTCAGACACGTGTTTATTTACATTCACACCAAAACAAAGCTCTTCCCTGACTTTCACCAAAAGCACATACTCGACTGTGGGTGTGAATCCTTTTCTCTGCTGTGACACTTTGCACACCCACCTCCTTCCTGGCATCTCAGCGTCTGTAAATATACAGTACGTGGGGCTCCCTTCATTCATCCATTCATTCATTCATTCAAAAAGAAAAAAAAAAAATATATATATATATATATATATATATATATTATATATATATATATATATATATATATATATATATATATATATATATATATATATATATATATATCATCATATATGTATGTATATATATATATATATATATATATATATATATATATATACATGATGCCTCTGAACACAATCCAGCCAGCGATTACATGTCTTTACAAAACATATTCACAGAGAAACAGAGCAGTTTGAATACAGGTGCATCATTTAGCCAGATGTCTCTGTACCTGACTCCACCTGTTGCCCCCTGGAGGAGATTTATGAATGAGATCGGAGGGGAGAGGAGAGGAAAGGGGAGGAGAGGGGAGGGGAGAGGAGGGGGGAGGAGGAGGAGACTGAATCTATTCTAATCTTCTAAAGATGCAGCTCAGCCCCAAACTGTGAAGGTGATGATGATGGAGGGAGACGGAGAGGAGTGGTCCGAGCAAACGCTTAACTAACTTCCAGTGTTTCCATCCGCTCTCCGTGTCATTGGTGACGATAACGATGAATAATGTAACAGCGATGAAGGTTATTCTGAGAGGAGCGATGTTGACAGTGAAAGTATATGATGAGGAAGGTGAAGATCAATAATAAGAGTAGAAATGAGGAAGATGATAGCGAGGCAGAAATTATGATTAATACAGTATATCCGGAAAGTTTGACATTCGTAGTGATGAATGATGATGATGATAACGACAAATGTGATATAAATTGTAGAGATGACGAAGATCGTGAAGTGATGACATGTATGACAACGATAACAGGGGCGATGAGACATAATTTGATGATGATGATGATGATGATAAGGATGATGATGATGATGGCTGAAGTGACGATGAAGAGCATGAGGTAATGATGTCTAGGAAAGATGAAGAGGTGATGAAGAAAAAGAGGAAGAGAGTCAGAGAAAGATGATGATGATGATGATATTGATTAACAAATATAGGAGGAAGAAGATGAAGATGATGCTGATAGTGATGACGAAAACTGTTCAGAGATCAGTATTATTGATATTACTGATGATGATGATGAAGATGAAGATGATCCAGTAGCCTCCTATAAAGACTTGGCGCCACCGTCTCTCTCTCTCTCTCTCTTTCTCTCTCCAGCCTCATCACCAGCTCCTGCTCCGGCCTCCACTGTCCCGGCGCTCGCGCTGACTGGCTGCATGGGCCAAATGAGTCACGCGCGCACCGTCACAATGAGATGCATAAACGGATTTTTATTTTTTCCCTTTTTTTCTTCTCCCTTTCCTCTCTCAGCAGCTCGCAGAGCGACTGACTGACTGGGAGGCAGAGATGAAATCTCAGTGGAGTCAAAACATAGCACCGCCGGACGTCCACGCGCTCGCCTGTCACATCGCATCTGTCATGACTAAACGTGTGTTTGATGGAGGGGTGTGTGTGTGTGTGTGTGTTACAGGGGTTTCATGTCTGGATGAAGGGGGGTGAGGGGGGGTGATACCCGGTGGCCAGACGGGTCCTCTCTGATATTCCCGGTCAGTCGGTGGTGGGATGAGAGCGCGTGAGGAGCGCGCGGGGGACCCGGAGCTCTGTGCGTCAGTGCGCAATGGAGAGGCGATAAATCAGGAGAGTGGCAGCGCGTGCTGGTGGAGGAGGAGGAGGGCGCCATCTCTCCTCTCTCATCTCCCCCCCTTCCCCTTCGCTTTCTCATCTTCCCTCCATCTCCTTCCCCATGTCTCTCTCATCTCTCCCCCTCTCCTCTCCTCTCCTCTCCTCTCCTCTCACGGTCTCCAAAACGCGCACGCGGTTGCTGCCGCTGGCGCTCGCGCTCACTGAGGTTTGCGTCGCAGGACTGAGAGACAGAGACTAAACATCCTCCCTCTCCTCTCCTCTCCTCCGTCCGTCCGCGCTAAAGCTAAATCTATCCAAATAACCACTTTGATGTGGAAATTGATAACTCGTGCACGGGCGCTTAAGTGTGCGTGTGTGTGCGCGCGGATAATATGCGCACGCAGCTTTTTCTTCTTTTCTTTTTTTTTAATAGCGATTACTGCTTCACACTATCTCCCCCATCTCAGCCTGTCTCTCTCAACAAACACACACACACACGGACTCTGATGATGGCAGCGACTACACACACACACACACACACACACACACACACACAGAGAGAGAGAACACGCTACACACACACGCACACACCCATGCAGCGATCGCCTCCTCCTCCTCCTCCTCCTCCTCCTCCGTGTTTTGGCACCGAGCGGCTCCGGCAGCAGCTCCTGGCCGCTCAGAGCGCATCAGCACCGGGGTCTATGAGCCGCTGCAGCCCGGAGGGTCCGCCGGATCATCCGAGCTGCACCTCCCCACCTCCCCCTGCCCCCCCGCCCCCACCTTCATATGCTCAACAGCTGTCCTGCCCATGCACCTGAATGTAAAAACATGTGAAGCCCCAACGAGACACAACTGCCTCCTTTTGCCCATCTTTATAGAGGAGGGGGGTATAGAACTAGTTTACAGTCAAGTCGCGCATCAGGCAACAATTTGCCCCCAGATCTCTCAACCACTGCTCGTTCCTTATGTTTTCTCATCTCCCCAGCAAAGGTCCGGGACAAACCGGCAGTTACATGAAGATGAGCAGGGTCACAATCCGCACCTTTTTCATTCTTTTTTTTTTTTGACTCTTCAACATTTCCATGCGACCCACACACACACACACACACACACACACACACCACAGCGTCTCAACGTGGCAGCAGCAGCATGCATGTGTTTCCACGCATCCCGGTGAACCTACAAGTGCAGAAGAGACTCCCCCCTCCTCCTCTTCCTCCTTCTCCCTCACTACTCCCCCACCACTGACAGCTGAGCTCCATGGCTTGGACACAACGCGGCGGCGAAGCGGAGGTTCTTCCTACCTTGGTCTCGGTCCGGTCCGGTCCGGTCCAGAGGAGGAGGTGGAAGGAGGTGAAGAAGGAGGAGGAGGAGGAGGAAGAAGAAGAAGATGAAGAAGAGGGGGGCAGCATGCAGCTTTGTACGGTCCGTTCTGCAGCGGCACAGACGGAGAAAGCGAAGAGTATTATCCCTGGACAGCTGCGGAGGTCCGTGCGTTCCAGCAGAGAGGGAGAGAGAGAGAGAAGGAAGGAGGGAGGGAGATGTGCAAGAGGAGGGATGAGAGGCAGAGGCGGGCTGACTGGAGAGAGAGAGAGAGAGAGAGAGAGAGGAAGAGGAGAGAGAGGAGGAGGAGGAGGAGGGGGGCTCAGTCCGACAGAGGGGTGATGCTGAATCGGGCAACAGCCGCTCCCGATTTCATTTCATTTCAGGATGAGTGGCACAAACCTGCAGGATGCACTTCAAGGAAAAAGAAAGGAAGGGAAAAAAACAGGGGGAAGAGGAGGAGAGGAGGAGAGGAAGAGGAAAAGCCTCTGTACTGTTTTTTTTTTTTTTTTTTTCATCTTGGTGTCAGCGATGTCAGCATCTCAGAAATGTCGGGTGTGCGCGTCGTTAAAATGCCAAAGCAAAGCGAGGCCGATTTAAATACCACAGTGATATTCCCACCGGGACTTCACGCATCTGTGGTTCTCGATGGGTGGGATGGAGGTGGAGAGGGGGGGGGGGGGGGTTCATGACGACCTTGTCTTTAATTGTGCTATTTTTATCTCTCCTCTCATCATCACCATATTAGGTCACTCATATATTCCTCACATGTATATACTGTATGCTGAACTTCCTTATAATAAAAGTATGAGTCGTATTAACGGCCACAATGTGAACATACATCTGAGTGACGGGAGGTTCAGCTGCAGCCCACTCGTGTCTCCAGAGGTGGTAATTACATAATGTTTAGTCTCAGACAGCAGTGTGTGTGGGGTGGTGGGGGGGACTGGGGACAGGGAGGGAAGCCTCTCCTCTCCTCTCCTCTCTCTCTCCGGTCTCTATCTCCCCTCCATCATTTGTGCAACTTATTGCCTCCACATGCAGCGGCGCGCAGCTGCTTTCCAATCTGGGCACGTAGCAACGCGCCTCCAAAGTGCGCGCCATGGAAAAGGGGCAGGGAGGCAGGATCACACACACACACACACATATACACACACAAGATACACACTCACACATGCACGCGTAAACACGCACGCGCAACGGCAGGCACAGAGAGAGAGAGAGGGAGGAAAAAAAGAAGAAGGGGAGATCCAACTGTGCAGCTGACGTCACTGCCGGTCAGCTTGAGAGGTATTGATTAGCTTCTGCGTAATTTGCGCATATTTTTGGGTGTGTGAGAGAGTGTGTGTGTGTGTGTTTCCCTTGGTTCCACACACACAGACAGAGGCAGGTCAGTAGTCGTCCTGCATCTCACATCCCAACCCAGTGATTAAACACTTGAGCCAGGCAGCTCCTCCTCCTCCTCCTCCTCCTCCTCCTCTTTATCCCTCTTCTCCTGGTCTGTCATCAATGAATACACACCGTCACACACACTTCATTATCAACACCGAGTTGATTTTCTACCACTGGGGGATCAGGAGTTGAGGTGAACTCTCATCTAAAACCGACACTGTTTAAAAAAAAAAAAAAGACTTTTAGTGGCAAATATGAAGTCATCATCATGCAGATTGTTTTGATGTAGCTGTGATCAGTCAGGTGCAGCTCCCAGACCGCCAACCAAGACCCAGATTAAAAACTGCATGTAGATCAGCTCTGATTCACTCCAAACTGATGAGATTATCTGCACAACTCCAGTGTACAATATCCACTATCTAACCCTAACTTTCCTGTGTCCAGATATAATTTAATGATCTTTAAAGGTGTACAGAAAAGAAAATTGAATTTGAGCCCACTCTGGGTCATAAAATTAGTGTAATAACTCATCTATCAGACGATGTAGGCCAAACTTTGTGCAAAATTCTATTTTTGAGTAAATCCGTAATGAAAGTGTGTATTTTAGTGTAGTTTTTTTTTTCGTATTGGATAATGCAGGCGCACGGATTATACGTCAGCCTGTACACGATTCACCAGCCACTGATATTGGATCCGTAATCCGTCATTCAAACGTCTGAGACACGCACACACACACGGAGCTCGGTCTCGCCCCAAACTTTGAATATCCCGCCCGCTCGATAACGACCAATCAAATTCATTTTCCTTACTCGGGTAAACTCGTGTTGCAGCTCGTGACAACTCGGCGCGACAAACGGGACAAACGGCCATTTCTGTACACCTTTAAAGGGATAGTTTAACATTTTGGCAAATTGGCCCATTGCCATAATCCCTACAGTCATAGCAGTAGGTTTGTTACTTTTAATTGTCGGTGCAAGCTATTTTTAGAACGGCGGAGCAGAGCTACGCTACAGAGGCTAATGGGATTTCTTGGTTTCCCTCATCAAACTCATCAAATACACAATCCAACAACTCCAAAACGCTCTGGTGGACAAGTTGTGACCTGCACATTCACCACGCTATGAGATAATAACAGAACGTTACCAGACAGAGTTGTTTTAGAGGTAAATGCACGGGAAAATTCACCAGCGGTTTTGCATGAATTTACCTCAAAAAACAACTCTGTCTGGTAACGTTCTGTTATTATCTCATAGCGTGGTGAATGTGCAGGTCACAACTTGTCCACCAGAGCGTTTTGGAGTTGTTGGATTGTGTATTTGATGAGTTTGATGAGGGAAACCAAGAAATCCCATGAGCCTCTGTAGCGTAGCTCTGAGCAGCTCACGGCTCTGCTCCACCGCTCTAAAAATAGCTTGCACCGACAATTAAAGGTAACGAACCTACTGCTATGACTATAGGGATTATGGCAATGGGCCAATTTGCCAAAATGTTGAACCATCCCTTTAATGAAAGAGCATTGTTGCTCGAAATGTCACGCTATTAAATCCTCTGAAGGGAGCTCCTATGGTGTGCGGATTTTTTCTTTATTTCATTGATTCCTCCTTTATCCAGCACCCATCCCAATTGGGCCTACCTGATGTGCGTGTTTTTCTCACAATTGAACCATCCCTTTAACACATGGGTCCAACATGGCACTCATACCAAATGAAGCTGCGTTTAATCACAATAATATATGATTCTGCATATCTGCCACTTAAAGGGTTAATCCAGCCGTGGCTGAACATCCCATATCCAGTGGTGAAGAGCTCTTCAGACGATGGTCCACTTATTCCAGATAATCCACACTGCTTCCTCCCTGTTTGCCGCTCTTCATAGAAAATTGCTCCTGATTAAAACTGGGCAGTAATTCAGGTGAGATAATGACCTTTCACCTCACCGAGGGGTTTTTTTCTCCATTCCTGTCTGAATTATGACGACCTGTTTCTGGTTCTTCGTTTGTTCTCTACCGGCTCAGTCATCAGTCATCCTGATGGAAATCTGCATGCAGTTTATTTAGTTACGTAACTCCAGGCTTGTGTAATTAAAGGTTCCCCAAATTCTGTCCAGTAGATTGGTTACATGAGTCTGTGTAACTTTAGTTAATAAGCTCTGATTTGCTCATAATTGGGAAGCAAGGAAACAAATTAACCAAAGAATTAGATGAATTTTCTATTTCTATTTTTTTTTTTTTTTTCACTTCCTTTCAGAGGCAAAAATCATCCGTAGTTATCATCCACTATTTGGTTCTTATTCTTTTTCAAAATTAGCAGTGAAGTGTTTATTTTGTTGGTTTTTTTGGCATGCAATTTGCAAAGTTATGGTGGCCCTGAAGTCTCAAGATACTCATTCATTCATTTTCTATACCGCTTATCCTGCACTAGGGTCACGGGTGAGCTGGAGCCTATCTCAGCTGACTTTGGGCGAGAGGCGGGGTACATCCTGGACAGGTCGCCAGTCTATCGCAGGGCTATATATAGACAGACAGCCATTCACACTCTCATTCACACCTATGGGCAATTTAGAGTCACCAATTAACCTAACCTGCATGTCTTTGGTCTGTGGGAGGAAGCCGGAGTACCCGGAGAGAACCCACGCATGCACGGGGAGAACATGCAAACTCCACACAGAAGGGCCCCAGCCGGCCGGCGGGTTCGAACCCAGAACCCTCTTGCTGTGAGGCGACAGTGCTAACCACTGCACCACCGTGCAACTTTGCGGAACACTGTTGTGTCGTATTTGTCGTGCATGCACTTTGTTGTGAGCACTGAGATAATGTACTGTATGTTGAGATTTCTTGGTGCTGCACAAATGAAATGACAAACTAAAAACACCAACAACAAAGTTTCACATGCAAATAAGGTAAAATGTATTCCTATGAAGGTGACAAAAAGTTAACTAAAAAAGGGAAACATTCCACTCATAGTATAATTAGCAGCCCAAATTAATAATAGAAAGAGTAATAATGGCTTTGAAGAGCGTTAATGAAAAGAAGAGGGGAGTCTGCTGTGGCCTTCAAACGTCAACACACACAAAAAAAATGACAAAAAAACCGACAACACAGGAACATAAAACAGGAGCCGGCTCCGCTCACGACTTCAACTCTGCACATCACCTGCAGTGATGCTCAGTCAGCTGCGTTTGAAGTGTCACTTTCATTGTCTGACGGTGGCTTTTTATTCGCACCCATCTGCCGTGATGTATGCACTCATACTCGTCGTGTAATTGCCTTACATTTGTTTGTTTTAGGTGAGCAATAAGGCCCGAGTCGAGGTTTCATGGCTTCTACATTTGTCTTTTGATGGGAGGGTAATTTCCCAGCACTTCCTGGCTGCTGCTGATAAATTAGTGCAGAGGATGAGGAGGAGGAGGTGGAGGAGGAGAGGGCGCGGGCGCATGTACAACCTCTGTGAGCTGCTTCATTAGACACTTCAAAATGGACAGTGTGTTTGAAAGTCCCGGTTAAAGTCATCAGTTACCTTTTTAAACAGCTCTTAGTAAAAAGTATCATTATTCATAGCAGCTGCCTGCAGGATATAGCCCAGGGTTAACAGCCAGGATTCAATAAATGTAGTTTTTAATACTGTAAAAAGAAATTAAGGGCTTTTAAAGATCAAAATATATAATATGGTTTCATTATGGACTGAAAAACATGAGCTAAATTAGATGTAATGAAAACAAGACTTAATATTTAGACATTAAGTGTTTCTCTGTGTTGTTTTTGTTTTGGATATTAAAACTGGAAAATCCCTCATGCATATTTAAAAGGTTATCTGTCAGCAGAGTTATTAGACTTATTAGTAAAGCATCATGATAATATGTCAGTAAGAGAAGAAGAGCTAAGACCTGCAAATAACAACTAAAATGCAGAAAAAGTCAAAACACTACGTAACAAACCGTAACAGCTGTTTTGTGAATGGATCTGTGGTCAATAATGGCAACTGGACTCAATAGACATTGTGTGGGGGGTGAAAAAGACAATGGCAATAATAATATGCAGGCAGATTGATTAGCACTGTTGCCCCACAGCAAGAAGGTCTTAAGCTTAAAGCAGAAGTAAGCGGGATGTTTGTGTTAATATAAGTCTTAAATAGTTCTATCTTCCGACAGCAATCACTTACATAGAGTGTTTGGTCTGAAACACGGGTCTGTCAGTCACTCTGCTCTGCTGTAAGCTGAGGAGAAAACTTTCCTTGTATCCTACAACCTTTATCCAATGAGGAGAGAGAACGGCATAAAGGGGCTGTGTGCAGCCAAGGGATGCGCGTGAATGTGGTGACGTAGGGACGAGGACGGGGACTGCTAACTCCATCGGCTGACAAGAAGTTAGCCAAAACGACCGGATCGCTATACTTCTGCTTTAAGTTAAGATAGAGTTAGCATGTCCTGAGTAAACGTACTGGAGCATTTAGTAGCTGAAGAGTCAGGAGAGAGTAGAGAGGAAAAGAATGGAGCTAAAATAAAATGAATAATGGATTCACTTTTGTCATAAAGACACAAACACAAGTCCAAATGTTGCCAATTACCAATCAATGTGTAAATGAGTTACTATTTACTACCAAGTCTAATACGACAACATTTTTGTTAAAATTTGTTCCATTGGCCTCAAAAAGAAATCAGTTACTGTACTTTTACCTTAATCCACAATTACTCAGGACAAATGAGTGGTCACCGGTGTGTTTTTAAAACCAGCAGGTTTGACATCACGTTTCATTCTCAGCCTCAGCTCGACTGGAACCTCGGTGTTACCAACACAGTAGCAGGTACTAGGTAGTATCCCTAGTGGAAAAGCAAAAAACCTGAGTAGAGTCAAGTTGAGCAGAGTAGGCCAATAGTGTTAAACACATGCATGCACTGATCAGCATTACAAGAGAAATATGTTAGTCATAACTGCAAACACAAAATGTTTGGTTTGCACTGAGTGTAATCTATGTTGGTGATCTATGGGAGATAAAGTGTGAAACTATTGTTTTTATTTAACATAAATGTAATCTTTGTTGAAATATGAGATGTAAATCAGTGTCTGGTGTCTTATGGATCCTGGCTGAAGGCTAAAGCTCTGCTAATGCAACACATTTTCAAGTAATCTGATGCATTTTGTCCAATGTTTTTTCAGTTTCACATAAACTTCATGTAAGAACATAAAGGTCAAATCCCTCTCTTCAGCCTCTGTTGGTTTGTGTGTTTAGTTACGGCACACACACAGTGTGTATGGATGAAAAAGTGACAAATCCAAAATCCCAGTTTAATGTTTCCTGTGTTTAAATGTTTTATCATGTACTGAATATTGAATAAGTGAACGAGAGAGAGGGACTTCAAACACAGCATATTTGTGTATATCCATCCAGCATCCAGCTTCCTATACTTCTGTGCAGTAAAAGAATATCAGACTTCAAAGACTGAGAGAACGTTCAGAGTCTATATTTCAGATAATGATGAGGCTTCCTCCAAACCTTATTCAGAGAAGAATATAAACATGTTTGTTGTTGCAGGTTCAATATGTGTTTACTAGTGAATACTTTCATCCAAACTGCCGTCTAGTGCTTTATATAGTGTCTTCAGTCCCCGTAATGTTTATCCCAGTTGCACTCTTCAAGCTTGTGATTTGCAATCATAAGATCACAGACGAGCCTGATCTCTGTTTATTGCGAGGCAACTAGGTGGGTTACTTTTTATTCTTCATAATCCCGTGAAATGATTTTAAACAGTTGTTTTACAATTTGAGAGAGACGGCGATGGAAAAACAAACCACACAAATAGAAATGATTTCATTATGCTCCTCTCTGCCGTGAAATTGAGGCAAAGACTCACTGCCAGAGCGACAACATTTTTATTTTTTTTATATTTGGGAGGGGCGGGGGGGTTGGAGGGAGTATAAATGTGGGAAGAACGCTGTGCTACACTTACATAAACATCATTTTCATAATGTCACGTCTCTTATTTTTCTGATTATGTGCATGTTTATGTTGAAACTCAAGGAAAATCTATCACTCTCTCTGGCACACTGTGTGTACTCTTTTATTTCCTCTTGGTGGACCTTGGGATTTATTAAAAAGGTATAAACACAGCCCAGCACTCGTACTTCCTGCCCGCAGCGCTCCGTGGCATTCGATCGCTGGATTGTCTTGTGGGTTTTCATGTCTTCCTTTTATTGACTGCTCATATAGTTGCTTCTCCGCAGTCTCTAATGCATTTAAACCCTTCAAGCTTGACACACTTTTGCCCTTTGCCCTGTGAGCGCAACGGGTGCCTGTGTTTATGAACCACGGGCTTGTTTTGATGCGGTGCGCATCATGCCAGAGGTCAGCACTGGAGAGATGTTAATCTGACCTTTGACCCCGAGAGAAGAGAACTGGATGAAACGGCATGCCAGTGTGATTTATTAAATCCTCCTCCTGTCTCCTCCTCATGGTGGCTGTATGTATATAAATATGTTCTATACATTTATCAATGGTTGTGCTTGTTTGTCTGAATACAATGGATTTTTTAAGGTCAAATATTTTACACTTTTCCTGTGTTTTCAGTGTAGTTCTCTCTGTAGTATGTATATGTGAGTATTTTTTATTATCATACTATTACATTTCATAACCACATGAAATAGCATAGTGAAAAGGGGTGGGATTTAATAAGCTTCAGCTTCTTCCCACTCCTCTTGAACATAAATCATTTTGAAGTTTCGTTGTTCTTTTATTTTGCATTGTTGTCTTTACTGTTGTTTGATTGTTTTTAGTGTGAATGCTTTCTTTCTTTCTCTCTTTCTTTCTTTCTTCTTACCCCCTTTCTCTGTCTTTTTACTTCCTTCTTCCTTTCTTTCTTTCTTTCTGTCTACCCCTCTCTATCTCTTTCTATCTACCTCTTTCTATCTCATACCCCTCTCTCTGTCTCTTTTTCTTCTTTCTTTCTTTCCTCTACCCTCTTTCTCTGTCTTTTTACTTCTCTCTTTCTTTATTTCTACCCCTCTCTCTTTGTCTTTTTCTTTCTTTCTTTCTTTCTTTCTTTCTTTCTATCTCTCTCTGGCTTTTCACTTCTTTCTTTCTACCCCCCTCTATCTCTATCTATCAACCACTTTCCATCTATCATCTTTCTTTCTTCTACTCCCTTTCTCTGTCTTCTTTCTTTCTTTCTTTCACCCATAGAAAGACGTTCATCTCTCACCCTTCAAGTTTTATGTTTTAGCTTTAGCCTTTTTCAACATTTCCTCAGCAGTTTCTTCAGCTAACTCAACATTGTTTCAACAATTTCTTCAGCTCATTCAGTTGGCGTTCAGCTGCTTTCAGCATTCACACGCATTTCCTGCTGGAAATGCTTCTTTTTCTAGTTATTTTTGTCCTTCGTTTATATACTGTATTCTAATAACCTTTCATTCATTCATTTATTCATTCATAGCTCGGTATCAGCCAATCAGAGCGAGGAGACTCCGAGTCTCTCCTCTGATTGGCTGACTCAATAAAAAATACAGTAGATTTCAGGCAAATCGCATAGACAAACCAAATCCAGCAAGTGTTGGATGTTGGTGGACGGGGCTTGGTGACCGGTTGGTTGTGACATCACAAAGTTACAGGAAGTTGGGATGGCTCAGTTTCTGAATATAGACAATTAGCATTCCTCAGATAGATAGATAGATAGATAGATAGATAGATAGATAGATAGATAGATAGATAGATAGATAGATAGATAGATAGATAGATAGATAGATAGATAGATAGATAGATAGATAGATAGATAGATAGATAGATAGATAGATGCTTCAGCCTGAGGACATTATGTGCCTCAGATTGCTGCTGAGCTGAAATGTGACAGCATCTCTCCAGATGTAAACATCCCGTCCCACACAAATGATGCAGCAGCCCCTTGGGCCGGAGACCAGCCAGATCCATCATTCTTTCTAGTTTTATTTAAATCAGCCACCGCTGGTTGGAAGTTGTTATTGCCTCTCAAGGCTGTTAATGAGGTCAAAATGTGTAAATGTTTTAAAAAGCAAGAGACCGTAACGCCAAGCATTATCTCTCCCTGCTTTGACACTGTCGGACTGGTGGCGTGGGCCGGATCATATCTGAGCTAAAAACATTAAGAAAAGAGAAAAAAAGACCAAACAATAACTCTTCCTCCAGCTGAAGACCAATCCATATCCTTTAAACTAAATAATAGCTCTCCTTCCACCTTTTCTTTGTGCCATTATCTCCTTGTCTTCTCATTTTTTATGTATTTATCTATGTATGGGCTGTTGGACTTGCCCATGTATTACTTTTATCCTTGTAAATATGCTCCGTCTGAAGTATATCTAAGAGCTACAGCTCTGGGAAATTTGACAGAGGGATTATGAGATGACAGTGATCTCATTAATCTTTGTTCTTTGTTCGTCCCTTTTTTATGTTTGTCCTTGTCTATGATATTTGTGGCTGTGATGTTTAAATCTGGGGTGGGGGTGGCTGGGCTTGATGTAAATATGTGATGTTTTAGCTCAGTGCTCTGTCTGACGCTGACGCACAGGGTCGGGAGGTTGTTTACAGTCGTAATGAGGAACAAGACAGAGGAGTCTGCATCATTTAGCTCTAAAGGAACATTGTGCCCATATCCAGCATCGCTTTAGAGCGTAATGTTAACATGCTGTAACATGATGGTGATGAGCTGGTGTAGAATCTGCAGGGTACACAACATCTTTCATGGGTTAGTATGGCAACACTTGCACTTCCACTTAAATGCATTCAACCAAAGTCAATTTGGCTCAGTTTTATGAGCTTTTCTATAGATTAGAAGTTTAAAAATGGTCAATGTGTGCATGGGGTGAATGCAACTCAAACACAAAGTATCCTAAGAGGCTGGGACAGTGGGATCAATGGATCAATTATCATTTGTTTTGTACAGATTTGGTCATTAACATGAGACACGTACAGTATCTTCTCAGCACCCTTGGCCATCCATCCAATAGTTGTAATTTTCCTGTCAACCTTTGGAGGTAAACACTAGCGCACCTTGCTACAAGGGTATTGCAAATGGGCCAAAAACTATTTGCCTACCTGCATGTTTTTTTAGACACATCCATATAGAAATTATGCTTTTTAAATATGTTGTATGTAAAATTGTCTTAAAGGGATAGTTCAACATTTTGGCACATTGGCCCATTGCCATAATCCCTATAGTCATAGCAGTAGGTTTGTTACCTTTAATTGTCGGTGCAATTTTAGAACGGCAGTGCAGAGCCGCGAGCTGCTCAGAGCTACGCTACGGAGGCTAACGGGATTTCTTGGTTTCCCTCATCAAACTCATCAAATACACAATCCAACAACTCTACAACGCTCTGGTGGACAAGTTGTGACCTGCACATTCACCACGCTATGAGATAATAACAGAACGTTATGGGTTAGGGTTTCCGCTACATGTAATTGATCGTGGCGCACCGCCACCACGCACCGATTTGTCAATCGCGGTGTTTTATTTTGAAAATTGACCGGATTCTCTCGTGTTTCTTTGTGTGACTTCCCCCCCCTCGCCGCCAGTCTTTTAAAAAATCCTGGAGGAAACACTGGGTAAATTCATGCAAAACTGCTGATGCGCATTCCCATGCATTTGCCTCGAAAACAACTCTGTCAGTCTCATAGTGTGGTGAATGTGCAGGTCACAACTTGTCCACCAGAGCGTTTTGGAGTTGTTGCATTGTGTATTTGATGAGTTTGATGAGGGAAACCAAGAAATCCCATGAGCCTCCGTAGTGTAGCTCTGAGCAGCTCGCGGCTCTGCTCCGCCGTTCTAAAAATAGCTTGCACCGACAGTTAAAGGTAACGAACCTACTGCTATGACTATAGGGATTATGGCAATGGGCCAATTTGCCAAAATGTTGAACTATCCCTTTAAAAACATGAAGAATTCAAGCATTAAAAATATTTTCACCGCTGCTCAAACGATTAAGCCAAGACATCCTGTGAGGAACACGGTGCCACTTTTTCCTTTTCCCTCAGTTCATTTAGTCACAGACTTGTGGCTTTTGAGTCCTATCTGTATTCTGAGCTGAGACACAGTCTACCTGACACTACTTGAAACTTTTCAGTCCGAACCAGAAATATATAATAAGGCTGCAGGTGATATCTAGGGATACATCAGACGATCATGGGCTTGGCTCGGCCGCCCGCTGAGATCGAGGACCATAAATATACTAAACTCCACGTCAATCCATCACACAACAGCAGGAAGCGCAATTTTGCAGTGCCAAGACGCACTATACCCCCGCACCTCCAATACAAGCAGTGGTGTATGATGAGCTATCGCCTTAAAGATGTGGAAAATGAACGTAGCGAGAGCCACCTGTCACCTTTATTCCTCTGCATGCACTCCTTGGTGTCCTGTCTTTGTCGAAGTGGAGGAAAACTCTGCAAATATCCCCGGCAATCTCCTCACTATCTCATCACACACTCAGCGGGCAGACAGAGGGCTTTGTGACTGTGACTGTTTTTCCATCAGCGAGGATTACCTCAGTGTCTGCATTCGACACAGGCAGAGACCTGAGGGTGGGGGGGTGGAGGGAGAGGGGGATCTGTCTGACGAACGACTCTGCGTTTCGTACGTACACACACTTGCTCTCTATTGCTGATGGGATGGAGGAGTCAGACGCAAATGGTAGGACAATAGCATGCAATTCGATATTCAAATCTGCGACAACACAATCCACAAGCTTCTGGAAATGACCGTGGAGTTGATAAACACCTCTGTGACACAGCTGCAGCGACAAACAACACAAAGGTTGTGTTTATCGGAGGGAAGCGGGCTGCTGTATCACCTGCACTTTACCAGCAGGAGTTAGCATTTAAATTTCATCCGGAAAACTTGTTGCACTCTGGGCTGTGTGAGAAAACACTCACTGTTTTGCCACACGGTGCATTAGATTTGACTGTTGCCATTTTATCTGAGTGTCACAAATTCTCCCTGTGAGAGTCAAGGCAGCTGATGCTTTTATATTATTTATCTGATTATCTAATCATGATTTTAGTCCTAAAACTGACCGGACTAAGGGTGGGATTAGGTTTCACATTTAGAAGACAAACTCAAAGAGTGTTGAAGGAGCCGTTTTGTTTATCTAGAAGGACCATGTACAAAACTAACAGACATATTCCCATTCGATGTAACACACCAGAAGTGACATAAAGTCCATTTTCATCTAGTTCAGATTTCATAACAAGAATCAGGACGTTGGCAACTTCTGAGAAATTTAAAACTAAACTGTCCAAAACTGTAGAGTTTAAGTGATTAATTAGCCAACAACTTTTAGAAAAAATTGACAATTTGGCCTATAAAAGTCATATTATGACACAATGGGATGTGATTCAACCTGTCAGCTGACAGATTATCTGCAAAACAGGACAATTTTGGTGAAACAACTTAATTATATAATGAAAAATCAACACCTTTGATGTTTTAAAACTATTACTTTCTCACCATTCAACCAATCCACTACTTGTTTACCACCTCTGTCTGAATTTGTTCTCAATGACCAGATATATGACAAAACCTGACGTATTAGATCGTTAGCAAGAGAGAAAGACACTCCGGTGAATCAACAAGTGATCTCTGCTTCATTTCCTGAATGATTTCCCTGCTCTCAGTTCAGGAGTTCAAGTCCTGAATGTTCGATCATGATCATTAGAAGAAAAAGTGCTCTCTCATTTGACCTCCGTACTGGTATCTGCTTACAATATCTCTGATTTTCAATTCGAACAGGTTGTGAACCACTGGCCCTGTCCTTACTTCAACATGTGCCACTCCCAAGTCTGACATTATAATCTCCATCTCCATCTTCTATGTCCATCCTGTCCAAGGTCACTGTGTCACTGTCTATTTATGGGAGGACTTGTCTGCTATTGACAAACCACCATTCATACTCAAGGCAAACTCCCACTATGTCCCAAATCCCCCCAAAATATAAGTCTTACATGTAATGATGAATCTAACTCTTGGTTCCCAGCGAGCTGTCCCCAAAAGCAGAAACATATCACCTTCATAATCATCCTGACTGCATTTGCAACTTTACACCATTCTGCTTGTCTTGTTTTCTGACGCTGTGTGCTGTGAAAGGGCTCAGTGGGCAGTTTATAAAGCTGTCAGAACACATTTACATGCCCTCGAGCAAGGCAGTCAGCCACACTACTACTGCTGACCTAGTTCAGGGTCAAGCAGTCCAAGTCTGGGATTGTTCTCAATGGGGAATATCTGATCTGTGTAGGTGTGTAACAGGGCATGGCTGAAAAGCAGCAGGATGCAGCCTCAGCAAAACCCTGCCTGGATGAATGAAAGAAACAAATAAATAAATAAAGGTTTGAAGAAAAAAAAGACAGTGTGAGTGTGTGTGTCAGATAGATGGATGGCGGGGTTAGGTGTTTGGGACACTGAGACAGTTGGGAGCGCACCTCATTGACTGCCCTGCAAACAGACAGCTCCAGAAATGAACTGGACTCAGCCACTATTGAATAGAGCTCAATGGTCTGAAACACTGCTGGGGATTACTGCACACACACACTCATATATACACAAAGGTGCAGAAGCTAGTAGGCAGAAAGTTACAGCGGGGACAAGTGCATGTGTCCAATGGACTTGAACTTCTTGTCAAGTAAGTCTGAAACTTGCCTTGAAAGGACTTGAAGTGTGTTTAGGACTAGTTTCCACCCACTTGGAATAAGCTCAAAAACATCTCTGGTATGTTAAAATGTAGTCTGGGAGTATGGCATCTTCTCTTAATGTCTTCTTAAAGGAATAGTTCACCAAAAAATGAAATGCAGTCACTAATGACTCACCCTCATGCTGATGAATACTACTAATGAAATATATGAGTAGTTTTTTATTCTTTAATCTGGAGACCCGGGAGGCCGGTTCGTAGTCCAAAGAAAACTTTATATGAGAGTACAGGGCCCGACACAAAAACGTCCATAAAACTGCACAAGAACCATTTAATATTCCTCCACACTGCTCGTCCACTCACTGCAATCCAAGTGTCTTGAAGGGAGATAGTCCAGAGTTTACTCGAAACAACGTCATTGAGGCAAGTCCAGTCACGTCCGCCGCGTGCGTCGCGTGCGAGCGTGCACCTGGCAAATTCAATACAGGACTGTTTTATTACCTTTAGATTGTTCTTGATTAATATTGTTTTTAATTGTTTGATGTTGTCTTGTTTAAAGCACCTTGAGATGCACTTTTTGTATGAAATGCGTTATATAAATAAATTATTATCTAAAGGTAAAATCTAGGGAGGAACCGATAGGCATCCCATATTAAGGTCAGATATGGACCTAGCTAGGTTGGGTGTCGATAATGGGGTTGATGATGCTGATCTATTCACTTCAATTTAATTTAATGTGTCAGCAGCCTGGTAGACAACAAACAGAGCAACAGTGTTTTACAAAGTCACACCTGATGCCTTCACTGTCTTCCAGATGGCAGTTTATTCATTTAACAGTAGGGGTGTAACGGTTTATGTATTCGTCCCGTGCCGTCACGGTACGGGGGTCCCGGTTCGGTGCACACAGTCACACGACGAATACGTCTGAATGAATATTAAAAAAAAAAAAAAAAAAAAAAGCCGAGTCCTCACTCGAATCCAGGTGGCGGTAATGAGCCTCGAAGCTGCCTGCAGCCGTCATAGCAGATGAAGAAGAGAAGTGATGAGAGAGTGAAGTTAGAGGAGGAGAGCTGTCTGCTTCATTCATGTCACTGTGGCTTCTCAATGAAACAAACGGCGGCGGCGGCTCGCGACCATGATACATCCATGCTCGCGACTGGTCCACCGGACAAAGTCCGTCGGCGATGTTTCACGGATGCGCGGTGAGTCGCTAGAAACGCATCAAACATGTAGCGCATGTTCAACCCGATATGTCAATCACTGGTGAAGGAAAAAGACAAGTTGTGTGCAACAACTTATCCCGCAGCTTTTAAGCCTCTTGACATGAACACAGACAGGTGAGGAGAAAAGGAGACCGCACACTATATATAATCAGACACATTTTGTCTGATGAAGGGCTGACGCCCGAAACGTGTGAGTGACATTAAACTGTCACGGGAGCTTTTAACTAGTGTGCGGTCTCCTTTTTTCCTTACCTGTGTCTTTCTTGGTGGTCCAGCACCTGTCTTCAGTTTTTTTGGGATGTGCGTGTAGCTGCCTATGTTTTATGAACACAGGCAGGACCAGAAACATCACCAAAGTAACTGCTAGTCTAATTTAACTGTGTAAACCAACATTGATGTCAGTTTATTGTTTTGTTTTTTTAATAATAATAATTTAATAATTCGAATAATAGTTGCCAGTTATCAAGTGCAAGTTTTTTTTCCTCTAGAATTAATGAATGGCATTATAACACTCCTAATGCACTTGTTTTATTTTGTATTCTTTTTTCTTTTAACTTTTATAACACAAGACAGATTTTAGTTTTACATTCAATTAGTGTCTGTTGTACCGAAACCGTACCGAACCGTGACCCCTGAACCGAGGTACGTACCGAACCGTGACTTTTGTGTACCGTTACACCCCTATTTAACAGTGGTACTGAATTGGTATGTGGCATTTCTCCACCTATGCAACTATCCTTTACTGCACCTGTACACAATTACAACACAGTGAAGATCACAGCTGAATGGCTGAATCCGGAGTCATAGCATGCGTCCTATCAAAGAGTGCACCCGACAAAAGACGCTGCCTCTTTCTTTTTGTTACCACAGTACCGATGCAGCAGCCTGGACGGAGCCATCAAACTAGAGGTCGACCGATAGTGGATTTTAAAATTCCGATATAATAACGATAGTTTGGAGCAGGAAAAAGCCGATAGCCGATTAATCGGCCGATGATACCCCCCCCCCACGAAAAAAAATATATATTAATTAATTTTTTTTAATTAATTTTTTTTTTTTTAATAATAACATATAGCTATTAGCTGGTGTAAAACTAAAGGATGTGGGACACTGAATCCTCCCTGGACCCTGTGAGTGACGAACAGCCGAACTCCACACGTGAGTTTGTTTACATCAGAACAGCTGTAGTGACGTGACGCTGCAGTGTTACGCCGTACATTAACAGGTGACTGTTTCACTACAATCAGCCTAGGCTACTGTGTGGAAACCCCATAGCCTGTAAAAAGAAAAACCACGCTGTAATGATCGTGATCGAGTTGCGGACGAGTGTGTTTGGAGCTGACGGGAGGAGAGAAAAAAGAGAGCGAGACGCACGTAGCGGCCGTGATATGACGACCCCGGTCCCCGTCCCCGCTGAGGAGGAACTCGGCTGTTATGGAACAGGACCTAAACCAAGTCGAGTAGAGCCCATAGAGCCCAACTTTGTAGTGTAAAGAGCCATTATTGTGCGTCTACCCCAACTCTGAAGCTGAAGCGGCGCTCTCTCTTCCTCCTTCCCGTCTCTCTCTAGCTGTCCTTTCAAAATAAAAGCACAAAAAGCCGGAGGGGAAAAAAAAAAAAAAAAACACTGACTCGTGAGCTGGTGGCGGTGAGATATTTAGCGTGGCAGCCGCCACCAAATTATCTATGCAGGAACCCTTATATGATTAAGAAAATACTACAGTGTTTCTCATTAAATAACAAGAGTGTTTCGTTCCAGTCAGCCCCTCCACCTGCCGCCTCTCTCTTACTGCGGTCGCACCGCACCTACAGTACCCTCACCTGGGTCACTTCTCCGCTGCTGCCGCTGCACACGCCCCGTCTCTCTCTCTCCCATGCTCTGTGTGTGTGAAGAGCTGCCCCGCCCCTCAGTGATCAGAGAGAGAGAGCGGCAGGGAAGAAGCAGTTTATGGCGCTGTGGAAAAAACTGCAGCCATCGGCCACTATCGGAGCCAAGTTCCACTAATTCCGATAGTTTGTAAAACGTCCTATCGGCGCCGATTAATCGGCCAAAACGATTAATCGGTCGACCTCTACATCAAACACTTTACTTCAGCTCATATCTGCTGTTACAAGCTGCCCTGCAGCCAGTGGTGAGCTGACAGGTGATATCAACACAACTCTACAGAGGAGAAAACCACCTCAAAGTGAAAGTCTGATGATGATGATGATAATAATCCCCCAAAAAAGATGCCAAGAGCCAACGCTGTGATCAGACAGAAAACAGAAACAATGCTTTTGTTGCAAGTTCAAAATGAAAACAAAGAAAATGTCTCAGACAAAAACTATCATTCAGAATATTTGTTAACTTGTTTTTTTTTTTTTTATCACAGTGCTATTGTGCAGCGTGAGTGTTTTTACTCTGATAAAAGCAATTTAAATACTGTATTTAATACAGTATTTGATTTTTGTCTTCATCAAATTTGCCTCGGAAATTAGAATTAGACATTTTGTCAATGTAAATGAAAAAACGAAAAAGAAATGTTAAAACTAAAAAAAAACAAGCAATATAAAATAAAGAATAGGAAAAACATTATTTCTATCAATAGAAACTATAAATATCAAAAATAACAACAACTAGCCTACTGTATAAAACTTGACATTGGCCTATGTTTTAAATGGTGACATAATAATAACACAAAAGTAACAGTAAAGCATTGGATGAAACCATAACACAAGCCAGCTTTAGTGTGATTGAGTGCATCATGATGATAAAACATGAAGTTGAGTGAATCATATTGCACCATAATAAATCAATATTAATATGGAAGTGCACATTATTTAATCATGTGTAAGGGAAAGAGTTGTCCAACCAGATTTTTCTTTTTATAGTATATTTTCTAATTAGAGTTAGCTGGCTCATTCACTAATTGGGATTTCATTACTGAGACAAAGGGCCTGTTGTTTGTTTAAAAGTGAATGGCGAATTAAACAATCATTATTTTGATTTTTATTGGTTGGGACCAGAAATCATTGCTCCAGGCCTTACTGAAGGCTCAAGGCCAGAGCTGTCTCCTTTGCTTCTGGGTTGAACGCTCCGCTCTAAAACACTCACAGTTCACCACCGGTTTTTACTTATTTAACAGTTACTTTGCTTGTTGGTTTTTCCATTTGTTTGAAAAATTCTCCATTTCCTGTATTTGGGTGTAATGGCTCATTCGCTAATTCTGTCTGACAGCTACATAATCACTGCCTCCGTGTGGTTGGGTCTCTACTATAGGAGCTGAGTCGATGAGATGTATGATCGATAAGCGGGGGCCTATAGGACGTCTGCATACTGTATAGCGCTGCGTTTGTGGTTGACATTCCTTTGATGAATAAAAAGTTAAAAAATACACCATCCAAGTGCCTCACACGCAGGCAGCCAACTAGAGATCACACATACTGAAATCCCTCAGCTCACCTCTTCCAAATCCACCTTGCACAAATACCAGCGAGAGATAATTCTCTTATTTTGCCTCACTGCAGTTTGCCCGATTTGTGTCCGCCTGAAAGATCTACAGACAATCTCCTCGCCTGCTCTTTGGGGGTTGTGTGCGGGGAAGGGGGGGTAAGTAAGTAAGTGAGAGTCACTGAAGTGTTTTTTGAACACTTAAACCCAGCAAGAGACGCAGGCGGGGGAGGTGAAGAGGAGACGAGTCGAGGAGGCAGGAGTTGGCCGGCCTCCGTGGAGGTGACAAAGATGCCGGCTCAGCCAAGAGCCACTCGGGTAAGTACAGGGGGGGGGGGGAAGAAGAAAAAAAAACGGGGAGTTGGGATGGAGAGATAACACACACACACAACCAATCCCGTGAAACTCAAGCTCATCCGTACAGGGAGAGGAGGTTTTGGAGGTAGAGATTATGTCTGACAGTAACAAACAGGTAGGATGCTGCTCTGTTCTCGCTATTGTTTGTCTTTAGCATTATCTTTCTATTCTTCTATATACTCCTCGCTGACGGCCCACAACACACACACAAATTGCTACCAATGCTACAGTCAACTACTACAGGATAAATAAAGAATACAACTGCAAAAATAGAAATAAAAAACACAACTGATTCATGAACTGCAGGATTCAAATCTGCCATTACAGCACTCAGTGTTACACCATTATTGCTCTCACTATAACACTCAACAGTACACAACCGTTCCTTACTGTTAAAGGTTGTTTTTTTTCTCTCCCCACTTTCACCAATAGGCTAGTATATTATTATATGGCACTATACAGATATATTTAAACTGAATAACATTTTCAAAAGAGTGCAAGACGCTTACCAGTCTTTCAAACTAAATGGATACTGGCATTTAGGTTGTTTTTTTGTTTGATTTTTTCCTTTTTTTTTCATGAATTTATCCCATAATAGCTCCATCTACAAAGCAATTCTGACCTATGTGATGCATTACATACGGATTTATGAAAATATTAGTCAGCATGGTGCCAGAATACAAACACACAAGTAACATAGTAGAATGAGATGCAATAAAAACAGAAAACCACAGCCTGATGATGAAACTGCACAATCTGATATTTACACAAGCATCTTCTCCCTCACACGTGTTTCCTTCACTATAAGTCAATCACATGAGCTCCTGTGTTTGCTAAATTAGTTTTTTTTTTTTTTTTTTTAATAGGTTAGCTTGACCTCATCACTGCTGGGAATCCTGCCTCTCTGAATAATAGCACTTCATCTCAATGAATTCGCGACTGGAAATGTCATTCATTATGGATAGATACAGCCAATAACTTCCTGCTGTTTGTCAGAAGGCCTGTTTTAAAAAAAAAAAAAACAGTGCAAGCTAATGGCTCCGATACTAATGTCTGTCAGATAATTAGCATGGGAGGCAAAGCCATTTTGTTGTTGTCTCTCTTCATTGCTTCTTAATGTTTGTAATAAAACATGTGAGGCGTCACACGTTATAATGCAACTCCTTTAACCAAACTTGTCCATTTCATGTAGCAGAGATAACCACAAATCAAAACTTCTTTGCAAGAGCCAGCACAGTTAGTAGTAAACATTAGCTTGTTGGAACAGTGAGGTCTACTAGTTTCTCTCAAAGTTGCATCGCCTATTCATTTCATTTTAGGCTAATCACAACAACCACACAATTATGATGTAGCTAGGCTACTAGTGATCAATACAGCAGCATTTAGCCAGCACCGACCTTTCTGGAGGTTTCTAGAAGTCGGATTCTGGCAGCATTCCTCCATTGTTCACACTCCTTAAGTCCAAAACCGTCCACATTGATCAAAAACCACCACCAATAACAAAAAAAAATAGTCATAAAAGTAGTCCCACTTGTGAAAACGGTCCACAGCAGCTCTCCCTCGCTTTTCTCCATATTCTCCTTCCTGCCGCACCTGTGCCTTCGACCGCAGGTGTGTGTTTACTTCCGTTAACTTCCAGGCCCCAAAATGGCGGCCTCTTCTGTAAATCCAGTTCGGTTTCACTCCGAGGTGATCGGGAATGACACCGAACGTTTTGTTTTTTTTGTTTTTTCAAAACTTTATTTAAAAGTTCCAACCACAGTCAGAACATTGACCGTGGACAATACAAACAGTCAAGCATCAAGGAAGTAAATAAACAAATACAGTATGAGACATAAAGTGGATGAAGTGCATAAGTCATTACATAGGTAACATAAATATAATAATAAAATAAATGAATTTAAATAAAAGGAAGAAAGAAAATGGCAGGACATAGCCTATTACATTTCTCCAAATATTTCTTCAATTATGTTAAAGGGATAGTTCAACATTTTGGCAAATTGGCCCATTGCCATAATCGCTATAGTCATAGCAGTAGGTTCATTACCTTTAATTGTAGGTGTAAGCTATTTTCAGTACAGCGGAGCGCAGCAGCTGGCTGCTCAGAGCTACGCTATGGAGGCTAAGGGAATTTCTTGGTTTCCCTCATTAAACTCATCAAATTCAACATCCCAAAACTCCACAGCGCTTTTGTAGACAAGTTGTGACCTGCACATTCACCACGCTATGAGATAATGATGGAACGATACGAAACGGAGCCGTTTTCGAGGTAAATACAGGGTAAATACGGAGACTGCTTGCTGAAAAACTGTCCCTGAACGCAACACGCATCAGCGGTTTTGTATGAATTTACCTCGAAAACGGCTCCGTTTCGTATCGTTCCGTCATTATCTCATAGCGTGGTGGTTGTGCAGCTCACAACTTGTCTACAAAAGCGCTGTGGAGTTTTGGGATTTTGTATTTGATGAGTTTAATGAGGGAAACCAAGAAATTCCCTTAGCCTCCATAGCGTAGCTCTGAGCAGCCAGCTGCTGCGCTCCGCTGTACTAAAAATAGCTTACACCTACAATTAAAGGTAACGAACCTACTGCTATGACTATAGCGATTATGGCAATGGGCCAATTTGCCAAAATGTTGAACTATCCCTTTAACAGTGTGTATACATTTTTTATTATCAATTATTTTTAATACGTTCAAGGTAGTTCTTGAAATCAATTTCAAAAACAGGAAAGAAAGGTCGACCTTTGGAAAATTTGGTTTTATGTATGTGGAATTTTGCAATTAGAATAATCAGATTAATTAAGTGTTGCATTTTCCTATCTTTATTATTATAGTATAACAGTATATCTTTGGCATTCAAATTAATTGGTATGTTGGAATGTGATGTGATGTAAGCTTCAATTTTTTTCCAAAAAATCAGGGAAAAATTACATTCAAAGAAAAGGTGCCTAATCGTTTCCATTTCGGCATTACAAAATACACAATTAGCATCAATATTGACAAATTTTGACACAAATTTGTTAGTGGGGGGAATGACACCGAACGTTCCCCCAACAATGTATGACGTCTCCGTCACAAAAGCTCGGAGATCGACGTCTCTCGTGACCAATCAGAGCGAACTATGGGGGCGGGTCTTTCTGAGTGACGGCCAATAGTGGGTTTCCCACATGCAGGATGGCTGCACAGCACAGGTGTTCAGTTTTTTTTTTTTTTTTTTTTTTTCACTTTTAATTGATTTCATAAGATTTGTTATGCATCAAAATGCCTTTTTATTATTTAGTTTCTAAGAGTTCAATCACATTCCTTATTTTTTTTTCATTTTAAAGAGATGTATGATTGAAAAATAATAAGCCTACCTATATTTGAGCTTCTTATTAATTTATTTTTTTTAAAGGTACAGACTGAAAAATACAGAAAAGGAAATGTAGCCTATACCCATTCATTTTACTTTCTTCAATGCAGAGTTCAGCTACTATCATTTAATAGTTTTAACTGTTAAAATAAATGAGGATAAATAATAGGCTATGACAGTAGCTTATAACAAGGCAAACTAATGGTGATGTTGAAAGCCCTAAAACTTATCATAGTTTTGCGAGCCTTTCTGCTGCATTTAGTAAATGAGCATGAATTTGTTCCTTTTCTTTTACTGGGCAGTTACAAAACCCCATTCCCACAAAACATTTCTGTATTATTGGCCAATAAACTGAAATGTTTCCCTGCTCCATTCTGACATGATTATTACCAACTAACTGCAGCTCGGATGAACATAAGACCACCAATTCATTTGTATAGTGAGTAAAGTGCAATACTTAATTATATCAGTATAGCTATTTATCTAGCTAACCGTAAACACTTGTTTTGAGAGTCGATATGGCAATAAAGCAAAAATGTACACGGTTTGTCCAGGCAGCAGCACACAGACCTCATTTACAAAACAAAATACTCTGTGCTGTTAAATGTATTGCACTAATGCATTAATTCCCTATGTCTACTTTATCTTATCCAGGCTCATAAAGGTAGAGAAGGTTGTGGAGTCTGCATTAATATCAATATCATGCACTTAAAGCTGTAGGCCTACATATCTGCACTGCGGAGTCACAGATCAATATTCCTCAACATTCAAAACATGAAGATGGCATACATCAGTTTTAATCATGAATTGATAGGTTCTTCATCCTTAAAGGAACCAATACATTATGTATATCGAGTTTTTTGTTTGGTTTGGTTTTTGCCTTTAATAGTGAGGAACAAATCATTGGATTCAATTTAATTCATTGCTCATATAATGGCAGTTACAAAGTACTTGGTGCTGCATCCGGCGCAGCACTCACATCTATCACAGATTACCTCTGATTATATGAAAATCTCATTGCTCATACTCTCAAATTGCAGCCCGGCCGTGGGGAAACGATGACAGTTGAGGTTTGTTTTTACAACTGGAACAGTTTATTGGTTCAGTTTCTTTCTCAATATTGTTTCCTTCCATTTAGTCTCGTTGGCACAATCAAATCAAGAATCCATGGCGCGCACACACACACAGTTTGCAATGCACAACCACACTGATGGAACAAAACTGAATAAACATATGATCCAATAATGTAAAATTACATTTTTTAGGGAATAGATAACAGCATAGTATAGTATTAGGGCCACATTGAGAAAAACTTTGAGAATAAAGTCATACATTTATGAGAATAAAGTTGTAAATTTAAGAGAATGAAGTCGTTACTTTACGAGAAAAAAGTCATACATTTACGAGAATAAAGTCATCATTTTACGAGAATTAAGTGGCAATTTTATGAGAAAAAAGCAGCGACTTCCTTCAAATTCGCCTGGTTCTTTCTGTGGAATAGAATAGATGCATTTTCTTGTATGCTTTTTTGATACTGATGACGATGTGGTGCTGATGTGCCAAGCCCCAGTATGGGGGATTCGTGGTACTGGTACAGTAGTACTATGGTTGAGAAGAGCAACTGTCTGCTACCCCATTTCCAGAGAAGCACAGTAGCCTACATGAATTTGTTGCCGTTGCCAGTACCGACTTTATTCTTGTAAATGTAGGACTTCATTCTCGAAGTCTGTGAAAAGAGTGATTTCCTCAACAAAAAGCCATTGAAAAAAACTAATTTGTCTGATAATTGTTTCAACTTTCTGTATTTCTACATGAACTGACTTACAATGACAAAAAGAAGGGACCCTTGTGTCTACTTTTTCAACCGCCTGTGCAGCATTACGGTCTGTGCAGATGTGTTTGTTTGGAAATGTTTGACTTTTGGAAGTTTGGATGTCAAATAAATGAACTTTGTGCACCAGAAAGCAAATGCAAGTGGACTTTCATTCATCTGTCATGGTAAAGTAAAGCTCGTCAATTATGTTTTTTTTTCCTGTTAAAATACCTCAGTGGCTTAAAGCAGATATCAGTGGCACGGCCGTTTCGGCTAATGCTGTGTTCAAGGCAGGCTTTTGAAACCGTAAGTTACAGCTTCAAGTCACAACTACGACTTGGTAGCGTTCCAGGTAACCCGTAGCTCGTGTTTTTACCGTCCTGTTGTCTGTGAAAGTTCCCTATAACGGCCACTCGTAACTTCCGACCCGTGAACTCGTACCAGATCGAACTGGTATGACTTCACAGGAAGGAAAAACACAAAGTACGAGTTTCCTTGAACGCACCATGAGTTAGCAGCCCCCGCCCTTGTCAGGCATCAATTGGTCCTCGTGCTACGTCACCACATTCACGCGCATCCCTTGGCTGCACACACAGCCCTTCATGCCGTTCTCTCCCCTCATTGGATAACACTTGTATCCCACAAGGAAAATTTTCTCCTCGGGTTACAGCAGAGCAGAGTGACGGAGAGACTCGTGTTTAGGCTGAAATACTTCATGTAAGTGATTGCTGACGGAAAATAGGACTATTTAGGACTTATATTAACAAAAACATTCCACTGATATCTGCTTTAAAGCACTGGCTTATCCTTTACAGTGTTTTTACTCTTCCAGTTGGAAACATCTACTGTACCTAGACACAATAGTTGCTATAGGTTATATAGGCTGAACTGCCAATCACTGTGAGACCCATTTGTATAAACAATCAACTTCTTTTTTTATCATTGTAGTCTGCTCTTACATCAACATGGACAAAAAACAACAACAACGCACGGTTTACTGATAGTGGAGCAAGAGGTGTTGTGTCTGTTTTCTGATTTCCTTGTTGTAAATGTAGTGTAGCTACAAGCTGTACAAGCTATATAAGGTGTTGAAATGTGCAGAGGGGTGGGAGGTTGGGGGGGAGCTGTGAAGGAAACAACAACTGAATGCCAGAAGATTCACAAGTGAGAAATGTTTTCACCTCGTTGGTTTGTCATCAGTGATACACAAATGATGAGAAGACAAGAATGTGAAAAGCAAACATGGCCTCCCCAGGGAAAAGAGTAGTTGTGTGTGAGTGTGTGCGTGTATATATATGTGTGTGTGTGTGTGTGTGTGTGTGTGTGTGTATGTGTTTTATCATTAAGTAAAGACGTGTGTTTCCCCCCCTCCTCCTCTTCAAAGAGCCCCTGACGACAGCTGATGGCTTTATTTGGCTCGTCTCCCCCTCTCGATGGCTGAGGCTCCCTCTTGAGCTAAAATATTCAAACCGAGTCGCCTCCTCATTTCCTCTTTGAAATTATATTTTTCAGAAAACATCACTCGCTCTACGCTGCTCATGCATATCATCATATGTCAATGCAAACTTCTGCAAGTTATTGTCTGCAAAATAGGATCTGTTGTTGCCATTTTTCAGCCCAGTTGAATTAAAGGCAACTGGACAAAATTATCCTTCATTTATTATCTTTTACATCAGTTTGTCTAACTACATATTGGATTAATTATGGGCACGCTGTAATTAGAAATTTAAATAAAAATGAGCTGGCAAATTATGACTTTTTGAATGATTTTGAAGAAAGCAATGCTCATTATAATTTAAGCACGTACATAGCAGTTTAAAGTGGCATATTCTCCTGTTTTGTGTTAACTTGTTATTTTAATGCTGGGTGGTGTTTTTCATGTCATCCCCCAAAGATGAGTTGTCAATCAAGCCACATTGTAATGTCTTACTTTCTTCTGATTTAATTATTAAATTTCAACACATTGCTTGCATTACTCAGTCACATTTGTTGGGGGTGGGGTTGAATTTATCTTGAGCTTCACTGATTCACAATTACTCGAGCTTATTCAGGCAATAAGGGTGAAACCTGGGAGAAATCTGCCAGTCAAGCAAATTCTCGGTCTGTGCTACGTGCTAATGGTGTGACCCCAGGGACAGGAACAGTGGGATTGTTGGTCAGTTAGTTAGTTAGTCAACCACTGTGATCCAGAGGGAAATGTTTCAGGGACAATCCCTGGAGGGTGAAGCCTAATGACCCTGGCCACATCATTAGCCCCATCATTAGCTCAACACATTTAGGGTTTTTCTTTTTCTTTTTTTCTGGTGTAAAAAAAAAATTGGCTGTGGTGAGGGCCGCGAAAGGTGATGACAGTCCTAGAGGCCCACAACCCAGTAGGGCCAACAAAAACCCCAGTAGCCTAATGTTTCTATGACTAAATTATTCTACATATAGCCTAACCATGACTAATACATCAAAACAAAACCACAAAACATGCAATATTCATGAAATATGTTTCATTTTCCAAGCAATAACCCCCTGAGTTCTTTAGTTAATCCAACAGTAGTCTCGCTTGCCAGACCCTCCTCCAGAAAAGAAGGTCCAACAGTAGCCACTGCAAACTCTTAAAGGGGAACTATGCAAGTCTGGTTGCTTTTCTTCTGTTTTGCTAACTCTCCTTTTGGCTATGTGCATTTGTTTACAATGAGGTTGGTGAGAAAGCATGTTAATACCCACTTTACGATAGTATATTTGTGTAGTCTTATCTGTCATAAACAATACATTACGGGTTACAGGGTGCTTTTGTGTCGCAGTGCAGCTAAGACGAGAGCTGGGACACCGGGTCGGAGGCTCTGATCTTAAAAGGTTTTCGACCAAGACATGCCAGGTGGAAGTCAGAGAGTCTCCATTCTCCCTGGAACTAGTTAAGAGTAATTCATTTAACCATCAGAATTACTCCAAAGCTGTTTAATTAAGGTCAAAATGTAGCATAGTTCCTCTTGAAGACAGTTATTAGCTAACATACTGTAGCACAGATAGGTTACTAGTGCTAGCTGAAAGAACAAGAACAGAGAAGGCCAAAACATAAATCTGGTTACCAGAAATGAGTGGAGAGAAAAGCTGGGAGCAGAGCCAGCAGACAAGGAGGCGGAGTGTAAGAACCTTGGTTGAGAGCAACATTATAGATAGCTAGCTAGCTGTACAGGCCGAGCTAGACAGCTACTAACTAGGGTTGTCAGCTGTCCCCTAAAGTTTGGTATTGTCCCATACTGAAAAATAAAATGCACTGCCCCTCACTGAATTTGTACACTCACCCCTCACCCTACTCTAATGCTCCACTAAGTTTTCACATGCCTGGTATGACGTTAGAAACAAGAAAAACAAAAGTTTCATGTGACATAGTGGACATATTAAATCAGAATGACAGGCAAGTTGTCTGTTACTGTCAGTCACTGTCATTGTTGAAAAAAAAAAGACAATACAATACATAAGTGGAAATGAAAAAACAGGGGCCCATTTCAGCATTTTTTCACAGGGCCCAGAATTTCCTAGCAACAGCCCTGGCCGTGGTAACATAACAACTCATTGTCATCTTTGGGGATGGATTGTGATTTAAAAAACAAACAAACAGGTGATCATCCGATTATTCATCCTGTTCAGTCACAATCATATATTTTTTTACTTAGGCCAAGATCAATATGGTCTCAATTGTTTGTTAAAAAAGCTGTATCAATATTTTATTTTCTCTACAATAACGTAAGATCAATTCCATCAACTTTTCAGGAAGTCATATTTGGATCCTGCAAAGAAAGCACATTTAATGCTGTTGAAATATATAGATTTGTGCAGTTTGGTGCAGATCTGAATCTGACAGATATGTAGGATTGTTTTGGCCTTCTGCTCCACTGAGTATCTCTTCACTTTAATACATATTTTTGTAGACAACCCTGCTGAAAAAGTTGAAAACATATTTGTTTCCTTTATAGATGGATTCCTTGATGATACTCCCTCCTCGAAATGTGCTGGTAATACATGAGTTCTGTCAAACCACACAGAGCACACAATTTATTAGACAAAGAAGACACTTGAATAATTTAATCACATTTCTTTTTGTATTTACATTTATTAACTTATGTGTATGGTGTAATCCTAAATAGATGTGACTGCGCTTGAGAATTATTCCTGTTGTCATAGCAGATTACATGTTTAACAGTTGTCTGTAAGTGATCGCCTTTACAACCTGCTCAGCTCAGTGTATCTTTGACTGAGGCCTGCAAACAGCCCTGCTGATGGATGATAATTGGCCTGTCGAGTTTCTTAAAGGCTGCCAATTTCCCAGAGCTGTCATCTCCCTCCTGATGAATCCGTGTGACACCCGTTTTATGAAAAGCGTGATTATTTTTGAGCAAACAAAAAAACCTCCCCCTCCTGAGACATGTTAATCAGGCACAACCTGGTTTTTTTTTTTTCTAATGTCCAAGGGAACGTCTTGTTTTATCCACCAGTCAAAAATGACAGTAAACACTAAGAGGGACAAATGAACACAGACCAGTGTGGCGGTGCCAGAACAAGCAGCTGCTGGTCAGTGGAGGCTCTGGTGTTTTTGGCAGGAGAAGCTGTGACACTGATGAAATGAAGGGAAGGCATGTGCTCCTGCATTTTTATATCCAGCACATTGAAGGGAAGAAGAATAAGAGCACACACTGTGAGCCACCAAGGGGGACAAAGAGAGTATGTGGCGACTTCTTTCAAGTGTTATTACGACCCACCTCAGATTGGAAAGGGGATGGTAACGTAAAAAAACCCAGGTGTGAATAAGGAAAAAGTTTAATCAGCTGAGGTCATGAGGTTACAAAAGCACAAAAGTGACAACGAAGTGAATTGAGGGAGGGGAACAGGGGCAAAATGAAGTGCTGCTCCAATGCCGATCGGACCAGAACGTTGCTGCACCAATCAAGTCTGGCTAATAAGGAGCTCTAGACCGCCTTCTCCGGCCAATCACGTGCCAGGGGTGGCACAGCTGGTTTTACATGTTTAATCACAGCAGGAGTGTAGGACGCAGTCGTAACATCGAGCCAAAAACTTGTGCAATGGCCCACACATTGAGAGATATACAAGATATATGATAATTAACTTCAAATACTGTATATTATCACAATTATTTAACTGGTGAAATAAAATGATAAAAAAAGTGTTAAACATAACAGTATTGTTGTATTTGCGTGTGCATGATGGGCCGCCATACCCCAGACCCTATAGTTCCTATAAGACTAATAAGAAATGATACACTCCAGTATTCACAACATACAGAATATATAGCTACAATTGACAGAATATACGTATTTTATTATGTGAATGTTGAATATATTCTTTTTAAAGGATCATGAAATAAAATTTTATGTGTACATTTCTGTATATTAGTATTAACACCTCCAACCAAGTGGGCCACCTCTTTTTGAATTGAGTACTTTTATTTGTCAGAATCTCTTCTGAAAATTTTCTTGCATCCAAGACACCTGTTTCTCATAACAAAAAAATATTATTGGGGGAAATAATTGATGGAAAATCACTTAAGAAAGTTAATGTCGTCACCAGTTTTCACATGGCTAATATTGATCCATATCACACAAAAAAACAAAAGGAGTTTATCGGAAAACCAGTTGGTGAGGTTTTCCATTACAATCCATCTAGTCATTGAGGCACTCCAGTAGCATGGCTAAACAAGGCTAAGTAACATGATTGCTCTGTTTGTTTACTTTGTCCATATCCATCAGTCCATCCGTTCATTTCCTCGCTACTTATCATCATCAGGGTGCAGCGGGGCGGTGGCTGGCCAATCTGGCAGCCCGGGCTCAGACCTTTTTTCTGAGCAATCTCCTGCAGCAGCTCCTCCTGGAGAATCCCTGAGGACTTCTGGGCCGGTGGAGAGATTTAATCCCCTCAGAGTGACCTGGCTCTGTCTATCACACACCTCCAAAATAGAGGCCGCCACTGGGCATCCTTTATTGGAGCCATGGCCTGTCTTGCCTCTCCATGTGATAGTGACTGGAGCATTTCAGGATTTTTTTAAATAATTTTTTTTTGGTAACACTTTACTTGACGCCTATCTCTATAACGCATTATAACCAGTGACGGCTGGTATCAATGGGCTAGTGGGGCTAAGCCCTCCCTGCATTACACAACAAAAGATGAGGAAAAAATATTATATATAGCCTATATTATATTCTCTAAATAACATACAAAAGATTGTTCTAAGTCTTAGTAAAATCGGAACTGGCAACAATATTAAATAGTTTCAAGAAAAACACAGGATATCTCTAAATGGGCTAATTTTAATCAGCCCGAGCTCACCGAGTCTGCTCTCATTCATTTTCCGACTGTGGATGATTGACAGGTGCTATGTCCCGCCCTCGCCATTGACCGACTGTTTGGGCTAATTTCATTCAGCCCACAGGCCGAGCGGTTCTGACCAATCAGCAGCGGGCTGACGCAGGGTCAATGATTGACAGGCATCATGACCCGCCCCCTTGGTTAACTTGTCATTGGGGCTAATTTCATTTAGCCCAACACCGCTGTTTTCAGACCAATGACAGGAACCGGAGGAAAAGTTGTGTTGTTGTGGGAGGGAGAAGACAGAAACAGCGGCGCTAGGCGCTAGCATCACAGGTAGCAGCATACTTTAGCTACTGCTCTAAACTGTCTTTGCTAACATGAACGAAGTGGAGAATCTAGTTTCTAAACTCACCGGGAGCACCAGACTTAAATGACATGGTGATAACAGACCAGAAAGGCCGTCGATATGAGCTGCATATATCGTCTTTTTTATTTATTTTTTTAATTGAGCAATATCGTCGGGTGTGTGTGCATGCGTGTGTGTGTGTGTGTGTGTAAGTGTTTGTGTGTGTGTGTGTGTGTGTGTGTGTGTGTGCGTGCGTACGTGTGTGTGTGTGTGTGTGTGTGTGTGTGTGCGTGCGTGCGTGAGAGAGAGAGAGAGAGAGAGAGAGAGAGAGAGAGAGAGACACTGTGTGTGTATGTGTGAGATAACCAGGTGAAGATTTTTTTTTTTTTTTTTTGGACTAGACCCTACTACTTAATGCAGTGTGTAGGCCTAGTTAGTTGCTATACTTTTGTGAGATGGGATAACCCTAACTTTTAGCTGTGTTAACCATTTAATGGGTATAATTTATTTATTAGCCCACCTAACTAATTTGACCACCAGCCGCCACTGATTATAACCATACTTATAATGAGGTATAATGCAGTTATAACACTGTATAACTATAGTTATAAACACTCATAAATGATCATAATGCTTTATAACAATAATCATAACACACTATAAAGCAGTTTATCATGACTTATAAGGTCAGGTATTATAATACGTTATAATTGTTAGTAACTGGCTGACAATGTCCACATTTATAATGCATTATAAATGTAGTTATAATGTGTTAGAATTGGCTTATAAACGTGTATAACTATCATTATAAACACTCATAAATCACAAAAGACTTTATAACAATAAGCATAACACAATATAGAGCATTATAACTATTATAATACTAAGACCTTATAAGCCTCTATGATGTCTTATGCTTATTGTTATAAAGCCTTATGATAATGAATGAGTGTTTATAATGATAGTTATACATGTCTATAAGACATTTATAACACATTATAACTATATTAATAATGCATTATCAATGTGGTCATTGTCAGTGAGTTACTAACAATTATAACCTATTATAATAGCTGACCTTCAAAGTCATGATAAAATGCTTTATAGTGTGTTATTCTTATTGTTATAAAGCATTATGAGAATTTATGAGTGTTTATAACTATAGTTATACAGTGTTATAACTGCATTAACTGCATTATAACTCATTATAAGTTTGGTTATAATGTGTTATAGAGATAGGAGTCAAGTAAAGTGTTACCTTTTTTTTTTTTATCCAGTTACCATGAAAAATATATGTAAATATGTCCTGCACACACACAATATGACAAGGCTGAAAACAAAACCCCGTTGCTTTTTTGGTATTTTAATGTGTGCCTGTATGAATATGCATGTGTGTACGCAACTCGTGCACTGACATCAGTATGACAACACACCTGCTGCTTTCCTTTAGCTCCACAACTCCCACTCTAAATCAGGACGTATGAAGCCTCATTACATCAGAAATCCCACCGCTAATCCATCTGCTAACGTAGTCAATAGCCGCCCGAGTCGCAGACAAGCAGCACCCAATTATCGTGCTGTGGTCCAGCACCGTCACATTATCATTTCGCTGGTGTCACATCTGTGGCGACTTCCCACTGTTATTTGTCTCCCCACCGCCGTCTCTTCTGCACTGAGCTATTGGAGCAGGGAGACTTGGGGGAAATTGAAACCACACAGGTGTGCCGCCATTGTGGCTCGATACAGTCTGCAAGGAGACTCAATTTGTCTTCAGAGCCCATTAGAGTGATCAAGGTGAAACCGAGCAGGTGTTCAGACACCGGAAGAGTTCATTTCCAAAACAGCCCATTATCCATTTTGTAGACTGTGAGAATGCAATTATGTGATGTCCATCATTTAGTGTGTGCGTGTGTGTGCATATTTGTTTTGGAGCTGGAAAATATTTGGTGACTAGGGGTTTTTGTTCTTCTGTTTGTACTGTAACCCTCGGCTGGGGGGCAGATGTTTTACATCACACACTGTACACATCTGTTTAGTCTGCAGACCGCTGAGTCGAGGTCTCGGCTCAGTCGTGGCCTTCTGCCGTTCCTCGGGCTGCTTGTCTGTTATTGACGTAGTGTGTGATGGATGACCTCGGGCTTTTCTTATCACTCTTCTCTCAGATGCTACATGTAGTCACACCCCTCGCACTAGTGATGCACCATGTCAGACCGTGAATAAACAGGCTTTCTGGTATTTACCGCAGGTTTGGGCAGACAGTGATTCAGAGGAGATTGCTCTCAGACTGGAAGGGAAGCTTCCTGTAAAATGTCAAACAATAAATGGTCAAATATGAACCGTTGTGTTTACATTTCATTGACTAAAATGCTTTAGAACATGTTCCACTCTTTCTTATCGCAGGTCGTCTAAGGTGATTTTCTTCTTTTTACATTCCTGTCGAGTCTCAGTGCATTAAACTTGTTGAAGCTCAGTGTCTGTGGACGTCAATGGAGCGGCAGAGAATGGGTTATTTTTCACTGCGGAGAAACTAGATGGTCACTGAATAAATACTGCGATTTTGTCATCGTCTCTGGGAGTGAATGGAGAAATGGGCGGGGCCTGGGCGCTGGGCTTCTGCATGATGATTGGAGGATCTGTCTAAAGGCTGAATACCTTTTTGAGAAATGTTTTAAAAACATTATTCTGGCACCGGAGGATTGTCGAGTTCAGTCCCATTGCGGATTTTACGAGTGAAGTAAAAAGACAAACTGCCGCTTGTTTCTTGGTATTTGTTTGGTGATACAGCCCATTAATATTGTCATACACTGAAAATGAAACACAGTTATGGCATTTCCTTGTTTCGGTTCAACATTATTCTCACAATTCCTTGTTCGATTTTAATATAGTTTTGTTAGTTTGTTCATTCATTCATTCATACTGTAGGATAGGTTGGGGGGCTTATAGATGAATGGACAGATTTTATGATGCAAAATGGTTTAGTCAGTACATGTGTTGATAATGGGCTTTAGTTTATACCTCACAACATCTCAGTGGCCGTAAGAAAAGGTGGATCAAACCTGAACTAAACCCTCTCACTCCCAACTCCCTCCAATCATCCGTTGATGTCAGACCAAAGTGCCACTTGCAGGGTTGAGTCCTGCGTCATTCTCCAGAAAGAGGTTTACATGTGTGGCACAGGGAGATAATATATATCATGTGTATGTTACAGAGTCTGTCATCCCCTTACAGACAGACCGTCAGTGACAGAGCAAAGGAAGAGGCAAAAAAGGAAAAAGCTGGTAGCTGTCTCGACTGATATACAGACAGACAGCTGCAACATGAGATCATATAGCTACAGCACCTGACATGTCCGTTTGTGACAGCATGCAGTAAACTATTGAGTCATGTGACAGAGTTCAATGTGACCATAAATACAGATGAAACCGACATATCCAGACAAGTCAGAAAGGAATTTTTAGATGTTGTCCTGTCAGCTGGAGGCCCGTCAAGGAAAATTCAGGGGTTAGGATCCATCTTGAAGGTCCAGGAGCTGCTTCAGGACGAGGGTCATGAGGTTTCTGTGATGGCACCATAGACTGAAGTGTGGGGATCCAGGTTATACGTATGAGAAGTACATGATCACCCTCCACTAACAAGATTGCCATCTTCCTCTCTCCTCTCGTGCCAGATCAATAAAATTGCTCAGACCAGATGAAAGGTTGGTGGTCGAAGCTGAGGTCGTAGGACTGACAGCATTCATCCCAACAACGCTGCAGGACGAAGTGGACTGAACCCTCCACACTCAGATCATTAAACACTACACTGATATCCAGGTGATTGATACATAGGTTCATTAATATCCAGGTTATTGATGCATAGGTTCATTAATATCCAGATTATTGATGCATAAACATCCATATTACATTAATATCAATGTTACTGAAGCATTGCTACATCAATATCTAGGTTATTGATACATTGGTCCAAAAATATTCAGGTTACTGGTAAATTGGACAACTAACATCAAGGTTATTGATACAAAAATATCCAAGATATTAATACATTACCATCCATATTTGGTACATAGGTACATTAATGTCAACATTATTGAAACATTGATACATTAATATCAAGGTTTTTGATACATCAGTCCAAAAATATTCAGGTAATTGGTACATTGGGCAATTAAAATCAAGGTTATTGATGCATAGGTAGAAAGATATCCAAGATATTGATACATTACCATCCATATTTGGTAGGCTACATAGGTGATGTCAACATTATTGAAGCATTGCTACATTAATATCAAGGTTATTGATGCATTGATCCAAAACTATTCAGGTAATTGATACATTGGACAATTAAAATCAAGGTTATTGATGCATAGGTGCATTAATATCCCGGTTATTGGCACATAAACATAATGTTACCATTAAAATTAAGGTTATTGATACATTGGTGTGTTAATATTCACATTAATGTTCAATTGGTACATTAATATCCATGGTACATTAATATAATGGTTCTTCATGCGCTGGTACATTGTTGTCAAGGTTATCAATGGATTGGTACATTAACATCCGGGTTATTGATAAATTAAGGCATTAATATTCAGGTTGTTGATCCATGTGTACATTAATGTTTCAGTAATTGAGAGACCTGTATTCTAATATCCAGGTAATTGATACAGTGGTACTTAATATTCAGGTTGGTGATGCATTGATACATTGACATCCAAGTTATTGAAACACTGACACATTCATATGCAGGTTGATACATTTATATGTTCATATCTCATCCATTATTAATACATTATTACACTTTTGATACATTGAGACAATAACATCCAGGTTATTGATGCGTCAACTGCCCAAGTACTTTAAAGAGACAGACTCATCGTTCCCACTAAAGCAGGGCTGTCTGCTGTTTTTCCTCTGTGTCTCTGTGGACGTCCTCGTCCTCTTGTAAACCCTCTCCTTGTACAGAGTGCTCCAGGTGTGTCGATACAGAGCAGTGCTTTTTTTTTGTTTCCCTCCCACTTCTTCAGCTGTAATATTGAATTCCTTCAAGTTTATTTGACATTGTCTTTAAAGCGGTTTCTTCTGTCCACCCGTGGCTCGCTCGCTTTTGTTCCTCTGAGACCAGAGAATCTGTTCAGAGAGGTGCGAGAGTCTGACGTACGGCTGACACGGCCTGTCAATCAAAAGCTGGAGTCGTAGAACGGAGAAAGAGATGTTTTTCGTGTTCGTGCTATACTGCAGAGAGGTAACACACAGGCACACACACACTCAGGTGTATAGATCTGCAAAAACGTCTAGATGCACAGAAGCCTGTAGACATGAAAGGAGCTCTCACACATCCATACTTCCCTAGAGTATTGTCCCAGAAACACCTTCTGCTCTGTCCTGAGATATTTCTACAGCACACACACACACACACACACACACACACACACACACACACACAAAAACAATATCGCAACATACATCTTCGCCACAGCAACTTGAGGCAGCGTCGGCCATCAGTCATGGCTCTCTGGTGTTCCAACCCACTGTCATCATCCAATTACCAGCTCACAAAGCCATGAATCAACCAATCAGCCCAGGCCAGGGGCTGTCCAAATATTGCTCTGCTCTTGCTGACAGAAAACGGGAAAAAATAAAATAAAAAATAAAGATCAAATCAAATCAAATGGAGTCCAATACAGTTTGTGTGTTGTCCGAAAACCTTCGCAAAGATGGAAAGATGATGTTCTCTGGAGGAATTTGCTGGAGAGATGTAAAAGAAAAACACTGGTGCAGGATTTAGACTTCAAACTAGAAAGTTTTGTTCTCCAAAAATAAAATAAAATCAGTATTTCACTCAGAAAAACACATTGAACAGAAAGAATCAAATTACATACATTCTCCCATGAGCATTCAGTGGCAACAGGTTAATTACCTCCTTGATTATTTTTATTCACAACTAATAGTTTTCTGTTTTTTGCTTAATTTTTTATATAGTGGGAGAAAACATATACTTTTAGTTAGCTTTTTGCCAGCAGGGGTTATTGCAAAACATCCTGCAGTGCAGAGTCAGCAGAGTATAAGTGTTTATTGTCATATGGTAAAGTTAAAAACAAGTTTCTTTGTAGAATGAGATTCCCTCTTTGCCAGCCACCAAATGTTGTATACCAATATGAAAACACAAGGTTTAACGATAAATTGAACTAAAGGAAAAGAGAATAATACAGAAAGTAAAAGAAAAACACTATTATAGTATATATACAAAGGATACGTGCACTGGCATCTTAATCCTTCAGATGTGCAGCAACATTAAGACTCAAGACTTTTCAATTCACCAACTAGTCTCATACAATTGGCTGAGAGATGCTAAAAAGATTCAGAGTCTAATGTTAATTTTGTGAATCTCATGTTCAACCTCACAACCTGTGACTTAAAAGTTCATACAAAAAGATCACCTGCAGCTTTGACTCTTTGTACATGAATATATACAATTACCAAAAATTCTAAGGGAAGTGTAGAAGAAAAATAGCCTACATAATTTCACATTTTTAAATCTCTACCTCTTCTCGCCTGCTAACCCAGGCCTGGTGAAATGTTTCATATGCTTCGACAGGAACTGTGCCATCAGGTGTAATCCGAGGGTCCATTACCGTTCACCATGGCAGCACTAAGAGATACTTTATGAAGTCAAGACTCTCACAGACTCTCGACCCAGCGGTGAAAACACAGAGCAGATACAGTCTTCGCTGAGGGTTGCTTTATTTAACATGATCCTTTATTCCCAGCGAGGGCCTCTGTGGACTGTGCAGAGTGTGTATTGATATGCATTCAACATCCACCACCAGCAGCAGCAGCAGCAGCAGCAGCAGCAGCTTTGTGTGTGTGTCTGAATGTGTCAGAGAAACAGAGAAGCAAAGAAACTAAACCTCATCTTTTGGCTGCTTGAAAATCTGAATTATATATTTCTCTATTATAAGTTGTGACATCATGTGTTTTGGTGGGAAAATTAAGTCTGAAGCTCACGTACACACGACTGAGAGAACTCAGCTGATTCTTCGACTCACTGGAGGAACAGGAAGAGTCTGTCTCCTCCAACTGTTTTGGGGATTGAAAGACAACTGCTGGTTTCTCTCTATAATAAAGCAGAGTATTGACTTCACCCTGTAAAGTGGCTTGAAATAATTAAGCAATATATCACGACAGGCCGTGGTATATGCTCGTTATACCACGGCTAAGGGGCGTTGTTCGGCCCGACGTGAAACGGTTACCAATGAAGGCAATATGAAAGAGGGATACGCAATCAATTTCATGTAGTTTTATTCAACCAGAAATACATATTATCCAATAAAATAGCCTCACTGTGGAAAAAATAGTCCCACCTCTCCAGACGTTAGCTCCAAGTAGCTCTGCATCTCGTCTTTTCCTCCGCTTTTTCTTCAGGTGAAAGTCACTGCTCAATCCACTCTACCATTGTTAATCCTCCCTGGAGGTGAAAGTTCACCTTAAACATGTGAATTCAACTACTTTAGTCCATTTTTTAACATCGTAAAAACATCAACTGTCTTCTGCTACGGACTGCAACAGTGCCTGACGCGGAGTGATAGCCCATGCTGTGATAAGGTTTTAGAATAGTAGCCGTGGTATATGCGCATTATACCACGGTTAACAACCAATCAGATCGCCGGATTTCACCTTTCCGTTTTGTAATGTGTATTACAGAAATATATGTAAAAAAAATTGGCACTATACAAGTTAAATCTAATTGGATAGAAATTTCTGTTTTGGATTTTTCAACATGCGTTACGATATGTTGCATTGCAATGCATGGAATTGCATTGCATTACTTTACATTACCAGTACATTGTAACACAATTTATATCGTAATGCAACGTGTCATAGTGTCACTTATACGTTGCGTTACGATACATAACGTTATAACAGTGTAATATGAAATGATATGAAATATTGCGATATGTTGCAATACCAAGGCCGGATTATAATTGGGGCACACTGGGCACGTGCCCAGGGGCCCATGGCAACCAAGGGCCCATGGGCCCAGCCCCTGCCGAGCGAGAGGTGAGAGTGTGTGAGCGGGAGGTCAGTAGTAGAGCGTGAGTAAGAGAAAGCAAGATTATGGATAAAAAAGTTTTTGAGCGGTGGAAAGAGGAAAAGAAGAGAGGAAAAGCAAGAGAGAGAAGCGGCGGTGATGAAAGATGTCCCGCGAATCACATCATTTTACAAAAAATACAAACTGGAGGATGAAATAGACCCGGAGTTATGCCAGTACTAGCACCAGCAGTACCACCCCATCCGCTGCCCGGCCTCGACCAACATCTCCGCGGTGATGAGAGCAGGTGAGCCGTCGGAGGACCCCGCTTTATGGGGTGTGTTACGTGAGAGCCATCCTGAATATACTATAGCGCGCACACACGCACGCACGCACGCACGCACGCGCGCACACACACACACACACACACACACACACACACACACACACACACACACACACACACACACACCAGCTCGTTCAGCCACTTGCGCTCATAGATATATCTATGACTTGCGCTGAGCCAATGGTGCGTTCAGTGACCTGGGCAGTGTGGGAATTCACAAGGGCTGCAATTATAAACAATGAAAGAAGCATGCAAAGAGGGATTATCTTATCTTTTGTACAGGCTTCTTTTCAGTTCACAGAATTGTTTGCAAAGTTGTAAAGACTCAGTGTGTGTATGTTGCTATTTTGTAGTTGGTTTGTCAAGTTCATATGTTGGCTGCATTTAGCTGTGCTGTGTGGCTATAAGGATGGCATTCTTGTAAGCTCCCTAGTGGTCATTGTGTTGATGTTGTGGGTTGTGTTGTGTTGTGTTTATTTGATCTGCTGTTTGTGTCAGCCTTCGTTGTACTAGACAGTCTTGACATAATAGTTTGTGATTATGGTCTGGTTTTGACATGGTACGTCATATACACAATTGTGAATAGGTCTAATTAAGGTGGAGTTTAATGACTTTCCTGGTTTGTAATGGGTGGAGGTGATATGTGAGATGCCAACGGTCTGTGCGACAAGGGCCCTCTGGGACCTGGTGCCCAGGGGCCCTTGGGGTGCTAATCCAGCCCTGTGCAATACAATACGCTGTGTTACGATTTGCTGTGCTACCATGGGTTCAGTTGCGACGTGCTACACTACATTGCATTTAACCATGATACGTCATGATGCATTATGTTTTATAAACCCTTATTACATTGTGTTGCATTACATTCCACTGGATTATATTGCATTGCGTTACATTTGGGGCCAGATGATTGTGTTTCTTGTGACAGAGTATACCTATGTACAGCATGGTGGAAGATGCTACTCTGGACCAATTCTGACACAGACATACAGAAATCCTGGATGAACAGGCAGATGTGGAAGTATATGGGTCAAACCTCGACCAAGAACTTCAGCATGAATTGGACCAGAGCCCCTTTGGTGGTCTGAACTAGATACATTCATCACAACCTGTAATTTAAATTGTTAAAGCTGCAGGTCATGAGGTCATCAATGTGTCTGCCCACTTACCAGTGTCATGCACCACAGTGAGTGCAGTTGTATCATCAGACTCAATGTAATGAAATGTAGGAGTGAAAAAACCTCCAGGAAACTTCCCACCATACAGTAAAAAGAAGAAAAGTCAAATCTGACAGTGACGAAACATTTCGAAACCACACAGCAAGTCCAGCTCGCTGTTGCCTTTTACTACAAAACTTCAAATAGGAGGGAGAGTAAAGAGTTACTCTGCGGCCTTTGAAGAGGGAGGTGGGAGGATCAGGAAGTGTGAAAGGTAGGAAAGAATTGAGAAGAGGAAGTAAAATGTCTAATTAAGATGAAATGTGGGAGAGAAAAAGAGTGAAGCTGCGAAAGGGAAGAAACGCAACAAGAGGAACGAGAGGAGCCGAGAAGAGGAGGTGAACGTGTCAGTGGAGCAGCCGGGATAAAGCCTGTGGGAAGCTGCTGTATCTACCTCCTCAGGCAAAAAGAGAGAGGGAGAGAGGGAGAGAGGGGGTGGAGAACAAAGGAGTGAAATAAAGAAATAAGAGTGAGGAAAAAAGTGAGCAAACAAGAGAGGGAAAATAAAGAGGGATGCACGGGACAAAAAAAAACATTTTCTTGTTTTCAAATTGCCTTATTTTGTGTTGGAATGAGAACTTGTATAACCCAGGGGCTCGCTGCTGTAATATAATCTTATACGCGCCCACCCACACACTCAAACACAAACTGTGTGTGTGTGTGTGTGTGTGTGGGGAAGCCCTGCAGTTTATTGGGTCATTCTAGATTCCTCTGTGGATGAAATATGCTTTAATTTGTGCAGCGCTGGAAGGAGGAGAGAGGCAGTAGGAAACGTCTACGTGAGACAGAGACGAGCAGAGACCAAGGAAACAGGAAGAGGAAGAGGAAGGAGAGAGGAAAGGGAAGTAGGAAGGGAAGGTGGAAAGAGAAGGAGGGAGTATGATCAGATTTGTTGTGTTACATTGTGTCACATTAAACTACATGGTGCTGCATTGCATCAAAATAGTTGCGTTGTGCTACAATGTGTTGCATTGTGTTATGTCATAGTATGTTATGTGACATTATATTACGTTGGGCTAGGCTACGTTGCGTTATATAATGTTGTGTTACATTTGATATTGTAACATTAGGTGTAGTTGTGTTATGTTGTTATGAATGCCACATTGCGTTCTGTTGCAATGCATTACATTGCAGTTTGTTACAATGCATTTCGTATCGCGTTTCATTACAATATCGCATTGCGTTACGTTGTGTTAGGTAAACGTCACATTGGGTTATTTAATGTTATGTTGCAATATGCTATGTCACGCAAGGTTATGTCACACTATTTTGTGTCATGTATTGCTACGTTACGTCGTCTTTTCATATACATTTTGCAATGCTGCATTAATTAAGATGCAGTTAGTAACATCCAATAAAAGTGAACTTATACTCAAACAGCCTTTTTTCCCCCCTGACCTTTGACCTCTGTGTGTTTGCAGAGCTTTGAATGTACATCAAAACATCTGAGCCCATCAGATCTTCAGCTTCCTATATGCTTCAGTGCATTCAGTCCATTCACTCAACAGAGTTGGGGCACTGAGATCAACACAGTCACATAAGTTGTTGTGAATCAATGTAGAAAACAAAAAAACAAAAACAAACTTTTTAATCAACATATTTCTTCACCTGACATTCTCACAAACGTCAGGCTGCTTGACTCGCCATCAATGCTTTGACACAGGGGGCCAGTCACTTCTGAGAAAAACATCGTAAACCTTCTGCCACCTGTTTAAGCCAATACTGTAATCGATCACGTTTATATGCCAATAAGGCGACATTTCTGATTTAATTTGAAAGTCAAGACTCGGAAGGAGGGAAGGAGGGAGGGAGAGGGTGAGGCAGTGGGTGTCTGACAAAAGCAGGAAGTAGAGGGTAAGTCGGAAATTAAGGAGAGGATGGAGAGAGGGTATTATATGTAGAGGAAGAGGGATAAAGTGCAGGGGTTGAGGAGGAAATGGCGAAACGAAGGGGGAGTTAGAGGGTTTAGCAGGAGGTGAGGGGGGTGGTGATGGATAGAAAGAGAAAGAGAGAGGGAGAGGGAGAGGGAGAGAAAAGGAATACGAGGAGAATCTCAAGCGCTCCACCCCTGGGTTCGGTCCATTGTCATGGTAACAGCAGCGAGGCGAGACGAGCGGCAGGAAGACAAACTCGCTCTCCCTGGCTCTCCCGGTCTGTCTCTGTGTCTCTCGCCCAGAGATTAGTAGACAGCTGATCTCAGTCCCTCGGTTGCGTCTGTCTTCCTCTTCTCCTTCTCCTTCTCCTTCCAGATGAGAAATGGACTGACAGCAAAGAGACCGGTGGCTGCAACACACACACACAGACCAGTCCTGCCCTGTGTGTGTGTGTAGTATAAATATATACTATGTGTGTGTGTGTGTGTGTGTTCGTTCCTCCGCTCTCTGGAGTTTTGAACTTGTTCTTGAGGTTCACGTACATCAAGGGATTCACACACGCTAACCTTTTCTTCTCCAAACCTATACACAGTAATGGTTACACCTGGGAGCTGCACCTTTCATCATCTCGCTCTCTTGTTTCTGCCTCACAGCTGCTGCACAACAGCTGCGGGGCGAATCGCTGCCTTGCTCAGCAGCATAAACTAAACAGGATATTTAATTAACTCGCTACAATACAATACCTCTCGCCTTTGTAGGTATGAGAGGAAACTAAACAAGATATTTACTGACTGTGTGTGGACGCAGTTGAAACAAGTGGAAATGTCTTTCAGCTTTTAATTTGAAAAGCTCACTTATTACATCCCAGATCAGCGGTCGCCGACCTGTCAATCATGATCTACTGACAGATCTTTAAAGGGATAGTTCAACATTTTGGCAAATTGGTCCATTGCCATAATCGCTATGGCAGTAGATTCGTTACCTTTATTTGTCAGTGCAAATTATTTTTAGAGTAGCCGAGCGGCGAGCTGCTCATAGCTACGCTATGGAGGCTAATGGGATTTCTTGGTTGACAGAGTTGTTTTCGAGGTAAATACAGAGACAAAAACTGTTCCTGAAGGCAACACGCATGTTTTTACATGTACATTGATGTGCACTGTCCCACCCAAATAAACAAATAAAGTAAAGTAAAGTAAAGTAAGATCAGCGGTTTTGCATGAAACAACATGAAACAACTCTGTCTCGTAACGTTCTGTTATTATCTCATAGCGTGGTGAATGTGCAGGTCACAACTTGTCCACCAGAGCGTTTTGGAGTTGTTGGATTGTGTATTTGATGAGTTTGATGAGGGAAACCAAGAAATCCCATGAGCCTCCGTAGTGTAGCTCTGAGCAGCTCGCGGATCTGCTCCGCCGTTCTAAAAATAGCTTGCACCGACAACTAAAAAGTAACAAACATACTGCTAAAACTATAGGGATTATGGCAATGGGCCAATTTGCCAAAATGTTGAACAATCCCTTTAAGGCATTCCCAGAAGATCTGGAGAAAACATTCAAATTTTTTGCCGTATCAAAACAAAAATCTCTTTGCAACCAGTGTGAAAGAACAAAAATAGCTCCGCCCCCTTTTGGAGGCGGGGCTGTTCGAGCCTGTTTGTTCAAGCTGCAGTTCCACCTTCCGCCACAATGAATAAGTATGATCTGGGTAGTTTATTTCACTATGAACTCAACCTTTACCTACAGGGTAACCATTTACACCTTTGAGTCAACCAAACCTTAACCAGAGTGTTGTCAGATCATAAGACAGATATTATTTACAGTGATTTGTAGCTGTCGTCTTCCTGCTGAGAGGAGCATCAGATCAAAGACGGGAGCAACTAAAGTTGTTCTGATCCTCAATGATAAAAGTAAAAGTCTTTACAGCTCAGCAGGTCTTCAGAGAAAATGAACAATTTGTGTTCAATATAGTTCTTGAATTTCCTCTGGGATTTTCCTCACAGCTTCTTTTACTTAACATGCCTTCACAAAGTCATTAGAGTTTTGGCTCATATTTTCGTACCAGCTACATTTCACACCTTTTTTTTCTTATTTTTTCCCCCATTAACTTTAATGGAATAAACCTGTAAATGACTGAACCTGCCCAACCCTGACTATGTCATCATTACCTGTGCCATAATAACATGTCTGCTTCCATCTATTTATCCGTATTCACTGATGTTATTCATACCTTCATCTCAACGTTCAAACTAACTCAGTCCATTCATAAAGAAAAAAAGGGAAAGCTCAGTGCATCATGGTCCATGAATCAGAATCAGAACGGCTGAGTGGTTTATACAATGAAGGGGGAGAAGAAAAAAACCCTTTTACCAAAGGAGTGCCAACAGAAATGCATCACATGCAGCCTGGAAGTAGCTCAGCGGAAATGAACGCGTGGATCATAAAAATGTCCCCAACACGGTAACGAATTACACAGCAAACTTAAAATGTGCTACAGCAGCAGATCTCCATGGTAAAGTGGGTGTAGTGTGACGATTAGCAGCCTGAGCCTAATCAATGTGAATGAGCTGGATCTAATGAAGAACACATTCACGGCACCAGGCTCTTCGTCTTGTTGCTTGTTTGCGTTTGCGTTATTGCAGCACTTTGTTTACGCATCACTCATCTTTTACTGGATTTCTGTCACTTCACTCTGATGCCCAGCTCTTTTTTGTGGCTTCAAATGTTGGAGATATGTAAAACAACTCATTATCATAAAGCTGGACACACACACACAACTCGGAGTGCGTACTCAGGCTTGAAATTTTACTTTGCAAAGATGCCATACGTCACCTGCAGTGGCGATCCTAGACATTGGGCGGCCCAGGGCAAAGAGACCCCACCATCACCACCACTTCCTCCATATGTAGACTATTGGTGCAAGTTATATTTCTACCTCTGTTGTAATGTAAAGAATTACAAATACTATTAAAGTTGCTGTACATAAGTAGAATTTTCACCTGTCTCTGCTTTGTTCATTATATCGTATATCTATATCTCTGTATCTATAGCAACTTTCACTTTTACTTTAGACAACATTTCCTGAAAAGTAATGTGAACTTTAACTCCAATACAGTTTTCCTGAGCATTTTTGTTACTACAAAATAAAATCAGAGGAAATTTTTCAGGCTGCAAGGAAGAATGTTTGTCGACTACAAGTTATTGCACCAATTCAATATTGGTGAATGTAATGCCTGTCTGTTGTCAAACCACAAGCGTCTATAATAACATGCTGCAGTGCTGGCTCTTATGCTAGCGTTACAACCACAACCACAATGACAGTGGTGAAGACATTACACACCTGTTGACTGTGTTTACAAGAAATGTTTTCAGGAAAAGTGTCCTTGAATTTGAGGTTATATGTGCCTGAAAAACCCTGAAAGAGCCTTTGGATATGATGTTTAAGAAGGTGGGGGAACACTGATGTGATGTTTTACCAAAAATGAAGCCATAAAAAAAGGTTCCTTTTTTAAAGTTGGCTTTCAATACATAAATACTTTAAATATCAGACACTTTCTTTTGGTAATTAAATACAGTAAATACCACTTATACTCTAAAAAAGCGACTTTAACCTCTACCAAAGTAATTTCCTGGTTAAGTTATTGTACTTTTACTTAAGTTCTGCTTTCAAGTACTTTATAGAAGACTGCATTTTACTGATGTCCCCCAAAATGCAGGAGGCATTGCAATTTACAGGTGTCCCATGATTGCCTCACATGCAACATTCAAACTAGAGGTTTGTGGGCCACAGCAGTGGACAATACAGTGTCTTTTTAAGAGTTTTGAGCTTGTTCTAGAGCTGTCATGGTAAAATATGTTTATACAAGGGCCCATCAGGGGCCCGATTTCCACTTTGGGGCCAAAGGCATTTGCCTCTCATGACTTTTCCTGCTCCCAAGTATCATTTAAGTTTAAGTGATTCTCCCTGAGAAGAAATGCAGCCTCTCACAAGCCGACAGGGAGCAGTTGTTATTTGTCACATTGTCTAAGCTGCTGTAGTTACTCATCCTTTGCCTGTAGCTGTTGCTAACTTGATCTCCTGTTACTGATGTTTTTTTGCCTCGCTGCTTTATTTACTTGGATTTGTTTGCTTGTTCCATTCTCTGTAAATCTCACTTGGTAAACAGTTTTCTATTTGTGTTTTAACTCTGCCTGAAGAGCCTGCTTTTCTTATCATAGCGTGATTTGTGTTTTCAAACCCATCTTCACATTGTAATTAGTCGGTTACTCCCCTACCTGCAGGGGGGAACCTGAACGCAGCGTATAGAAAGCTTTTTTTTTTTTCCTGTCACTGCCAAGGATTTCAAGTTTCACAACAACCTGTGCTGCTGGAGATTTACTTCTATTTACAAGTGTGGCAGAAACAGAACTGAAGTGAGCCATGCTGAAAGAAAACAATCTGCAGTTAACCTCCGACTGACCCTGGAAGAAAAGTGAAAGTAAAGAACTGGAGTTTTACCCTCCTCCGCAACAGAAACAACACAGGAGAAGAACTCTCTACAGGCACCGAGATGGAGTCGAGAGGGTTTTAGACAGTTTTTCTCAAAAGTATCGGTTTGCACACTACGGCCGAGTCCCATTTCTAACCCTGAATCCCTTCATGTCAGGGGATGAAGGGGTAAGGCCAACTTAGAGGTTGACAAAGCCCTTTAAATCAAAAATGTTTCAGGACCACACTACAAACAAGGGGTTTGACAAATTTCCCAGAATACAACACATGGAAACACCAGCAAAATGGCTGCAGAAGCAATGAAAGAGACATGTGAATATTAGTATTTTCTGCATCAATTAGGATTTTAAAAATTCTTTCTAGAAATGTTTTTTTTACACTGAAGACGATCCAAAGTTCAACTAAAGTTCAGCTGCAGCAAATCAAGTTGAACTTTTCTACCGCTTGTCATCAGTTCATTATGATGCATATGGTGACAAATTACGATATAAAAGTGGTTTCTCATTTCATAGGGAAATATTTCTACCCTTATCCTCTTGCTACACTGTTGCAGAGTGTTGTATCGTTACATTATACTGTCAAGAAATAGGCAAGAAATAACTGTCAATTTCATTGTAATGCCATTTTTTCATGAAGGCAAAAGATTGCACATGCTTTTCATGCTTTGAATTTTTTGGGAAAGGACAGAATTTTTCTACACCAAGTCTTTGCAATTGACCAATATTTCTGGGCTATTTCTACGCAATCAATGTTTTTTTTTTTGTGGCTATATTTCTCGACATTACTATGAAATTGACTGTTATTTCTAGGCTATTTCTAGACGTTATGATGCAATTAATTGTTATTTCTTGACACTATCACGTAATTAATGGCCTGTAAATTAAAGGGTTAGGGTTTCCACTACGTTCACTGCTCTATTAAAATAAAGGACAATTTATTGAAAAAAACAACAACCTTAAAATAAAAATAACAGGATTGTGCCTATATCAGCAACATTTGCACGACTCGGCATGGTCTGGTTGGGAGCCAAGGAAGAGGCGAAGTGCCATTTTAAAGAAACTGCTCCAATCAGCAGCAACAACCTTTTCTCAAAAACAAGCTGCAAATAAAAACGAAAGAACGCGAAGAAGTGAACAGCGCCCCCTCAGGCAGGGAGGAAGAACAACACTTGTAATACAAACAGAACCATAAATTGTGATGTTGATGCTGATAGAAAACCATATAAACTCCATTAGTCATCCCAGTCCGATTCCCTCAGAACCTTTTTCTCCCTGAGGCACGTGGGGCCAGTCGGACGGACGGTCGTTCGGTCGTTCGGCCTTTCGGGGCCCTCGATCCACCGTTGCCTGAGCAACAGGAATGTGAGCGAACTGCAGAACAGGAGGAACCAAATCGCCGGGACGGCTGAGGATTGGCATCTGTGGGGCTGCGACGGAGCGTGTGCCCGCGGGAAAATGAAAAAATGTCAAGAGAGATTAGAGTGGAGGGGGAGAGGGGGGAGAGAGGGGAGGGGGGCAGGAGACTGCAAAGTGATCTGGAAAGGAGGTGGGGGATTGTGTGTGTGTGTGTGGGGAGAGAGGGATTTGTAGGTGTGTGTTTTCATGCCTCAATGACTTGCTACTCCGCCACCTGCCAGCTCCTTTGCAAGAATGTGTGTGTGTGTGCATGTGTGCGTGTATGTGTGTGTGCTCATGCATGTTCATATCACGCAGGGTTTTATACTGTATGAAGTCATGTCACTGTAGTTCATTTTATTCTGCACAGTAGCTTAAAGAGAAGCCTCCACCATCTCCGCCTTAGGTGATACATCAAGCGCTGTAGTATCACTGTGGTACAGTAACAATATGGTCACACACACACACACACACACACACACACACACACACACACACACACACACACACACACCTCCGACACCTCATTACACTGTATTCTTTATGTTTTTCTTTGTCTTCTGCAGACTGATCACAAGAAATAGTCCCACAAATGTCTGTCATTATATAAACACATGCTTTTTAAACAGATTTAATAAACCACAAGAGATGTAAAAGAAGAAGAACTTTCTCCTTCATCTGTTTTAAAGTGCAATGATTAGTATTTTTGTTTAACTTGGTTTTTTACACATAAAAAGTGAAAACAAAAATGAAAACTCACAGTAAGTTCATCTACACTTCACCTCCTTATTGAGAAACTCAGCATCAGCTCCTTAAAGGAATAGTTCACCAAAAAATGAAATTAAGTCATTAGTGACTCACCCTCATGCTGATGAATACTCATAATAATAATAGTTTTTTATTCCTCAAAGTGCATCTGGAGACCCGGGAGGCCGGTTCGTAGTCCAACGAAAACTTTATATGAGAGTAATAGGGCCAAACACAAAAACGTCCATAAAACTACACAAAAACCATTTAATATTCCTCCACACTGCTCGACCACTGCAATCCAAGTGTCCTGAAGGGAGATAGTCCAGAGTTTGCCTCTCGCATTCAGGCAAATTCAATACAGGACTGTTTAGGCTGTAAAAATGTCCTAAATGACGTCGGTTCAAGTAAACTCTGGACTATATCCCTTCAGGACACTTGGATTGCAGTGGACGAGCAGTGTGGAGGAATATTAAATGGTTTTTGTGTAGTTTTATGGACGTTTTTGTGTCAGGCCCTATTTTTCTCATAAAGTTTTCATTGGACTATACGAACCCTCCTCCTGAATTTCATTTTTTGGTGAAATATTCCTTTAAGCTAACAAATAGACATCAAACTGCGGCTCCGACAAGTTGCTCAAAAAACAACAGAATAGAAGTGAAAACCTCCTTTATCACTGAGATTCAGTCTAATCAGATTAATCCAGCGGGGGCCGGCTCGCTGCAGCCTGAAGTGTCCTTCACAGCTGGAGTGGATTCAGATCTGATCATCTCACATTGTACTCGAGGAGCGACTGCATCAAATTCGAGTGGTTGTTTTCTCATTGTTTTTTAGTGGCAGCATGAGTTCCTCTCCACAGATCGCCACTTTTATTTCTTTTTTTTTTTGGATGGAAATCCGGTTTCCGTCCCTGCAGCACGGCACGCCGATGATAGGACAGAGGCAGCTTTCCAAGACCCCAAACAGTTTAAAGGAATAGTAGCATTTTTTTTAAAGTGGGGTTGTATGATCTACAAATATCCCCTAAGTACTTTAATTGCAGTAGAAGACTCTCTGCACTCCTCCCATTAGCAACGCCAGCCCATAGCCCTGCCCAGAGATTTACAACATACAGTGTTGTGAATGGACCCAAAGAAACGGCCTATTTTCATGGCCTAAAAGAGGTTTTACCTGAAAAAAAAATACACACTTCCATTGTTCGCTATAATATAATTTTTTCCAGCCATTCAAAGTGCAGGAAAAACGCAGTTTTTATTTGGACCTAACCAACCACCTCTTTTAGGCCGTGAAAATAGGCCGTTTCTTTGGGTCTGTTCACAACACTGTATGTTGTAAATCTCTGGGCAGGGCTATTATGGGCTGGCGTTGCTAACGGGAGGAGTGCAGAGAGTCTTCTACTGCAATTAAAGTACTTAGGGGCTATTTATAGATCATACAACCCCACTCAAAAAAAAAATGCTACTATCCCTTTAACTAAACAGAAATGACATCTACACAAGCACAAGAAATCAAGAATCAAACAGGAGGGAACTGAGCTGAGGGAGCTGGGACGCCAGTCAAAGGACGAGATGAACTGGCACTGAGGAGGACAGAGAAGAGAAAGAGACACAGGTGATGGCGAGTGGTCTGAAATGTTTGGTGCAGATTTGGTTTGAAATAAACCTGCTGGAAAACAGAAAACTCCTCGGGTGGAGGTGCAGCTCAAACATATAATAGAAAATGCATTTGGCATCACACAGCCTCTGGTTTGTGGCCCTTCACCTGACAGGACAGTGGTCACCATCACCAACACCACCATCATCATCATCATCATCATCAAAGCCTCTGTGTTGCTCCTGTTACAATTTTCTGAGCCACACTTGATGACAAACCAGAAGAGAGGTGCAGTTCACAGCAGCAGCAGCTCCCTGGAAATCACAGCGGCTGACAGCTTCGGCTCAGACGGAGGAGAGAGAGAGAGAGAGAGAGCGGCTGAGTGGAGGCAAGTGTTCGCATGTGACACAGGGAGGGAGGGAGGGAGGGAGGGAGGGAGCGAGGCCGCACGCCGGGCATTGTCTGTCAAGAGACAATTTTCAAAGGCTATTTTCTCTGCGAGGCCGCAAGGCTGCCGAACCAGGAGCCAGTTGTTGAGCAAGGAACTCTGCCCTCAGGATGACAGGCTATTTTTGTTTCTGCTGTGTTTACTGCTTATGTTCAGTGTTGGATTATTCATGAATCGGTTGTATAACTTAAACGCTGGGATGTAATCGGCGGGTGAGCGGCCTGTCTCCTCTTCTCTTGCTGCGTTTTCATTTCTTTGTTCCTTTTATTAAAGTGTAACATCTTCTCAATGTATATATTGTGTTAGAAAAATAGAAAAATCGTGAGTGCTGCCCTGGGTCGCAGCAAGAACAATAAGGCACTCAGGTGTTCTACAAGGACAAAGAATGGATAGAATCATAGATAAAAACCAAGCATAAAGACTGTCCGAGTACAGATCAGGTTTCAAAGTAGAAGGCAGTCCAAAACTGAAAAGTCTGAGGCACATATAAAGTAAATATAAAGACTGCTTCCCGAAAAAGTGCCCCCTACAGGAACACGCATCAGTGGTTTTGCATGAATTTACCTGTAAAACAACTCTGTCTGGTAACGTTCTGTTATTATCTCATAGTGTGGTGAATGTGCAGGTCACAACTTGTCCACCAGAGCGTTTTGGAGTTGTTGGATTGTGTATTTGATTAGTTTGATGAGGGAAACCAAGAAATCCCATTAGCCTCCGTAGCGTAGCTCTGAGCAGCTCACTGCTCTGCTCCGCTGTTCTGAAAATAGCTTGCACCGACAATTAAAGTAACAAACCTACTCCTAAAACTATATGGATTATGGCAATGGGCCAATTTGCCAAAATGTTGAACTATCCCTTTAAAGATGGTCTTTTAACACTTCTTGAACTCTTTATTGCCCCTCATGTAATACACCATGTCAGACCTCCTATAGGTTTAATAACTACTGAGCGATAAACGCTCCTTTGATTCAGGGAAGTAGAAATAAATAAGAATCTAATGTCCATACATGAACTTTGATTGATTTCCCTCCGTTCTAATGTTTTCCTTCTCCCTCTGGCAGATCAGTGAAGAAGCATGGACGTGTAGATATTCTGAGGAAGGCAGAAAAGTCAGTCTAAGTCTCCTGGATATTACACCTGGATCCTGCTTCCTCCTCCTTCTCCTTCCTGAAGGGCAGCAGAGGAGAGGAGGAGGAGGAAGGTGGAGGTTTGGTGGTTTGGGGTTCGGATTTGTGGCTTAGACGGAACGTAGTGGACGCTGAGATCATCGGAGGTGGAAACTTCCCACAGCTGGTCTGCCGCATGCAGACACTTACACACTCACTTACAGGCAAGTTACTGAGAATGTATAATCAGATAGAGTAACTAATTACTTCTTTCAAACTGTTATTGAATTACTTTACCAATTACTAATCCATAAAAGGGAGAGGATCTTTTGTATTACTTTTTTTCATCAGTTCTCAATATACTGTTGTTTCCTGTGGTGCAATGTGGGACTAACAACTTATTTATCCCATTGTGAACATCATGTAGAACTATAAAACACAATAGATAAGCACTGGTCTTTGCTGTGGATACACTTTTCACACCTACACACCACGGTATTCTTGACCTTTATCTCCAAGAGGGAAACATAACATCCATATTTCCACGTCAATAAGCTCAACTCTGAACCCTCCACCAATGTGTGGGCTGGACCACGCCCACTAAGTCAGGTGATTAATGATCATAAAGAGTGCAATCCTTTGAAGTCGTTGTCTGCTATTTTTACCTGACCTGTTTCTGTCCATTATCTGACTTGGATCATCTCAACCAACCGTACATTGATATTCAGGGGGTTGACCTGTTCCCTGTGTTTACATACTGATGTGATCACAACTGTCTAAAGTGTAATTTTGTCCCAGAAGTCATTTCTGTCTTTTGATTGGCTCCATTACCTCAGTGTTCACTGACACCGTGTGGATTCAGGTAAATTCGTAGCTTTTGAACATTTGACAGTTTGATTGACTGAACAGGCTCCAATCAGAAAATTGTTTTTCTTCTCAGCAACAATGTTATCTTTATGACAGTGCAATTTACTCAGAGAGGGGAGAAAATACACGTTTTTTAATATATACCTTGTAAAGCCAATGTGTATTAGAAAACAAAACTCTAAAAGGATGAATATTACCAAACCTTCACTGTCTCCTGCAAACAGATTATAACTCGGTGCATTCAGCATAATAATTACTGAGGTCGTGTTCATCAGCAACCTCCTTCTGCACAAAGTCGGCTCCTTTCTCTTGTTGTTTCCAAATCCTCTGTGCATTAGCATGTGTTTTCAGTTCACAGTGCCAAATACAAAAAAGAAAGAAAGAAATGAGGGAAAAAATACACCAAAAAAAGAGTGCAGGAAGTCAAATGAGGTCTTTGAACAGAGTAGCTATAGCAGCAGAAGCCGTGACCAGCAAACACTGAACAACTGTTAACACTGGGTCACGTCAACTTTCTGTTTAATTACAAAGTTCCCCAGTGTCAAAGACGCCCCATCACAGCTGTGACAGTAGGTTCACCCCTCAGAAAAGTGTGATGTGGGTAATGGAGGGCTGAGCAGAGCAACCGCGAGCTTATGACTGATGAATGAGGGCAATGCTTCATCTTGTAGAAGAGTACGTTGGTGGCATGGTGGTGCACTGTTTCCATTGGCCTCTAGAGCTGGTTAGGAAACACTGGGTCGAATATTTTGAATTGTATATTCGTAGCTGCTATTAGCATAAGATCTTATAAAAAGACATTAAGAAGAATTTTTAACTCTTCTTTCATGTGTTTTTTTAAAACTCTTCTTTCATGTGTTTATCTTTATTCGCTTTACTGGAAATTGATGGGAAATCAAATTTTATCTTCATCCAAAAGGAGCTATTGGTCAGTTTTGTTATCACTACATGATATAGGCCTACAGCTAACATTAGCAGCAATAGCAGATTGTTTTAGCAGTCTGGAGAAAACAATGTGAGTTTGGCATAAAATTTCACTCACTTACCTCATGCTAATATGTTAACTTTTGTCTCCATTACATTTTCCCCTAAATTAGCATGCTAATCAGATTGTTTGCCCTGACATTAAAGCTACAGTTGGCAAGTCGACGAAAGTGAAATTAAAGTCTGCCACTTGGTCGGAAATTTGAAAACGATACAACATCAAGTGTATCAAACCCTAACCCTAACCGTATCCTACACTGATGTGTAGCCTAAATAAGAAGCAGCGGTAGCTATTGACGATAATTGTGGTATCTAAAGAAAAAGAAAACTACAATAAATTGTAAATTAAGTTAGATATGCACTTTACATAGTGTACTTTGTCTTGGTGACCATCGCAAATTGTCCTTTTTTATCTTACTGTTTCTATTTATTCTATCTATTGTATCTGTTTATTAATTGTTTTATTAACAATGTTGTCTATTGTCTTATTGTCCTAAGTGTTCCTGTTTGAGCTAAATCCTTCTCCAATGTGGTCTCCTTCCACAAATGGCAAATAAACTGACTCTGACTCTGATGGGACTTCTTTTAAAATAATCACATTTTCCATTTAGATATGTCTTCATTGTGAATTCTCTTAACCACGATGAATTAAAACCAACGTAGAAGGGATTTTCATCTGTCCACACAAAGAGAAAGGAACAATTAAAATATTGAGATGATCCAAGTGAAGCCAGTTAAACCAAAATACTCTTTTCTCACATTAAACGAAGATTTAGACACTCTCCCATCTAATCTTGCTTAGTGAGAGCGGTTGCCAGCGGTACAGTGTAACTTAAGCTCTCCTGGTCAAGCACCACTCAGGTAGAAGCTGCCAGAGCAAAACACCAGCCGAGAGGCTAATCCTGGAAAATCCAGCAGAAATCTGAGTGTTTTATATTAGACGCTGCCGTTCCTGGATTAATTTGAGCCGAAATGGAATCTGAAATTGGTTTGGTTTGTTGAATACTCGCCTGCCTCTTTGCTGCCAAATGAGGAGGAGAGAGGACAAGACGAAAGCACACACACACACACACACATGTGCACACACTCGAGTCGTGTGCCGGCACAAAGACACAGCTTGACCCGTCTCCTCCAGTTGTTTCGTTTTTTTAATGCAAAAGAGAGGCCAGATTGACATGACATGTAAACAGTAATTGTAGAAAAGAAGCAGATAGGCCGACCTACTGTGAAAGTGAAAGAAACTGGAACAAATAGACGTGTGATGGATGGGACAAGTTCTCTTGAGCCTTATATTTTATTCTGTCTATTTTGTCGTATTTGTCTCTTTGCTCCACCCTGACAGGTATGTAATATGTGACATAGGAGGTTTATGTCTATAAATCAAAAGTCAACAACAACATGCAAACTCCACAGAGGAATCCCCCCTATAACCACAGTTATAGTAGCCTACGATATATATAAATATTTTTTTTCAGTCATTAGCGGTGCTTATTTATTAGTCCACACTACATTTTGGCGTCTACGCTCCTCTCTGCCTCGCATTGTCTCAGGAAATAACTCTTCTGAAACTAAGGTTTCAGAATGTTTTTAGGCTGAAATCCTATTTTCTAACAGACTCGATGATACCTATCGTCTCCCTCCTTACGGCTTACCCAAAGAGAACCACCACACATTCTTGTAAAAGGTTTGAAAGTTTGAGGCTCGACACAGCAAAAAACCATGTTGTTTGATCCGAAACGGTTTAACACTACAAAAAACCCGAACCATGGCATGATTATGTAGTTTGATCCGATGCTAGACTGAGCTCTAACATGCCATTTTTTTTAAATCTTAGGTTAACCGGATAGCAGATAGCAGATTGCCAACTCGGGACCTCGAGTACCCGGATAACGGTGCATACTGTATATATTTCTTTTAATTCTTCCTTTCGGTTTTGGCATGTATGATAATATAAAGGCGTTAGTTAGAGCATGTTGTCCACTCATCGGCAGCTCAGTGGTTCAATTCCCAGCTCCTCCCGTCTGGATTTCAGTGTGTTGTATCATTGATGTGTGAATGGGTTAATGTGTTCTCTGCTGTAAAACACTCTGTCTGGTCAATAAGAAAAAATAAAAACAAATCCATTTACCAAAGTGGCCTCAGACATTTCAGAACCACTGTGTATAATAGCAACATATTGACCAGGTATGAGATGGATATGTTTACTTGTCTTAATGTTTAAAATATAAGCATAAACAGACACATTTGTATGAGCTAGATTTTTTTTTTTACATGTTTTTATAAATGTAATTGAATATATTTGCTTCCTTCCTGCTGCTCTGTTTACTTCCTCTTTCCTTATGCCTCCTTCCCTCTTGTTTTATTTTTTTTCCCTGCATGACTCTGCCTCCCCCAATTTCCAGAAGCGCCGCCAGAGAAATCTCAAGAAATCCACACCCTCCATTTCCCACCTGTCACTGGTGATCAGCCTCTGAATCTATCCAATCCAACAGATCACACACACAGGAGCTCATCGTGACGCCCATGATAACGTTCACAAGCCTCTTTCGCACCACCAACAATGAAGCCGTGTGCTCTCTCTCTCCCCACATCCACATCCACATCCTCCGTGCCTTTTTTTTTTTTTTTTCTTTTAATTCGAGCTGCTCCATTCATTAGTGGCTGTTTGTTGGCAGGCTGCTGCCTCTTGGTGGTTGCTGGCGGTACGCTTGGTGCCGCTCACAGCTGGAGTGTTCTTGCTTCGTGGTGTTTTCATAATGGTGGTGATATTATCCCAGCGCCCCGGGCCATCTGTCTGAGGGACTTTGCTCCACTTCCCCAAGTGAACACACCTTCCTTCCTCTTGCTTTTCAACCCTCTCACAGGTGTTTGCTCGGCTTCTCATTATCGATTACAAAAAAGCCCTGAAAAAACGCATCATCCATTCGAGAAAAAAAGAAAAGAAAAGCCGAGACTAAACGCAGAGGCACTGTTGCTTCACATCAATATTAGCTTGATGTACAGCATTTTAAATATGACCAAACAGAGGATGAGTGATGTTAAATAGGTGATATCTCTTCACAAAAGCTTTTCTCAGCATAGACGAGGGATGGACCTGAAAGAAAGATTGAAGAGGAGTCAGTCTGACCACAAAGAAACAAAACAGCCATCAGCATTCTTCAAACTAACTTGCAAACCCTGAACACACCTTTAAATAACAGCGTTGGTGACTCCAGTCAGTGGGGTAAAGTGTTATAGGGGGTAGGGTACTAGGTGTTGGGGATTGGGTGTTTGGGGTAAAGGTGTTTAGATTAGTTCACACATTCATATGTAACAATGATTTCAAATATGCGTTGGTTTCCAATCATAAAGGTTTCTGGAATTTATGAAAGGAAATAAGAGCAGTAATTACTTAACAGTGGCATCCAGTGTTGGGCAGTAATTCACCAGTGACTTCTTTCAGGTCCATAAAAGTAATTAGTCACTAAGGAAAGTTACCTCTCCGTTACTTTTTTCTTTTCTTGTTATAGACTGATATTGTGGTTTTTCCTGTGGAACAGTGTGGGCAAGGAGACTGTCAAGGTTCATCTAGAATAAAACATGATAGATATATTTTAGAAGGTGTAGCCTATTGTTTGTAGCCTCAACGAGCATTCAAAACTAGTTTGCAGCAACACGCTTTGGTTTGGTGCCTTCTAAAAATATGAATAATATTCTTTCTAAAAATTACGTCTGTACTTTTGTGATATTAAAAACAAGCCTGAAAGGGTCGGCCAGTGTCCTACCCATTCCAGGAAGTGGAATTGTGAGTGACTTGGCATATTTTTGCCTATTTTTGAGTGAGAAGTTGAGTTGTGACTTTGAGTGAGAAGTGTAGGCTAATTGTCCCAATGGTTGGGTTTAGGCAATGAAGAAAGGAGTTGGTTAAGTTTAGTAAAAAGACCAGGTAGAGGCTCGACAGGCCAGATAGATATAGTCCAGATAAGTAGAGAGAGTCCATCGACCAGCAACAGTGGGGAACATAGGACCCTTTTTTTGAAAAAAGGTCCTATGTTCCCCAGTATGTATTGCGACTGGGGAACATAGGACCATTTTTGGTAAAAAGGGGGAACATAGGACCCATTTTCAAAAAGACTTCACCATGTTACGGGTTGGGAAATTCTGTAATCAATCCAGTAATCCAGCATTGATAGCAATAACAAATGTAGTCTATATTGTACAGTAGGCTACCTCATGGGTTAAGCTAGCAGCCAGTTAGCATCACACCATTTCTTGAACACATGGCTCCATGAGGACATAGTAACGTCGGCATCATCAGTGATTGCAGTGACAAAGGATAATCATAACAACAACGACAGAAAGATGTGGGCTCTCTATTCACAGTCGGTCAAACAGGTAGCAGGTAACAGGTGCATCGCACCAAGTCCCTCAGGAGCGGCGTGCTGTGCTGTCATCCTTTTATATGACAGCCATTACCCATAGTTCTGCTTGTTTGCTCTTTACACAACAACGTCTGTCACCTTTCTTACATCTGTGTGAACACGTCTTAATGCCTCTGAGGGGAAACTGTCGCAAGGCGTGCATCATTTTCTGTGCTGCGCCGCCCTCGGTCGGAGCCATTCAGAGCATCTTTTTGCCGTCAGACACATTTGACAACATTCTTAAGAATGCTTAGACTTGGTAATCGCAGCACTGCCATGTTAAATTTACCATCCTCCGTCGAAGAAAGATCTGCGCGAGCCATTTAATAATTTACCAGGACACGGTGAAATGTTGTTATTATTATTATTATCATTATGATTACAAGTGCTGAAAAGAAAAAAGTGTTGGTGTTGTCAGCTCAAGCTAAAAGAGGTTCTGTGCACCTTGGCCGCGTCTTTGAGAAGCTTTCAAACAGGACGGGCCTTGTTGACCCATTATGACATATTCAGTCTAGAAACCCACACTTCAAAGGAGCCATCTCCTGAATTGGGACACAGCAACTATCTGCCTTTTGATCTCTCTCTTTCTCTCATTCTCCCTCGCTCTCTCTCTCCTCCTACATAACTCCATATTCTCTTTATTGTTCCTGTCAAAGCTGCATCTTCATGCGCTGATCAGGTTCAAGAGAATTGTGTTTCATTTGGCCCCTTGTTGAATTGTGCATGCCCGAAGCTTTTTGCAAGCAGCAGACTGCATGTTTTTTTGTTTTTTTTCTGCTGCTGTTGTTGCCGGGAGATTTCACTTTCACATTTATCTATAATTCAAAGTGTTTGTGAAAGTGCTCTGCCAGTTCGTTACAGGGCCAGGTTTTACTGATACGGTCAGTCATGTAATCTCAAAAACCTGAGAAGATAAAATGAGAATACGTCTTTCTATGATGTTATTGACCGATTAGATCCACCACGCTGAAACTCTCCCTTTTACTTGTAAATCCCCCAAATACTCTAGATCTACCCACCCCTGTTGTGCATTGTATGTGTTGAGAAATGCTTTTTTTTGGTAAAATGATTGGAAGTGAGAGCCTTAAGGCAAAAATATGACCTGTAGGCCAGCATTGACTTTAACTGTTGTAGAGTATTTTAACAATCACACTGTGCTAAGTGTACAGGATGGCAGTCTATGAAGTCGTATCTGGGACAGATCAGTCTGTTATGTGGGTAATGAAGGATTTTGGCAAAACCCTGGATTACACTCAATGCCTTTGTTTTTCAAATCCTTGCCTTCTGCAACCACACTGCTGTTAAGATTGTGGGAAAGAAGCTGAGTTAGATGCCATATGTTTACAATAAATACGAAGGAACCACAGGGATCTGGTTAGTTTAGCTTAGCATTACGACTAAAACCTCACACTGAATACATGAGAGTCTGAAGGTGACTGAATGTTAGAGGTGCTTGAGGCAGGATTAATAGTATCTTAAGACAGAGGCTAGATGTTTCCTGTCTTAATGCTAAGCTAAGTGCTATATTTGACACTTTTCTTGTGTTTTATGTAAAGTGCTGATACACAAGATCAAAGGTGTATTTATGGTTTTACAAATCAATCAATACAGATGTAGGCTACATCTTCTTTCAAAGGTTGGTGAGCTGAATGATCAAAAAGATGGTACGTCCAGGTGGGTGGGGCTTAGTGATTGCTTTGTTGTGACATCACAAAGTTCAGGAAGTCCTGACAGGCTCAGTTTCTGAATACAGGCTGTGTGTGTTTCTCTGTAGACTGAGAATTGGATACTTTAACAGCACCAACACAGAGCCTAGGCATATTTTATAATCAAAGAAAACACAGCCACCTACTTTTACACAATGTGAGACCTTTAAATCTTGTAAATCTTGTAAGTAAACAGAGTACTGTAAGTGTAATTCGCAAAATATTGAACTGTTGTTTTTTAAAACTTGCTGAGGGTCTAATCTTATCAAAATCTAGCATCTCTGCTGTGTTTATTACTGTAACAGTGAGTTCACTCATTATATTTTCACTTGAATGCCCAAATTGCTAAGATGTTTCACAGCTGGCAAATGTTGAGTAGCAGTAAACAAGTTTTCACATCGTTTTTCCACCCCTGCAAATCTGTCCGATGTCACACGAGGAAGAAGAAGAAGAGGGAAAAAGATGGTGGCTCGCAGCCCAGTCACACCTGCTATGCCTGACATCTTTCCATTAAGTTCAGCACTTGCAGGAGGAGAGAGGAGAGATACTATGGCAGAGACATGGAGGCAAAGAGACAATGGGATGGCGATTGGAAGAACAGCTGAGACTGAAAACAAAAGATGAAATCAGATTGGAGGAATAAAGAGAGTGACACAGAGCAATCATCAGAAATTGGAGGGTTAAGACTGAAGATTGAAACAAACGACAGAAATGAGATGATAGAGGGAGGCATGCAGGCTGCAGAGAGGCTGATGCAGCACACAAACAGTTCATATAGTTGCAGAATTGCTAATATTTGACATTCCTGTCAATAAAGCTTCTTTGAAAAGCACAGAGTGCAGAGCAGAGCTGACGGACTGAATAAAACATCAAGACAGATGAAGAAATTCTCCAAAAACCTGTAAATGCTCAGTGCTTTTCAAAGTTTTGTTTTCAGCTTTCATGCCCAAACTGAAAAGCAAAAAAAAAAAAAAAAAGAACCAAAATGATGCTACAGCACATGTCAAAGCAGGTGAAGCATTGCAGTATCTCAATAGTTTGTTGTTTTCTTCCATATCCTCCATTTAGATTTCGTCAGTATATGATACGAAATCACTAGATACAGACGTTATCTACCATTTACAAGTTGACTATTTATGATACGTACATCCCTGCAGTGAGTTTGGACAATGAGTTTTTAGGATCTCTTAGAGGCTGAGACAAATTTAAAGGTAGGTACTGCAAAAAATCAAAGTCTTCTTTCTTGTCAAAATGTCTCATTTCTAGTCAAAACTAATCTCTTTCCACTTTAAATAATCACCTAAAAATCTACTTGTTTTTAGATAATTTTCATTTGTTTCAAACAAATTTTCACTTGAAATAAGTAGAAAAATCTGCCAGTGAAAGCAAGTTTTTTGTGCTTGTAATAAGGAAGAAAAACTTGCTCCACTATCAGATTTTTTATGCTTATTTTAAGTGAAAATATGCTTGAAAGAAGTTTTTTTTAAGTGTCTAAAAGCAAGCTACTTTTTATGTGATGAGTCTTGTTTTAATTATAGTGAGATTTGTTTTGACTAGAAATAAGACAAATATTCTTGGTAAGATTTTTTAGTTTTTTGCAGTGTAGTTGCCATATTTTGGGGTTTGCACTGTATAATCTGGTCAACACTTTCCTTTTAAAATTGATGCTGTCAACCTCTTGATGCTTTGCTTGACAATCTCAATGTCCAGAACCAAGCGACCCCTGAACACTGCATCCATGACCATTGTTGAAAATGCTGTTCCAGATCCATGAGAAATAATCCAAACCTCATTCTCAGTGTGTCAAGATGGACAAGTTTGATCCAATTCAGCCATAAGAGCATTGGTGAGGCCAGGCACCGATGTTGGTACTAGATAAGGTCTGGATCACAGCTGAGGTCCTAGCTGATGGGGTCGTGTTCTGCCACAACACATCATTGCTTCATTTGTTTCCAAATACTGATACCAATAAAGCTGCTGCCCACTTCAAGGGTCCCTATCCTTCAGAGGTTGCAGTCGTGGCCCTTCAGAGAGGTTGAAGGCCAAACCGAGACGCATGCATCCAGTCACCTAGCAACAATATTGAGGTTTTAAACGTTGTACCATGAGCTGTTTGACTGAGCTGAAACCCAGTACCAACATTAGCAAGCAAGCAAGCAAACTTTATTTATATAGCACATTTCATTCCGTGTGGAAGCGCAATGTGCTTTACAGAGCATTCCACAGGGCAATTAAACCAGCAAAAACAATAACAATACTAATAATAATGGGCCACCAAAAATTAAAAATTAATTAAAAAATAAAAATAAAAATAAAAAATTACTGTAAGTGTAATCCTTGGGCTCTATGTCTGTTTGCATTACCAGCAACCAAGTATCTTCAGGATGAAAGGAGGATCCTTCAACACCATCAGTCTTTAAATCAAACATCCAAACATAAGGCCTCTGATTTCGGACACAGCTTAAAGGAGAATTCCGGCCATTTTTGATCCCTTTTTGATCGTTTTCCCGATGGTCACCCAGTGTTGGGGGGAGCAAAAAACATGACTAAAATTGATGCAGGCAAAGGCTGAGATTACACACTGTTGCTTCACATCAAAATGAACGGTCGAGCAGTGCAGTGGTAATGTCCATAATATCTCAGACCATTTATTTTTGTAAAGAAATCATCACAACAAGGAAAAAGTGTTTGTTTCTGTGGCGGGGAGAGCAGGCGCTCTGCGATCGGATAGTAATGTCTTTCCAGGATGTTTCAGAGTTAGGCTATCTAACCCTAACCCTAACCCCCTGAATGACGACATGCAAAAACACAAAGTTTACACTGTTTATACTGTACACTATATGAGTTCAGTGGTGTCTCTATGGATTTGAGTCATGTACCATAGATATTTGATTGTTTTTTGAGTGTTGTTGTGGTTGAAAGAATTGCCCCCATGGGTTAGCGTTGTGGCTATCCCTAGTGCTGTCTAGCCATGGTGTAACTCCGGTTTGCCTGCATCAATTTTAGTCGTGTTTTTTGCTCCCCCCCAACACTGGGTGACCATCAGGACAACGATTTAGGGGTCAAAAATGGTCGGAATTCTCCTTTAAGTTGGAGGTCAACATGTTTGTATGTTGCAGCGTCCTGTCCCTTCACTGGAGCCCAAACTATGACAAGCAGCCAACATCGGTGGGTGGAGCAGTGGCTGGTGGAAGATGAAGCTCTACAATTTTCTAAGCTGTGATGGCAGCTGATGGACGACGGTGGTGAACGGCCCCCTCGTGGTTTAAGGAGACAAATGGACCACTCCAACGATCTATCGGCAACCTGTTGAACAACAACAACTAATTCACAAAAATGAATCGGTCAAATTAGTCTCATGCAGTAATGAAAAAATAAACTTAAGGGTTTTCAGCATTCGCAGCATTTTTATTTCTAAGCTCTACCTTCCTCTTGCTCCTCTGCTGCCTCCGTCACCTCCTCCATCATTTTATTCTTTCCCAGGCATCCATTTCCACCCAGCTGTCCTTTACAAGCCCCTGTCGATTTAATGTGATGGACAGAGGGGAAGCGAGGGAGCGCTCCTCTGACAGCTGTAACACTCTGCCACCAATTGACCTGGTCCTCTGCAACCACACTCAGTCCTGTTTATGGACAGCCGAGGTCATAAATTTATTGTACGAGGGACACAGACAAAACACAGAGGGAGGGAGAGAGGGATGGAGGGAGGGAGGGAGGGAAAGAAGGAGGATGCAGGAATATCATTTTCACATTCTAGGACACAACGGGCTCGCCAGCTTGTAGGAATGCACATGAAAGACATACTACGTGCACGCTGTATATCAAAGGAACCTCAAGTCGTTAGAGGTGCAGGGTGTGAACACCTTTTGCAAGATTAATATCCATAAATCATTCCCAGGTCCATCATCAGATGCAACTGTAGTTGCTGTAAAATAAAATAAATAAAAAATAAAACACAGGACCAAAGCTGAAGACACTTTTAGCCTCAGTATATCTTCATGTTTGATTTTGAAAACAAAAAATCTGCAGCTTTGAAAAATTTTGGCTCCATTTCTGTTGATATTCTGCCAAGTAAGAGCAACAGCAATGAAGACACAACCTTCTCAGTCAATATGATTAATTTCAGGAAGCTTCTGTCCATTTAAGAAGATTATGAGCAAATGACCAACAGCAAAATATCAGGTATCAAATAGCTAAACAAAACATGTTACCTTGACAACACTGAGATTTAAGGTTTTAATATCATCAAGAAAAAGTGGTTTCCAATCTGTCCTTGATTTCCTGGGGTTATTTTCTTTTCTTGAGCAAGATCATTTGTGAAAACTCACCTCCAATTTAAAATTTCATACTTTAGAAAATAAAACCTCATTAGTTTCCTTCCACTGCTAATCTGTTTTCTCACTGGTTATGTACAACCCCGTGTCTGTAAACATGTGAAAACAGGTACAACAGTGACGTTTGGACAATGGTCATGCCTTTAACTTTCATGTTTTTGCTACCAATTCAGATGAGATAAGTAAAAAATAAAGTTATTTCAAGGCAACTGATGCACATTCACAACCAAGACCTCAACATGAACTCATCTAGACACTGACAGGATTGAGGTGAGGGTTAGTTCTTTGAAAAACATTTTTTCGATGAGGTGAAATGGAGAGATGATAGACAAGTTCCTAAATTACTTTTTAACACCTTTTTTTCTCCAGATTTTTCAGGGGTTTTTTTTCTTTCCTGCTTTAGTTGGACTATTGTCTTCATATTCCACAATGACAGTGTTTCTGTGAGAGCTGATTAGAAGTAAAACATGCTGCTGCACATCTGGGCTCCCAGCTCATTACTGGGAGTGGTAACAGTGTTACAACTGAACTAATCACATTGCAACGCACACAGAAAATATAATTGACATTCACGCACATCAACTAATCGGATCAATTAAAAACTGTTCAAGTGTGAAAAAAAGGAGGTGAGGTGCTATAAAAGTGAGACTCTCTCGTTCAAGGGCTCGAAAAAGTCATAAAGACGCCACAAACAACAAAACAGCGCTTCAGTTCCAGTTCCTCCAGTCTGTGTATTAAAGTGGCTTTAATCTATAATTTGCCCCATGTGATGAACCATCTGTGTGTTACTGTTAGAAAAGTGTGTGAATGTGTGAATGTGACTTGCAGAGAAAACTATAAAACTAAGTGTTGAGTCATTCAGACAACAAAAAAACACAATATGAAACAAGGCTATTTACCAATTACCCTGAAAACCTCTCACAGCAGCAAACGATACATGGATAGTTGGTGCTAGCCTCCAACACCAGGCTCTAAAGCATGCTAAAAGTTATGAAACTTCATTAGGGCTTTATTAAAGGGGAACTGTGCAGGATTTTTTACCTTAATTAAACAGCTTTGGAGTAACTGTGATGGTTAAATCAATGACTTGTAACTAGTTCCAGGGAGAATGGAGGCTCTCTGCCTTCCACCTAGCGTCTCTTGGCTGAAAACCAACCTTGTAAGATCAGAGCCTCCGATCCCAGCTCTCGTCTCTGCGGCACCGCCACACAAAGCGCCCCATAACCGGTAATCTCTTGTTTATGACAAATAAGACTACACAAATATACACATCGTATATGATATATAACGTTATCTTCTGCTCTATCTGTTATGTTTCGTCAAATTTGTTAATTTTGTTTAGCTTATGATATGTCTTGATTAGTGTCATGTGTTGGTCCTTTATGTTTTAATTTAGTCAAGTCACTCATGTCCCGTCCTGTCATGCACTTCCTGTTTTATTTTGTACTCACCTTTTCCCTCTTGTTTCAGATCCTGACTTCCTCCCTTTGTGTGCCTTCCCTCCGTTGTGATTGTCAACCCCACCCCTGATTGGTTCCACCTGTGTCCCCTTACCTCATGTTCAAATAGTCCTTGTCTCCCTTGTCTTGTGTCAGTTCGTTTTGTCCTGTCAGAGTCACTGTCATGCAGCCCGAGAAGCCACGTTTCATTCTGTCCTCCAAGTGAGCGTTTCTTGTTGCCCTTTATCATCCTCCTTGAGAGCGTTTTTTGTTAAATAAATTTCCTTTGAGTGAAGCATTTGAGTCCTCCTTCCTGTTTGAAGTCGTCACACTATCGTTTGATTTCTTGCCGGCGTCATTGTAAACAAATGCACATGGCCATGAGGAGGGTTAGCAAAACAGCAAAAAAGTGACTGGAATTGTATAGTTCCCCTTTAATATTAACTCATTGAGTGCCGCGCTCCTTTCCAAAGTTTTAGTCAAGTGTACCGGCAAATTAGACCATATTTGACTTTTTATTTTAGAGCCATAGTGTATTCTATATTATTGCCACCAACACATACTGTAGCTCATTTGAAAGGTTTAACTTTATCCTTCAAATGGCCACAAACCGTTTGTTTCTACGTGCCTCCGTTCCTGAGAAAAGTCAAGCTAAACATGGCTGGGTTTCACCAAAATCCCTCCTTTTTTTCTAGAAAAGGAGATAGAGCGTCTTTTATGAAAGGTGCTCTGTTTGTGTCTGTCGCTCTTCAGACACTCGCATTTCTGGATCAAAGGGCTCGTATAAGATAAATATACACAACAATTGTTGTTCTATTCACAAAACCACCATCGGGGGCGGGGGGGGCGCCACTAAACAACAATAACACAGACGCACCGTGCCGTGTCACAGCCTCTCGCCGCGGAACGTGAGGCTCTGCCGGCCACAGCGGCTCGCGAACACCGGTCCCGCCGGTGGTCGCGGTCCGTCTGTGGTACGGGTCGGTGGTGCCGGTCTGCTTTGGTCCAGAGACCATCAGATTTTACGGCGGGAGGACTTTGGGGAGGACACGGTGTTGCTCCAGATGAAGACCGGGCGGGACAGTGGGCTGAGAGCTTCCTGGTTCAGCTCCCAGCTGCTGCAGCCTCGCGGGTGAGAGCGGAGCAGCAGCGGAGCAGCTGCTGCATCTGCATGCAGAACTCCGTTTGCAGAAGCTGAGTTATGATAAAAACTTCCAGATCATGAGCTGTCATGTGACTTTGATCGTCATCTATTTCAGTTCTCCTCGTCGTAGAGTCCCCAAATTTACATATAATGTGTATTAAAGTGTCTATTTTCATAATTAAAAAAAAAAGCAAAAAACGAAAAATTTCGTTTTTGGCACTCAACGCATGGGAACGAAAAACGAGAAATTACGTGGTTGGCACTCAATGAGTTAAAAATATTTACAAGACATTAAATTTAAAAAAAGAGCAAGTAAATAGACAGAAAAGTATATAGTAATTATATATTATTATGAAATGCTTTTCCATTATTTTAGCAATGTTAGCAGTGCAGCTTTCCATCAGTCTGCTGTGGTGGATTTCAATAATATTTTCAACAGATAGTCACGTTCCTCAGATCACACGACTCCTTATCTCCTCACTTTACCGAAACTGCTAATAACCCAATTATATCAAATGAATAAAGGTATCTAACTTCATAATAGATGAGCTTGTATAAAATAGTGCACACATATTCATGGTACCAAGACGTATGGATCCTAATCGCCTGATTCCTCCTGTATCGCCACCGTAAGGTTGGTTGCCATTCTCAGTTCACAATTGTTATCATCCATTCCAGTGCTAATTAGCAAAGGTTAGCACGCTATTGAACATGGTAATGGTGACAACAGGTTGTGTAAAGGACATACTGTAAGACAACAATGTTCCTCACAGGAAACCCTTCATAACCACTAGTGACATCTTACTTTACCTTCATTAAAACCTGAAACACCTTGAAGCGACGACCACAATAAGCATCGTTCCATGAATCGATTCTGCACGTTTTAAAAACCCTCAGCCTTCAATCAGACATCCACGACTCCATGCGACACCTGGTGTGTTTTCCACACACACACTCACACACACACAGATTCTCCCTCCACTCCACAGAAGGTCGGCCCCAGACGTATTCAGCAGCGTATCTGTATTCATCACGTCTCCATTCACAGCAAACAAGCGACCCAGCGGCCGCCCGCCGGCAGCGCGGTGTCATCTCTCTGCAGAGACGCCACGCACACGGCCTCTGCCTTCTATTCCTTGCGCCAGCATTTGCTTCTGTGAATGTTTTTGTGGAATTATTTGTATTCTCGATCTGACCCCGACCCCCCGAACCCCCGAACCCGACCTCGACCCGTCCACCGTGATGAGATTTGTCTGTAAATATGATGTGAGTTTCTTTTTTCTTTTTCTTCTCCTTCTATTTCTTTTTTCTCATCATTGCCAGCAACAGGTTTCAGGCATGTAAGCTGTGACCTTCTTCATGTTCTTAGTGGTTTGTTGTTGTGCTATGTTTTTTTTTCTCAGAGAAAAAAGAAATGAGGCAATTGGGATGAGGAGAGGAGGAAGTTCATTTTACTTGCAGCCATGGCCTTGAAGCAGCAGCAGCAGCAGCAGCTATTGCGGATAAGACCTGAGTAAACAGAGGGAAGGAGGGAGGAGGGAGAGAGAGACAGATGGAGGGGTGGAGGGACGAAGGTAGAGAGCGAGAAAAGCCAGGGAGGGAGGACAGAAGGTTTGGACGAGGAGAGAGATGTGGGTCAGGACGGTTCATTGTCTGCAGACTTCATAGGCACAAGGACGCCATCCCCTTCATAAAAACACACACACACACACACACAGCAGAGGAGGAGGAGGAGGAGGCCGCACACATTCAATCAATAAAAACAGAAATAAATTCAGCTCCTTCTACCTCAGCAACACCTGAAGATAACTCAGGCCCGGTGGGGACAGTCGGCCTGTTCGCAGATTTAATCATCAGCCTTTAGAAACGCTGAAGATTTTTGCTGCTTATAAAGAAAAACAAGAACAACACGCGTAAAATCAAATCAAAGTGCACAGAGATTTATGTAAAATGTCAAAAATAAATCATTTCATTTACATTTTTGTTCATTTTTCCTACAAAACAATTTCATGAAGCTTCAATAAAAATAAATCAAGACCTGCTTTTTTTTTTTCTGAAGTGCTTTTGCTACAAACAAACAAACAAACAAACAAACAAAAAGAAGCGAAAATTCACAATTTTCTTCAGCAACAGTTCATCTTCACATCCCGTCTCCACCTGTGACTCCTGCAGCTAATACTGTTCCATTCAAACTGAATCCATCAGTTTTGGTTTGTCGTTTAGACACACGGTGCCATTTCCAAGTAAATCCCTTAGTCCCTCAGGGTGAGGGAGCCTTGTCCTGTGTGTTTCTGGGAGTTGTAGTCCTTAATGAGGAGTTCAGGGACACCAGCTGGTGAAGGGATACAACATGCAGTGGACGGTCTTAAACCTGTGGAGGACACGAGCACCATGAATGATAATGATCATAATAATAATAATAATGATAACAATAACTCAGAGATGTGTTTGATGTTGAGAACTCTTGGTAGCCAGCGTCAGTGATGTGTTTGATGTTTATTTGATGTGCTTGTGCTTGTATGTTTGATGCAGTTTATTATTAAATATTAACATATTTGTTTGCACATATTCCTTTAGTACATACTATACTTCATACTCTCTATGGCACTTTATGGTGCGGTGCATTAGAGCACTATTTGAGCTGGACACTTGAATGACTTTTAATGATACATTTTTCATCTATGTTTTATCAAACGGATTATTTGACCTTGATTTCTATTTTATGTATGTTTTTATTGTGTGTGAGAGCAGCTGACTACTGTTGGATATCCTTTGGGGTCAATAAAGTCGCATCTATCTATCTATCTATCTATCTATCTATCTATCTATCTATCTATCTATCTATCTATCTATCTATCTATCTATCTATACAGGGGGTGGTTTGTTATGTGAGAAAAGAGCAGAGATGAGATATAGAGGGTGATAAATAAATAAAAATAGAGGTTGGATTGGGAGCATAGACTGTAAATAATGTCACCCACAGGTTTCTGAAGCTCAGAGCGGAGCTGCTGCACCGTTGCCATCTTGGCAGTGCCTGACTCCGCCTCCTAACTTCTCTTCTAATCCAAATATGGGCAAAAGGGGGCGGGGCTTGTGTGAAGGAGGGACTTCTGCACATTGTTTGAACCTTAAAGACCTCCTAAACCAAAAATGCCCTTTTTGAAATTATTAACATGTCAATTTAGTGTGTGGGCTCTGCTACAAGGCATTTCAGGAGCAAAATTGCTAATTAAAATTGAGCATTTTAGACTTGAAAATGCAGTTTCAAAACCAGAGTCTGAAAAAACTGGATTCAATTTTTCTAATTGGAGTCAGTTTTCATGCGTCACGAAACTAGCAACCAATCCCGTTGATTCTGTTTGCATCTCATTTGTTGTTCACTGTGATGTGATCTACTTACACAGCTAGATGTTCAAACATGTTATCATTAGTTGCCGTGGCCCAGAGGTTTAGTCGCCGCCTTGTATGGAGTAGGCCAGGGTTTGAACCCTGGTGCAAACCTCGTGTTTTGTGTTTCGCTCCTCCATTTCCCCTGCCCCGTTAACGCGCACCGCCGATACAACACAGTGGTGGTGGGCGGGCGCGAGTCATGATGCATTTGCATACTCATGAATATTCATAGAATCTGGATTTTTCAATGAGGGAGAAATAGTAGACGTGTTTTTAACCTATTTGGGAGCTTTTTGTGCTTTTTTTAAACAACTTTTTTGTGGGAAAGCAATTTTAATAAAAAATAGTCATAGCAGAGCATTTTTACAAATTTTAAAATGCCTCTTTAAGGGGACTTTAAGAACGTCTCAACATGTTTATTTCTGCTGTTAGTTGGACATTTTAACATTGGAGGTCAACGTTTGTTGCCGACCTCTAGTGGCCATTTGAGGAACTGCAGGTTTTTGGAGCTTTGTTTAATTTTTTCCAGTTTGAGAGGTTCGTTTGGTTTGGTTTCAACATAAAAAATGGAATATCTTTCAGGGTCAGACAAAAAATATGCTGCACTCTTAATGCGATACAACAGAAGGCCTGAGGCTACACTTAAAACTGTGACATTGGAATTTCATTGTCAGCGTCTTAAACCCCAAAGCCACCAGGATATCGGGGGGGAAAAAGTGCACAGCTTGTTTGGACAGAGTCAGGAAAGAGTCTGGTTGTTTTGAAAATGTCCAAATCAAGAGTCCAAGTCAAGATATCTGCAGTTTAAAAAAAATATAAATAAATAAAATAAATCAACCTCTCAACCACTTAGTCTAACTTGCACTTATTGACATATCGACGTCACAGGTTGAACTCAGTTGAATCACATCCTCTGTATCCTTGACAACCAACAGGATTTCCAGCTCAGTGATAATGAAAAATAAGAGGAGAGCAGCACTGTTGCTCATTTTGAGTCCATATATCAGTGTGGTATTGAACTGTGGGGTCTGTGTGTTGGCTTCTGCTGTGTTTTTAAAAAGGGGGGAACATTAAGTTACTATGACTTTGTCTCGTCCTCTGTCAGCAGCCTGTAGAGACTGCGACAGCACCGATACTGATGATCTGACACTAAGCAGCTAAAAATACTTCGGCAGCATCTAATGAACATCTCATGTAGTAAAAACCATTAGACACCACAATGTTTATGCTTCTTTAGGATTTTTTTTGTTTTACCTCTGGCAAGAAGATTATGTTTTTTCTTTCCTCTTAATCGGATGGTTGGTTCTTGTCGCAGAAAAATCTTGTTAAGAAGTTTGTTTGTCTGTTTTTAAGAAAATTGAGCAGAAAGAAGAAACTGGAGCAAAAGAACTAGTGATTAGTATTTCGTGTGCATCCTGAAATTTTCTTTTACCGATTTGAATTAATTCAGCATTTCTGGCCTTGAGAGCAGGAGAGAGGTTTTCTCTGCCGTGTTTCTGCCGGTTCTGACTCAGGCACAGTTTTTACTTTAGTTTTGAAGGTTGTTGTTTTTTTTAACATTGTGAGATTTACTTTTATCCATTATCATTTATCATTGGACTCAAGTATTGGGCAGATATCCTATGATTACAATTATTATCATTGTACAACACATATCTAACATACAGTCACTTAAGAAGTGCTGCACTGTCAATGCGCTGCAGTAATGACTCCTTAAAGACCAATGTGACCTCATAGAACAGAAGCTCTGCTCTTTCATCAGATTTTTTCCTTTTTATTTATTTATTTTTTTTTTATACAACATTGGGGAGTTCCCGTTTAGCTCCAAATAGAGAATCTACCTGCACCTGACTCTTTAATTCATGATGAGAGTGAATGACAAACACAAGCACCCACGCATTATCGTCAGTGAACATCTTAGATCTCCAACAGTTCCCACAGAATCACTTCCTATTAGTGAATTTAACTACAAAATAATAGCGGAAGAAAATAGAACATGAACGGAAGTTCAAACGGACAGACCTTTAGCAGACACATGATGTGTGATATGTAAAACAAAAAAAATAAATAAATAACAGTAGTTCAATAAATAAATCAACCATTGGCCACAGTGAAGCACATGTGAACATTAAAGGGATAGTTCAACATTTTGGCAAATTGGGCCATTGCCATAATTGCTATAGTCATAGCAGTAGGTTGGTTACCTTTATTTGTCGGTGCAAGCTAGTTTTAGAACGGCGGAGCAGAGCCGCGAGCTGCTCCGAGCTACGCTACGGAGGCTAATGGGATTTCTTGGTTTCCCTAATCAAACTCATCAAATACACAATCCAACAACTCTAAAACGTGCATCAGCGGTTTTGCATGAATTTACCTCTAAAACAACTCTGTCTCATAACATTCTGTTATTATCTCATAGCGTGGTGAATGTGCAGGTCACAACTTGTCCACCAGAGCGTTTTGGAGTTGTTGGATTGTGTATTTGATGAGTTTGATGAGGGAAACCAAGAAATCCCTTGAGCCTCCGTAGCGTAGCTCTGAGCAGCTCACGGTTCTGCTCCACCGATCTAAAAATAGCTTGCACCGACAATTAAAGGTAACAAACCTACTAGGAGTATAGGGATTATGGCAATGGGCCAATTTGCTAAAATGTTGAACTATCCCTTTAACATTAAGTAAACTACAGTAACATCTTGATTTTGTTCTGGTTACGATCTAATGGACTAGTAAAAACTGTCTTAAATGACTTGTTTTAGAGCTTCAGTCTTTTCCACTGTTTTCTTGTCATTTACCAGTAGCAGCATTCTCCATTAGAAGATCTGTATTCTGTCTGTGAACCTGCTCAGTGTCGCTGTCCTCAAATCACATCAATCATCTCTCCTGCTGCTACAATCTTGACCCATTTTCTTTTGTGAAAACAAACTTATTTCCAACAAATAGACCTGAGTAAACAAAGAAAAAAATCAAATACGAAGAAAAAGTTACTGTTCAGAAAAACCTGACCGGCTTTGTTTTGAACGTCTGACCCGCTCCTCTAGAGGCTTCGGCGATGTCAAACGTAACCCAGTGCGACACGCCGACGGATGGAAACAAATGGAGAGAGCTCACTGCGGAGCATTTGCAGTGATACGGTCGTACGGCAAAAAGAGGGCAAGGACTGGGAGAGACAAACACATGTGCAGCTCCGTGGTGTTACATCAAATTGCTTTTATCTCTGACTGAACAGGGAACAAGCCGATCTCCAGCTGCAGGAGTGTCACGTCTTCAGACCGTCAGATCATCGCGCTGGTAAAAGCGAGAGCTGCGGGCTGCTCGCAGCAAAGTGGCCCTGCAGCAAACAGGCATCTTAGCATAACAATGAAGCGCTCATGTCATGCACAGGTTAATCAGTCTTAAATATTTATGACGTACAATTGCGCTAAATATTTGATTTCCTCATCACAGGTTTTAAAGTAGAATTAAATGCTCATTTAGATGCTCAAGATTTGGGGCGAAGGAAGCATCTGATATAAGAGTTTGTTCAGAAAAAAAGTACAATTCCTCCTCTATGGCATGAAAATGGAGACAAAATCACAAGGTAATTTTTGGCAGTGCAAACATCACATCACTTTTCCAGTCGAATCACAGCAGATTGCTATGATTCACAGTCTGTAAATAACAATGGAAGTAGCTTCTATGACTTCAGTAGAGCGTTGACTCTGCTGAAGTCCCAGCTAAAAGAGGTAAAACCAAAACTTTGCTGTGGCAAGCAAATACTGCCACTCAGAGCATCCCTGACCTTTAAAACTTTACTTTAAAATTTAAAAAGTGATTTAAAAATTAATCTACAGGTGTCATGAAGGAGGATGTTACCTGTAGAGGCCGAAACCATTTTGTGTGTGTGCCAAAACATGTTTATTTCTAATGTAGGGTTGGACATTTTTTGGGTGTTTGTTTTGACTTCCGGCCCCCAAACTGTGAGAATTGACAAAAGAAATCTGTCATTTTTAGGCTCCCGAGGTTGAAATCCATGTGGTTTTACTAGCTGTTCCCTCAGTTGACATACAATGATGTCATTAGTTTTCAAATTTGCATAATACCACCCCTACCTGTGACTACAGGTACTGTACTGGCTCATTTGCATTTAAAGGGACAGGCACTGAAACCAGCGGCTCTGAAAAGGGCTGTTTTCCTTGGGGTAGTTTGACCGAAGCATGTCACAGACATGTCTTTAAGCTGGGAACTATTTTAATTGGTGGAAAAGGGGCAGAATATGTCTCCTTTAACATTGGAGTCTATGGGGATCGACTCACTGTTGGAGCCGCCCTCATGTGGTCGTTTAAAGGGATAGTTCACCCAAAATTCAAATTTCACTCATTATCTACTCACCCTCATGTCAACTAAGAGCTGTGAGAATTTTCAGAGTCCTCCGTTCCTTCTCTGAGTTACGGGGGGGTCTGCGCAGCAGTATTTGTCCATATAATGGTTGTGAATGGACACCAGAGCTCTTCGTCCAAAAAGACACACCAAAAAACATCCAAATACCTCCATACTGCTCGTCTGTAATGTCCCTCTTGTATTGAAGCCCCGACATGAGAAATTGTTCCGCCGGTCAGTGCAAATCACGTGAGATTTGCACTTACACAGGCAGAGCAGTGAACTGAGACACTGGGAGCTTCCGCTACAAACAAGCTTAAAATATAGACTTATTTAATTTTTTTCGGAACAATTTCTCATGTCGGGGCTTCAATACAAGAGGGACATTACAGACGAGCAGTATGGAGGTATTTGGATGTTTTTTGGTGTGTCTTTTTGGACGAAGAGCTCTGGTGTCCATTCACAACCATTATATGGACAAATACTGCTGCGCAGACCCCCCCGTAACTCAGAGAAGGAACGGAGGACTCTGAAAATTCTCCCAGCTCTTAGTTGACATGAGGGTGAGTAGATAATGAGTGAAATTTGAATTTTGGGTGAACTATCCCTTTAAGGAACTGCAGATTCGGCACTAGAAGTTTACTAGTTATTACAAAAGGAGTCTCTCTGTACCATAAAGGATTGATCAGTCAAAAAAAAAAAAAAAAAACTCTGACCCTTACTCTGGCATCACCTCACAACAATCCTATTAACTATTAAGACCCTCAACAAGACAACCAGGTTCATACTAGAGTTTCAAACTGGACGCAGTCAGCTGAGTGCAGTGCAGAGGGAACAAACAAACCTGGAGGGGTCGTCCTCTTTAGAGAAGCTTCCTTTCACCTCGATGCTATTCATCTTGTTCTCAAACATCCCATAACTCAGTGTCACCTGCAGTGGAGAGAAAATATAATTTAATGTAATGTATGTATATAATGTATTTGTGTGTTTGTGTTTGTGTATGTCAGTACCTGGTGTTGGATGCTTCTGTGGTGGATGAGCAGCAGGTTTTCCAGGTGCGAGTGGAATAGAGGACAGTGGACCATGGAGATGCCGAGCCTCTTCTCCACGATGAAACCCACCGTGCAGTCGTCAGGGAGACGGATGATGGCCGAGGTCTGCTCGAACCGGGAGCCGCTGAAACAAAATAAGGAAAGAAAACAAACCAATGGCAGATTGATCACTGTAGATTTGAGAAAATACAGCCGAGTTCTTGATATATCTACACATCACAGAGTAAATTCTGTTTTCTTTCTCGTCATGGGAGGAAATTTATTTTGGAATAAAACTCTTAACTGCCCAACTTTCAATCCAAAGAGGAAAATGTTGATGATTTTGCATGTTTTGGCCAATTAACTATTTATTGCACGTACGTTACTGCTGACCTTTTCCGAAGGAGCCTGTAAATTCTTAGCTTTGAGTCCCTATACCTTCTAGCCCCTGGGCAGCCATTAGTCTCACTGGTTTGAGCGCAGTATAAATATAAACTTGCAGAGACTTGAAAGTTACTTCAGCCTGGTGGTGATTCATCACTGTGAACATTTAGTCAGCTTTAATGTTTGGCCAAAGTTAGGCTGCAGTTGAAAGAAAAGAAGCTGTCGGTGCAGTCTCGTGTTTGCCAGTCAGAAAACAAAAGCTCAGTGATTGGACAGGAAAAATCTTCAATTGCAAAAAAAAGTTGTGAAATTCAGATTGTTTCTGTTTGCTTTTCTGACAACAAAGATGAGGAATGCAAATGTGATTTTTGGCTCTCAAATCTTAAATTAGGCTATGCAACTTCCAACAAACCTTTCCTTCTAAATCTGATTTTTATTGTCTTAGCTTGAGATGGATTAGCCATTGTGTTTAAAGGAAGCTTTCAGTCGTTCCCATGCAAATTCAGAGTGTCGTGGCATGAACTAAAAGTCGTGGCTGCCAGGAGGCTGGAAACTCAATCTGTCTCAAAAACTTCATAATTAAATGGGAAACGTATTTAGGCTTATTTTGGAAATGAGTAAATAATTGAAAGCTTTGGTAAATTAGCTTAAAAATGAAAAAAAATAATAAACTACCTGGCCCATGGAGCCATCTTCTCTGCCAGCTGCCGACTCAGACAGAAACCTGCCCCTCCTGTAGCAAACCAGAACCGCACTTCCCTCTGAGTAACACACAAACACACACACACACACACATTCCAATATTAACAAATACATATGCAAACTCAAAGAAACTGAAATCAATATTCTTTTAACCAAGTTTTGACAGGAGGATCAGCAACTGCACTGCATAAGTAAACGGCTCTTCCTCATTAATTTCAATGAGAGCACTGCACTGGTGCGGAGGAGGTCCCAGGACGGATTAGAGAGCGGGGAAAGCAAAAAATGAAATATGTAGTGCTGTCCAACAAAAAAATAAGATCCTTGCACAACTTTCACTTCAACTTAAGGCTTAAGTTGACCAATCAGTTGCAGACATCAGTTTATTCCTACTGTGGTTGTTGCTAAGGAGCTGTTGTTACAAGACTCACTCTGATGACAGCTAGTAGCCTAGCCTAAACAAAAAAGTGTGCAGTTGTTAGCATACTGCAGTGTGGGGCAAGTTACTCTGGAAAAGTAATTAAATACTTACTGTTCTAATTACTTTATTTCAAAAGGAATTAGTTGTGTTACTAGTTACATTAGTTACTCCATTCCCGCCAAAACAGAAAAACCTGGTCAGGCAGGGTGGGCTGACTGTGTCCTAGAACTGTTGGTGTCTAGCTATTTAGCTATTTAGCTCACCAACACTTTAAAGTGTTGGTGAGAGGAGTGGAGTGGACCGGCAATGGTAATGTACTGTAGTTACCTTAGCTTGTAACTATAATCTGATTACTATTTTAGAATTTACGCGTTACATTACACGTGTTAGTTCCAAGCACTGGACAACTGGACAACTTGTTAGCTAGGGTAGCTATAGCGTCCACTTTTTGGGTGGAAGCTGGTTAACGAAGACAGCTACCTAATTGAACATTATCCACCCAACCAAATGTTAAATGTAAAAATGTAACGTTGTCTTGGTTGCTTGCTAGATTACTAATGTGAATAACCAGCAGTGACAAGGCTATAATATGTAGCCTATAGGCTTATCAAAAATTGGTTCTTCATATTTGCTGTGGTTGTTAGCTGTTGCTAATTGACGTCTGTCATCTCAGCAGCTTGTTTCAATCAGTGGATAACAGGACATTGAGAAGGAGCGCTAACAAACACCAAACTGACAAAACTAACCCTGAGACTGCTAACGTGAAATACAGAATTCAACAATATGTTAATGAGAGTACTTTGTCTTGGCTGCTGGCTAACATGCTAGTTAGTTATAATACATTACAACAACAAAATAAAACACAACAATACAAATATACAATAACTACTACAACATACGTATTCCAAGGCTTGTCAAAAAGAAAACACCAATTTTAGCAGGCTACACAGGCACTACAAGCGAATAGCTATATTATTATAGATTAAAGATATTAAGAGGAGCATATTTACTAATGTCAATACAGTTTTAAGTCCTTTGCAGTGAAACAGAGAATTTAAATTTGTTTGACTTTGAGTCTGTTTGATCTTTCAACCTCTAAATGGTTTGTTTTTGTGTCCATTTGTCAGCTTTCGAGTCCTGTTTATTCCCCATGAAACACACAAACAAAGGCACCTAAGAATTGTTTTCATGTGAGAAAAAGAGAAACGTTTGGAATACAAAATACCCTAAGAAAACACACACACTGAGGAATAATGACAATATTTAGCAAACTGACTCAGTATCTTCTACCCTCTGACACACAAACAATGTTGTGTTACAGATAAGAGAGGAGAACGTGTGCAATGCTTTTCCCTTCGGATGTGTATTGATTGCTCTGTCTTTTCCAAACCAGCCTGGGATGAATTTTATGTCTTTATCTGTGAACTCTGGAGGAGATGCTGTGTTTATTTCTTCCTGTTCAGGTGAAAAAGGGAAGGAAATGTGTCTTTCTGCTGTTTTCTTAATGCGTTAGTCGCGGGAGTCAAATTAGGAGTTTAAAGTAAAGAGAGGGCTGTAATTACACAACAAATTAGTGTGTTAGTCTGTTGGTGTTTCCTTTCCTTTCTCTTTTATATCCTCCATTATGATTTCTTTCACTTTTAGTTCTTTTCCTTCGGTCCGTTCATGTATTTCCTTGAATTTCTTTATTTCCGTTAACTTTCTTTCATTTCCTATCTTACGACTTCCTTCCCTTTCCGTTAAATTTCTTAACTTTTCCTTTCTATTCCATCCATTTCCCTTTTCTTTCCTTTCCTTGTCTAACCTTTTCTTTTCTTCCTTCTTCTCATCTTCTCCTCTGCCTAACAATCGTGACAGGAAATCAAAAACGATTGCCAGCGAAATCTAAGAAAATGAGAAGAGGAGCCTGTGTTTTCGCACACAACCTTGTCAGACGATGGAAATGATGGAGGACAAAAAGACAGGAAAGAGAGTGAAAACGAGTACAAACAGTCAGACAATAAAAAAACAGGAAGCAAAACGAGAGAAAATGAGTTGGGAAGTGAAGATAAATATCTATTTTCCAGTGTAAATGGGTGCAATCAGAGCAGAGAATGTGACACATGGGAGACGGAAAGAGTCGTTTCAAGGAATGGGTGAGAGAGATTGAGTAAAAGCAGGGAGGAAGGGGAGAGAGAGGGAGATGCTCACTGGAGTCATGATGTACTTTAACTCAATGGAAATATCCTACTGTAAATCTGTGAAATGTGAAATATGTCAACACACACATACATAGCAGTGAATAGCTGCATGTATATTCAAAAACAAGTGCAGTTCGACAACCTCGTTCTTGAAGGGAGTCTTCCTCTTTGTGTGTGCATGTGTGTTCATGTGCATGTATGTTTTTTACGACCAATCAATATCCCAACAAGACACTAATCACTCATTGATCCACTTGGGTATGAAAATCCTTCCCATGTGAACAAAACATATGGACCTGCATATTTCAAGTATCTTCATCCATCCATCCATTCATCCATACAAACATACACGCATCCATCCATCCATCCATCCATATACACACATGTGTCCATCCATCTTTCTCTCACTGCAGCCTCCTGAGAGTGAAACAGAATAGGAAGTATGGATTTTGCGCGCCGGTGGTTAACCCGACTGGGCTGCGTTTTGGCACAAAACCAATAGGAAGAGACCTCAGCTTTGTTTTATAGTGCACCAGTGTCTTCAGTGGAGCAGTGGAGCGTCAAGGAGGAAAGAAAAAGAAAAGGAAGGAAGGAGCGATGGATTGACTGACAGAGGGAAAGGGGAAAGACAGACAGAGGTAAAGAAAAAAGAGACAGAAATCTATGTTAAAGGGATAGTTCACCCAAAACTCAAATTGCCACCTCATGTGGACTAAGGGCTGGGAGAAGTTTCAGAGTCCTCCGTGGCTTCTCTGAGTTACAGGGGGTCTCGGCATAGCAGTGCATGTCCATATAATGGTTGAAAATGGATACCACTTTTCTTCGTAACAAAAAGACACACCAAAAAACATCCAAATACCTCCATGCTGCTCATATGTAATGTCCGTCTTGTATTGAAGCCCCGAAATGCAAAATTATTATAGTATTTGGATGTTTTTTGGTGTGTCTTTTTGTTACGAAGAAAAGTGGTTATATGGACATGCACTGCTACGCCGAGACCCCCTGTAACTCAGAGAAGCCACGGATAACTCTGAAACTTCTCCCAGCCCTTAGTTGACATGAGGGTGAGTAGATAATGAGTGAAATTTGAATATTGGGTGAACTATCCCTTTAAAGGTGATGAAGAAGAAGAAGAAGAAGATCTACAGCGGAACAACATGAAAACACAACAGAGGGATCCAGTCCACTCCAGCTACACCTGAGTTGACCAGGTGTCTCCACCGCTCTGTTCAATGAACCACAGCAGTTTTCAGTGAGATGCATGAGAGATCCATCCATCCATCCATTGTGTGTTCAGTCTTAATGAATGCTGCTGCTCGTATGAATAACAAGCTCACAGTAGCGTACAGTGCTCCAGACATTAATGAGGTTTCAGTGTTGCATCACCAGATTGGAAAGAGATAAAGAAAACAGCCTTGGAGCACAAAACACTTAAGTTCATGTATTGATGATGTAACAGTAAGCGAGCCGAGTGTGTCCTCTGCACTCACTCGTGTACAATGTGAATGTTTTAGCCATTGAACCGTACATGAACAGATGCTGATGAGAAAAACACTGAGCAACAGGTCAAGATGAAGATACGAAATTAAAGCAAAGTACTTCAACCCGAGCAACCGTACAGGTCGTCTCCTGAAATAGATTCGCCCTACAGCGGCAGCCGCGTAATGGACCTTGGTTGTCATGGTTACAGTAATGAACTGTAATGACTGGGTAGGTTTAGACTCAAAAACTACCTGATTACTTCCTTTAGGTTTCACGATCCTTTTTTGTTAAGGTGGTCGTAACATAAAACGGCTTTGCTCCTGTCATAATCACTTTGTCCACTAGATGTCGCCTAATGACACAGCGTAACTATGGGTCATGGGCCCTTTTACACTACACAGTTACAGTTCTACACAGCTTGACTCGGCTCGACTCGACTTGGTTTAGGTAATTTTCCGTTACTTCGGTAGGCTACTTTCAGTACTTCATGGTACCTCTTCAACGTGGGTTTAGTCGCCACAGCACGGCTGAAAGAATGACAACAGTCTTAGCACAGATCAGTGGGCGCTATTGTTGGTGTGTTTTTAGAAATAGCGGTAGGTTTGATTCTTGTGTTGGTGCGTTCAAGACGCGTTTTGAAGCCATAAGTCACGACTTCAAGTCACGACTCACGACTTTGTAGTGTTCCAGGCAACCCGTAACTCGTGTTTTTCCAACCTGTTACCCGTGAAAATTCACTAGAATGGCAGCCAAACCCGTAACTTCCGACCCGTGAACTTGTACCAGATCAAACTGGTGCGAGTTCACAGGTCGGAAAAACACGAGTTATGGCACCATTAGAAGAATGGTCAAAGATCTGCAAAGTCCAGATTGAGTGATTCACTTTAAAAGGCTTCTTTTCTTCTTTTTTTTTAAGTATATTTTTTTGGCTTTTCATGCCTTTATTAGATAGGACAGTTGAGAGTGTGACAGGAAATGGGAGGCAGAGAGGGGGAATGACATGCAGGATAGGGCCACCCGACGCGGGATTCGAACCGGGGCCGCCTGCAGTGAGGACTAATAGCCTCAACACATGGGGCGGGTGCTCTACCAACTGAGCTAAACACCGCCCCACTTTAAAAGGCTTCTAAAACGGCAACACACTGCTCAGTAGTTTTTACAACTCTTCAAAATGGCAAATTATTGAATCTATTTTCAGGATGATTGTGAAAACACCAACCAAAACACATTATCATGTTGCACAGTAATCCACTCGCATGTACGCGATTGGCAGAATCTTATTGGATGCCTCGTTAACAGGTAGCCTACAACATTTATGATGTTCTACTGTATGTTATCTTCTCCACTGAGGAGTAGAGATGGGCTGGCTCCATGGTGAGTGATCACACTGGCCATTAAAGGTATATTTAAAGAAGACGTGAGATCATTGGAGTAAATGGTGGTTTGTTCAATGTAAGAAAAAGGGCCAAAGACCAGGAGTTGGAGCAGTGAATCCAGTCAAAGTGCTGCAAGGACGGGCTTTGGTTTGGTTGAAGAGGTGATTAATTCCCACATTGCTGCACTGGAAAAGAGCGGAGGTGGAAGAGGAGTAAAGAAATCAGGAAACAAAGACAGAATGCAGGGAGGAAGGATGCAAAGGAACAAATAGGCAAAGGAGCGACGCAGCGACGGAGGGATTCATGAGAGTCAGTGAGCTGCTGACAGCATGTCTGTCACGACTGGATGAAAGAAACAGGTAATCAGCGAGAAGAAAGAAGCAGGAAGGAAGGAAGGAATTCAAGATGGGAAAAAAAGAGATAAAGAATCCGAACTGGGAAGAAAAAAGAGAAAAAAATATCTGCAGTCACGTCCAAGACAGTAATGTATCTCAGAGGGGTCACGCTGCCTTAAGGAGTTATCGGCCCACATGAATTAAAGTCCGTCAGGTTTCAGGGGAGTTATAAAGCACTGTGGTGTGAAAGCTGTTTCTAACGCTGCCAAGAGGAAAACGCTGAAAACCGACACATTTGAGCTGTTGAGTCCAATCACAGACCTCAGTGTTCGTAACTAAACACTAAACCTTTTTACCACCAGTAACTTCTTTATCGTCCTATATTCTCGAGTCTCGCTGTCTTTGTGTGGGAATTTATGCCTATTTCCTATTAAATCCCACTAGAATCACACTATTACAGTTTTAATAAGTAACTTTTTCTAATTAAAATGTCAAAAATGTACAAGAAAACTTTGCCGACATCAGATTTATGTACTTTGATTATTCCAAATGTTTCCGTCATTTCTCAAACCTAGAGTACCGTGTGTTTTTAATCATGAAGTCCTTTTCATTTGGTTGTCTGAAATGTGGTAAAAGTTATATTTTAATCCATCTTTAAGATGCATCTTTCATTTTTTTACACTTTGGTTTTAATCGGATCAAAAATTGCACTCATTTAGCGTAAGAATCTTGAGTTATCTGCAGATCCCAGCCCCTCTGAGACGTCCTGTATCCATGAAACAGCATCGATGAATCAACAACTTTTAAAGCTGAGCTGCTTTCCTCAGTGTCTCTACTGGGTCTTACCGCCCTTCATTTGTTATGGAGAAGGAGGACACCTTTGTAGATAATTCAGCTCTTGATATAACCTTCCTGATGTCTGCTTCAAAGGTTAAATAATCTAAACAAGGACTGGCGGCAGCCTCGGTTTCCAACTCTTCCCTAACGTACTGTGTCCACCTTCCAGTTGCTGGTAAAACACACAACTTTAAATGCGAAACTGTTGACAGCAATTGTGTTAAATACAGAAACTCCCATAATCTCACTCTACTTCGCCAATCGGCATCTTTTGTTATTGTTTCAATTTACATAATAAAACCATTCCAAAGTGTATCTGTGTGTAAAATCAAAGACTGGGTGTGGTTGGGTACCGTGGCGTTTCCCTCCAGGAGCTCGTGAGCAGTGATTGGCTTGTCCAGACTCGGTTTGCCCACGTAGATGTCGCCGCCCTGGGGAAAGGCAGAGAGCAGAGCGAGGAGGGTCTCTGGAATCACGTAGTTGTCATCGTCCACATGGCAGAACCACCTGAAGAAACAAACAATACAAACATCCAGAATATAACTTCATTTTGTTTGTTTCACTTTCTCTTTCCATCAACCGACTGATTTCTGCAAAAACCTAAACCTCATTTTCCTCCCTGCGTCTTTCACTCCTGTACAGAATGAATCCATTAACCATTCGCAAAAGGCTTTAAAAGTACCGGAGCTAAATGAGGCGTCACCGTAAACATTGACTCATAAAGAAGCCAGAAGTTTTTTTTTTCCGACTTTGTTATTGTGCCTGTGTTGGCTGTTTTTATTCTGCTACACTGAATCACCTTGTACCTACAGGAAATAACAGCTCAGATCCATCACAAAACCCCACTGTTGTGAGATGTGAGATAAAACTATTCTAAAAACTCAAGGTCACTTACTGTCTTTTATTTTTTATCTGTTTGGTATCATCCTGACCTTACCGAAGTTGGAAATTTCAGCTTTGTCTTAACGAGACTTAACATAAAACCCTGACTTTAGAATAACTCCCCAAGGTTAAGGATGAATTTCTGAGACCCTCTTTCCCTGACTTATCAGTTTTCCACATGTAAAACTCAGGTATGATTATTTCTGACACTGCACCAGCTTGTGTTATGGGGAGAAAAACAACAACCCGTCACGCTGCTGTGGAAAGCTGACTGCAACCTCAGGAAACACAACTGTCGTCGTCGTCGCACGGATTTCACTGAATCTGCCTGGACATGATGTCAAAGCTTGTCTCCAAAAACCAAAACAGACTCTTACTGCGTCCAACGGTCCAAATGACAAAGGCTGCTGGTAGCAAACTGAAGAGCTGTCTTGTTTCCTCTGCCATCCTAATGTCTGCCCGACTGCACACGGAGGCCTGCCTCCAAACACAAAGCGCCGTTTGGAAACCGATGGGAAAACCGTGACCGGATATCAGCGTACGATCCAAAAAGGAAAAAAAAAATCAATATCTCCTTAAAGGGATAGTTCATTTTGGCAAATTGGCCCATTGCCATAATCCCTACAGTCTTAGCAGTAGGTTCGTTACCTTTAATTGTCGGTACAAGCTATTTTTAGAACGGTGGAGCAGAGCCACGAGCTGCTCAGAGCTACGCTACGGAGGCTAATGGGATTTCTTGGTTTCCCTCATCAGACTCATCAAATACACAATCCAACAACTCCAAAACGCTCTGGTGGACAAGTTGTGACCTGCACATTCACCACGCTATGAGATAATAACACAACGTTACCAGACAGAGTTGTTTTAGAGGTAAAAATCAATCTTCAGGGACAGTTTTTCAGCAAGCAGTCTCTGAATTTTCCTCTAAAACAATTTGGTCTCGTGACGTTCAGTTATTATCTCATAGTGTGGTGAATGTGCAGGTCACAACTTGTCCACCAGAGCGTTTTGGAGTTGTTGGATTGTGTATTTGATGAGGGAAACCAAGAAATCCCATGAGCCTCCGTAGTGTAGCTCTGAGCAGCTCGCGGCTCTGCTCCGCCGTTCTCAAAATTGCTTGCACCGACAATTAAAGGTAACAAACCTATACTCCTAAAACTATAAGGATTCTGTTTGCCAAAATGTTGAACTATCCCTTTAAAATATTGCCATTACTGTAAAACAAGCTAAGCTGTAGAAATGATCACCTATGTTATGGTTATTCACTGTGTTCGCCCCCCATCTGCTGCTGTTACAGCCCCGCGTTTCCCCCACAGTGATCATTAATGTCTGTAATCTTAATCCGATCTTTAAATCCACGGTGGGCAGCATGATAGGCGGACCTTAATCTGCCTCACCTCTTGTCTGAGGCCATGAAGGTGTCGTACTCAGCCGACATCTTGCAGGACAGAGCCTGCTGACTGTGATCTGACTGGCAGCCTGTTACCACCATGTTATAACCTGGACACAAAGAGACAGAGAGAGAGAGAATGAGAGGGAGATAAAATCATTTTCACAGTTGGATGCTCTCAGGTACTGATCACACTGCCCTTTTGTTTATTTTCTAAGCAAATAATTAATCAACTCATTATAATAAGAAGGTGTAAAATAGGTTTATTAGCAAGTGATATCAGCAAGTGTAATTAAAAGAAAGAGGTGATAGGCTGAATCTGGAGGAAGAGATGGAGGGAGCAAGAGAGAAAGAATAATTGAAAGGATGAGGTTTGGTTTGGGTATAAACAAAGCTACACACAAAGTCCTTTGGTAAATCCATAAACAAATGGTTTAAATCCCCTCTATAGATAAGATAAAAGGATTCAAATTGGGGGAAAAGCTGCATTTTTAAGAGCCAAGCTTTGTGTAGAGAAAACTGTCATGTTAAAGTCGACCAGACTGAAGACTCGTGCTCACCTTGTGAACTCAGGTCCTCATCCTCCGTGTCTGTGAAAATGAAGGTCTAGACAAAAACACACAAAAAACACAAAGACAGAGGCATTTAAATACACCAGCTTTGATTATATTGTTTTTTTTCTCCCCTCCCCTCCCTCCACATCTGTAACACAACATCCTGAAAGCACCTTCATTAAGGAGCCAACACACACCAACGCACACCGTGCACCGCGGCGCACACACAGGATCAATATGGTTTTGAATTGGGCAAATTCGGTGTGACAAAAACAAGGCTCCCCGCTGTGACCTAAAACAATGAGTCACTGCACACACACACACACACACACACAATCTAAAGTGGTCAGTAGTGCACTCTACAGCAAAGTCAATTGTTTTTAACAGATATACGAGTCGAATAAGGCTGAAGTCACGCACACGCTCACACACCCTGCTGCTGCTCCAGAGAAAGATAGATAGATAGATAGATAGATAGATAGATAGATAGATAGATAGATAGATAGATAGATAGATAGATAGATAGATAGATAGATAGATAGATAGATAGATAGATAGATAGATCTTTGCAGTACAATGCTGACCTCTGGTGGTGACAATTTGTAAAACCACTTGACCATCAAAGCTCACAGAGCAGCAAATGTATTATCTTTTTACTTTTCTTTCCAATACTCCCTGGTCTGTCTTCAAATTAAGTCTGTATTTATTGAACTGGGTCCGGAAAATGTAATTAAAAACATATATCTTTCTTTCTTTCTTCGAATCAAGCACAAAATTAACCTTTTAAAATATCTAAGAGTTTCCACAGCCAGCCGGGGCCCTGCTGTCTGCGTCAGTTTTCATCCTGCAGACATAGAAGATTAAAATCCATGTGGTGTGTGTGAGTCACCGGGACCAGCGGGGAGGGAGGGAGGTTCGTACCAGGGGATTTGAACAAACAACCCCTGCGTTACACTCCATCACCGCAGCCCCTCAGGCTGAACCGTGCGGCGTGTTCGACTTTCTTGGCCAGGCCCGGCACTAAATAACCTCAGAGTAGGACAAATCACCCCAATAGATAAACACGGACCATAGCTCATGCTTTATTTAACTCCTGGAAATGTTAATGCGTGTGTGTCCCCCCAAGTTTTTGGCTGGCGTGCAAAATGTTGCAGACATAATACCTCAAGAAACTATAAACAAGCTGCTGTCTACAGTGTCTACGAAATACAGGCCCACATTGCACTGATATCAGCAATGAGAGGGTCATTTCTCATATCTGAGCAGGTATTTTGTTTGCTATAAGGTGATCTAGGGTGTAGAGGAACCCAAAACAGGAGGAAAAACTGTTCATTTTGAAATGCGACATAAAATATTCAAATTCAAAGCACAAGATAAAAGTACAAATCACAGCATTACCGGTGCATTTAAAATGACAGCAGTTGAATTTAGAAAAAAAAATGAATGCAGCAGAAATGTGTTTTGAAATGTCATGAAAATGTCAACTTGATATGTAGTGAATTAGAAATGTGTGGGACGTGGAAAATATGAAGGCAAGAGATGAGACTTGACCCAGGCACGCACAAGAGTGTGTGTGTGTGTGTGTGTGTGTGTGTGAGTATGTGGGTGTGTTTTAAGGAGATACAGATAGCAGCAGCGGAGATGGTCGTGGAAAAGCGTGAAGAGATCAGCGTGTGAAACTGAATTTCCCACCATAGAGAGGCACTGAGGGGATGATATGTGTGTCGGCATACACATCTATCAGTCTGTGTGTGTCTGTGTATCTCTATCTTTGTGAGGACCAGTTTGAATAGAGACCTTAAAGGGATAGTTCAACATTTTGGCAAATTGGCACATTGCTATAATAGCTAGTCATAGCAGTAGGTTCGTTACCTTTAATTGTCGATGCAAGCTATTTTGAGAACAGTGGAGCAGAGCCATGAGCTGCTCAGAGCTACGCTACGGAGGCTCATGGGATTTCTTGGTTTCCCTCATCAAACTCACCAAATACACAATCCAACAACTCCAAAACGCTCTGGTGGACAAGTTGTGACCTGCACATTCACCACGCTATGAGATAATAACAGAACGTTACCAGACAGAGTTGTTTTAGAGGGAAATTCAGAGACTGCTTGATGAAAAACTGTCCCTGAAGGCAACGCGCATCAGCGGTTTTGCATGAGTTTACCTCTAAAACAACTCCACCAAAGCGTTTTGGAGTTGTTGGATTGTGTATTTGATGAGTTTGATGAGGGAAACTAAGAAATCCCATTAACCTCCGTAGCGTAGCTCTGAGCAGCTCACGGCTTTGCTCCGCCGTTCTAAAAATAGCTTGTACCGACAAATAAAGGTAACGATTCTACTCCTAAAACTATAGGGATTATGGCAATAGGCCAATTTGCCAAAATATTGAACTATCCCTTTAAGGAGACCTCACATCTAGTGACCAAAATTCAACATCAGGATAATGTGTAATGCCAATATGATATTTAGATGGTTTCAAGTTGTGTTGTTAAGGAACCAAAATTCAGTGCCTGTTTTTTCTATTGTTACTTTCAGGGCCACTTTATGCATCATCCCATTGGAGAGAGAAAAGGGGATCGACGTGCAGCAAATGGTCTCTCCTACAAACGTCTGGTAATGAGCACAATCCAACATCTGTTAAAAGTCGCAGCATTAATTAGCGACCTTCGGATTTTGACGTCAACCAGATTTTCCAAACAAAAACTGAACATCTGTCTGACATGTTTTCTGTACTGTTCTAACTGTATTTTATTGTTTTATTGTGTTGTATTGATGTTTGATGTTTGATTTTCTGTGATCTCTGTATGCTACAGGGCATCCTTGAAAAAGAGAGCTCGCTCTCAATGGATCTACCCTGTTAAATTAAAGGTTAAATAAATAAAATTAAAGTTGTTAAGAGTCCAACATATTTCTGATGTTACATTGATGTTGCCTGGATAAGTGGGGACATCTTGGTCCCTCCTCACAAAGCTTTAAAGGCACCGTCTGCAGTGGTGATCCTAGATTTTGAGGGGCCCCAAGTAAGAAAGCCCATCCATGAACCCCCCAGAGCCAATACTGGAAAGGGAGGTGCTACAATTTACAGATGCCACACATGCAGGCAGTAGGCAGGTGCTAGCTACACACAGCCCTAACCAAACTAGAAGATGGTTTGATGCAGCAGAAAGTTTAAGGAGGTTTACGGTTGTCAATGCAAATTGTGTAAGTATCATTGGTCAATGGGCAGCCCTTTAATTCTTCAAGGCCCAAA